>NC_066538.1:15444903-15452113 GCF_024679095.1 Eriocheir sinensis
GTTGCCAGATGTCGCTAGCCGTGTCCAAAAGATTATGAAAGTTGTGTCAACATTTCGTAGCGCGACTGTACATCATGGGCCACAAACATGAGTGTCAGAGAGCCACTGCAGTGTGTAGGAGAGCTACTGATAAACACTTACATTCACAAACATGGCCTCTTATGAGCAATGAAGCTGAGAAATAAAGTGTTCTTGTACCACGTCTACCCTCTAGCATGCTCCACTGATCCAAGCACAAGGCTCTTGGCACCACCGTTTGTTGGGTATAAGCATGTTGGCACTGCCACTGCAGTTTAGAGTGAGTCTCCCAACAGTATTGATTTGAAAGTTGGTGCATCTTTGACATAAAATACAATAGTGAATCATATAATGCCTCCTGCACTTCTCACTGCCTGCCTGTCTTCAGCGCACTGTCCCCTCACAGGGATTTCCCTCAAGGGGATGGCCATGGCAAAACAGACCAGCCATCCCCGTTCTGGCACTCCGTCAGCAATTGAAATTATTAAATCCCCCACCTGCCAACTCTCCCTCAATACTCATCCACTATATTGATCCTTTTCGCTTGTGGCCTCATCCTGACACCCTCTCCCTCGATCCTGTCCTCATACACTTTTCACAAAGTCATCCTTCACTTGTCACATGCCCAAACCATCTTGGACTAACGTATTTCACCAATTCCATAACTCCACAATCCTTTGCTGTTATACCCACACCTAGCCTCATGGACCTACAACTTTCTCCATCCCATCTTGACACACCACAAGCACCTCTTTTGCATCTGATCTCCACCATGTGTTAGTGATTGCTGCGCTACATTCCACGTCCATGTCTCTGATGCACATGAGAATTGAGAGGGGGATGCTGTTTCTTATATCCCTCTTTACTCTAATACTCCCACTGCCTCATTTGATGCCTCTCTCCAGCATGCCTATTACATGTTTGCCCTTCAATATGCTCCCTATTACCTCTCTCCTTATGCTTCCATGCTTACATAGAATCATCCCTAGGCACATTTGATTTCAACCATTGCCACCATCCTCTCTTACACCAACCTGATTTTACTATTTGTCATGTGGGTGTGTGTGTGTGTGTGTGTGTATTTACCTAGTTGTTATTTTACAGGGCCTGGGCTTACGCTCGTGTGGTCCCGTCTCCGTATCTATAATTATCCAACTTTTCCTTGAAGCTCTGCACACTCTTTGCCGATACTATTTCTTCACTTAGTCTGTTCCAAACCTCTATGTTTCTTTGTGGGAAGCTATATTTCTTTGTCTCTTGAGCATCTTCCCTTCCTCAACTTTTTACTATGTGTGTGTGTGGAGAGAGAGAGAGAGAGAGAGAGAGAGAGAGAGAGAGAGAGAGAGAGAGAGAGAGAGAGAGAGAGAGAGAGAGTCATTAATCCCTTCCCTCTCCTCCACATCCATTTCCGCTCACTCCCTCACTCACCCGCACACACACACAGGGAAGGGTCACCACAGGTCAGCAGACATACTCACCTTGCTACAGGTCTCCCAGGTGCCCTTCCGGCGCTCCAGGTCAGCGTACTTCTTCCAGTAGCCGTAGCAGTAGGGGTAGCGCTCAAAGAACCCGTTGTATGCCTCCCGACCAGACTCCAGGTCACTCTAGCAAGGCCACAGGACAAAACTCAGTATTAGTATGGGTGAGGTCATCCACTGCTTAAAATAAATAACTTATGTTTCACTGTAGCATTAGGAGTTGTTCATCAAGAGCCAGATGTCTCTACTGGTCCTGTCACTGACCTAGTCCAGTGAACTGTTGTAAATGCATTTGAGAGTGACATTGAGGCAGACCTGCAGGCACACATGGTGCACCTGCATCCTATGAGGCTACATGGAATACTCGGACAGAATCTTGCCCACTTAGGTCAATAATGATCTGAACAAGTGGACTAAAAACAAAAATTTGATATGCAAGAAAATAGATTATATAAGTAGGTTGAATTTAATTTCATGAACTCTATAATTCTGGGGCTGAAGAGCACAGAGATGCCCCTACACCAACATGCTGGCACATCCACCAGTCTGATCAATGCACTGCAGCCACTTGCAAAAATGCCAAGAAACTTTCTTGCAAAAATGTCAAGAAACTTTCAAACACTAAATGAGTCAAGCGTGAAAAATGTGTATGAAGCATTGATGAATATTACTAGTCACAGAAATTTATCTATGAAATGAAGCAAACAGTGGCTTTACTACATTATAGGAATAATACTGTCGTAGACGTTTCCCTTCTCGTAAAACGTAATAAACAGAAGCATGAGAATAAATCTTCTTCCCAACATTCCACCCGAGATTCGAACCCAGACCCCCAAGACGGGAGGCAGACACTCCAGCGTCTGACCAAAGGGATCCCTGTGGCTTTTTGGAATCTTCTTCCATGTCTCAGGCCCTCACAACACAAGGAGGAAGACTAGACTCAAAAGTCCTTCTAACAGACAGAGATGATGGTGATGTCCACATGGACAGGACAGCTGAGAATGACTAGCAAAGTGAGCTGACAGTCTGAAGCAGAGAGAGTAGTGTCAGACAGCAGGTTAAGAGGACACAGGCATGATGGTAAGAAGAGTCCAATATCATGGCTAAGTTAACAGGAGAAGTTCCAATATGCTGAGCTTATGGCATGATGGATGATTATGAAGATGAATGAAACAAGGGCACACCAATGTAAACACACACTACAAACACAAATGCACCCACACCCACATATGCACACACACATGCAGACACAGACAAACACACATGCACACGCACACCCCAAGCACTCACCACCTGGTCTATGTGTTGAAGCAGGAGTGTCCACGCCTGGAAGTCATTGGGGTTGTCGTTGACGTTCTTCCACAGCTTGTCCACCTCATTGGAGCGCTTCTTGGCTGCTGGCTCCTCCTCAGACAGGCCGCCGTCACTGGCCGGCCGCTTGGTGCCGGCCAACCCCCCCTTGTCCTCCGTCATGCCGGCGGCGGCAGACGTTATGGCCGACACCGCCGCCTTCACCGCTGCATCTTCATCCTGCTGGAGCTCCTGGTGCTGCGGTGTGTCACTCAGGTCTGGCTGGAGGTGTTCTGGAGGTGGAGGGTGGGCGGAAGTGTCCTCCTGAGGTGGAGGGGGTGGTGGGGGAGGCACCTGGTACTGGTAATCCATGTGCTGGTCCTCCTCCTCCTGGTGCTCTGACTTGAGGTGCTGCTGCTCCAGAAGCATGTACTGCTGCTGGTGCATCTCCAGTTGTGCCGTTGCTGCCGCCACTGCTGTTGATGATGCTGCGTCCATGGAGTCCTCCTTCAGTAGTAGGTCTTCTCTTCCTCCCCCTCCTCCTCCTGGGACTCCTATCTCCTCATCATCTTCCTCGTGTTTAAGTGGTACTTGTTCCTGCTGCTGCTGGTTCACCTGGGGAGGGAAGGCTTGGATTAGTATGCACCATAGATAGACTGTTCCTTATGAATACATTTTAACACCAGTGATAAGTTGTTGTGGTTTTCTTTTTTTAAGAAGGAGGCTGGAGACCAACATCCTCCCAATCAAGACTTATATACTTTGGACAAATGGAGTACTGGCAACCCCTGTTATTTGACCACTTTCATTGGAGCACAACCATGTTAAACTGCAGGGGTTGCCTGTACTTGGGAAAGCAGGGCTCACAGAAAGGTGTCACTCCAGCATGCCACCACCTCCATAACTAAGCCCCAACACACATCATACAGGCATTAACATGATTAAAAATATTAATTATCCTAAAGCAAAAAAAGCCCTTTCTTCCATCTTTCCACTGAACAAGTCCCATTAGAACCAGAAAAATGGCTGCAGAGTGTCATTAAAGAGGATAAGAGTGATGAGGTAGTGAGAAGGCACACACTACTTCGCCCTGCCTGACCAATGTTCCAATGGTTGATTTGATTCTCCTCAAGCCTACATCAATCATGCATTTCAACATAATTCATGGAGTGGCTGGTTGTGGTGGGGATGGCGGTGAAAGTGAGGGAATAAGCACGGAAGAAGTTTGAGATGCAAACTGGAGCATAGACAAGTTGGGTGCAGAAGACAGGGAGGAATGTCTGTGGGCGAGGGTGTGGGCTCAAGCAAAAGGGAGGACGGGTCAAGTGCGGGGATGTGGGTCCTGTGACCTCGCTCTATTATCTTCCACAAACCTCACCTTCTTGATTATCCGTGAGCGCACATCAATCTTGGAGCAATATGTGGCAACCACATGGCACTCTAGAAAATCTAACTGGTACCCAGCTCCCCTTTTGCGAGGTGTTATTTGCTTGAAGCCTAGGACAACAGGAGGCACCACCTCCCTAGGGACTCTCCTCCTGACTCAAACTCTTTGTTGAACTCAAGTTCCTTCTTGGCTCTCTTCTTTAGGATTCCAGCTCACTCCAAGTCTTTTCCTTCAATATTGATGGGATGTGTGATGTCTGGATGTTTGCCAAACAAGGGAGTCACTGAGCTAACCTCTCTGCCAAGACATGTTATGCCCATTCACAAGGGCGAGCCACAAATGTCACTCAGAAGCTGTCACTACATGCAGTGAACACCACATGAGAGGATTTCAGCATTTTTTTTTTGTTGAAAAAAATAAAATAAAAAAGTCTTACGTACTGGATGCACGAGAGCACACAGCAGCAGACTGATGAATCAATGACTGGGGCTGTAAGGAAAGTCACCATAACTTTATCTAATTTTTAAATTTTGTCACAGGCAGGCCAAAGGGAGCAGACACATGAGAATTTTTCAAATATTTAGTAAATTTTATCTCATTTTATATTCACTGCAGATCCCCTTAATGAGTCATGTCTCAATACCCATGTTAAGCCTCAGCCTCTGACAGGTGCAGCGAGCCATGGATGTGTGCTGAGGCAAGGAACAGGATGTGTGGTGATGCCTTAGCCACCACTGGGAGTCTGTGGCATTAGCTACACTTTAACTATACAGTGTATTAGTGGTTGTGTGGTGCATTCATGAGGTTATAATTCCTCCAAACTGAACTTTCTTGCTCGATAGCTCATATTTTTTCTCCAATCTGAATCATTTGAGGCTACTCACCCTGCGTGGGAAATAGAATCATGTTGTGAGGATAACTAAACAGGTAAAGGACTTGACTATAGCTCTTGAGAGAGAGAGAGAGAGAGAGAGAGAGAGAGAGAGAGAGAGAGAGAGAGAGAGAAATGAGTGCTAGTACCCCTCTCGCCATTTCTTACCCTCCTGTGGTCATCGAGAGTCTTGGCCTCTGTGTCATCATCGTCATCATCCTGCTGCTGCTCCTCTTCCTCCTGGTCCTCCCCGTCCATTGACTCCCCATCCAGTATTTCGTTCTTGATCATCTGGTAGAGCCGTGAGTCTGTTCCCTCCACACCCATGCCATCGCTGCCCTCCATGATCCCCCTCTCTGATGCTCTTTCTTTTCTCCTCACTAATTGAGCTTATACTTGGTCCACTTTCTTTCTTCTCACTCTCCGTCTTCTTTGATTTTTTTGCTTCTCAATGTCTGCTGGAAGGAGAGAATAAGTTACAGGTGGTTGCTGTTGTGGAATCACTCGACATGTAACTTTAACTCAGCATCTATGTAGCAAAGGGTTCTACTTTTAAATTTTTTGGCATCCAAGCACACACATTTGACGAGACTCTCATAGGGGTTTTGGACATTTCCAGGGGTAGCTTGATGGCCCTAGTGGTAGTTAGCCCATTCTTTTGTACCAAGACTAAGAAAAAGTACCCATTAACCCTGTAACTGCAGGTATCATGTTTCTTAAAGGCCCCTCTAAGTGAGAAAAATGAGAACAAATCATCACTCACGCAAACCATTTCATAATATATATCATCGAATTTGTGATCAGTTTATGCATCATCTATTTTTGGGGGGTTTCTGTCATGGCAAAAATTTGGCCCGTCGCTGGAACACGGCGAAACCACAAATCTGGCCTGTCACTGCCACCGTGTTAAAACCCAAACGATCTCCTTAACGTGAGAGCCAGACACATCTGAGAATGGCAACCTAAGTGTCAGTGTCCCAGAAATAGACCGCCTGGTAAAGCTAATCTAACTTTACCAGGTGGACTTTTTCAGGCACTAACTCTTCATTTACGGGTGCGGTATGATACTTTATCACGTGAAAATGGTTTTATTTACCGGAAAAGTTATGAAAGCCCCAGAACAAATTTATCATTCAATTAGGAGGAAGATGGTTCTCCAGTGAATATCAGGTCAATCATATTTTAACCAGCAGTGCCAGACTCACACTCAGGGGGTGGCTGAGTGAAAACCTTAAGGGAAGAGGCACCTCCTTATGCCTCCCTTGCCTCCTGAGCACGTATCAGGTGAGAAATCACTATATGTAGTCAGTTTCATTCCATCTGTCCTCTCACAAGTGTAGATGTGGCACACATGCATTGCCAGTTCGTGATTGAGTGAACATCAGCTGTTGTAATAAATATTCAATCTTTCTATGCAATAATATAGTTGAATGTTTATGTATACAAAAAAAAATTAGAACTTCTTATATGAATCACAAACATGCCAATTTGCATCAAAACTTACAACTTCTTATATGAATCACAAACATGCCAATTTGCATCACCAATGTACCACACCAGCTCACAAGAGACAAGGTTGTATCAAACAGCACAGTCAGATCACACTTGAATGAACAACAGCTTTTTAAAATTATAAATATTTAGCGAGCTACATTTCAGGTACACAAAAAGATATCTGCCTCTATCAGTGAAAATAAAAGGTATTTTAATCATTTATTACATGTAAATCACACAGGTAATATTCAAAATGCCTAGCATCACATGCAGTAATGTTTCATGCTACATTCAATAATGCCCATGTGATTCCTACATGCAGTAAATTATCAAAATGCCTTTAATTTACACTTACAGAACCAGATGCCTTTTTCTGTACCTATAATGAGATAAAGCTTATTAATCAAAGTCTACTGTTCGCTTGTTTACTATGATCTGATGATTATTTGATACAAGAGTGTCTTTCCTGTGCATGTGCGTGAGGAGGCGGTGGCTGAGTGGTTAGCGAGCTGCCGTGGTGAGCCCGAGGACCTAGCGTGGACTAGGTTAAGTCCGCACCGAAACACACTAGTTTTTCAAGTCATCGCCAAGTGGCAGAAGATTACCAACATGCTGTCTGGATCTTCAATCAACCTTATCTTAAGCGACTTCGGTCAAGAGGAGTACCGGGGG
>NC_066538.1:15709861-15732361 GCF_024679095.1 Eriocheir sinensis
CCAGTGACTTAAGGAATATGCTCTTTAAACTCACAGGATCGTTCAATTCTTTCCCGACGTAACAAACTAACAGTCAAAGCGATTCTCGAAAAGCAGTGATCATTCTACCATTAAAAACCTCTGCAGGAAGTCATTGCTGCATCCCTCCGCTTGATCTGGCACGATATTTTTAGATCCAATTAGTTTGGTGATAAAAAAAAATAATCATAGTCGATCGACGTTACTGAACTTGCAAATTGTAGTGGCGGCCAACACTGGAACCCGGGTCCTCCAGCACGCCGCACCCGCACGCTGACCACTCAGCCACCGCCGCATGTCACCAGTCACGTTGCGAACATTGAAGTGTTTTGAGGTCGGTGTGTAGATTTATGGAGATAAGTAAAAAAGTTTTGTTTTTTGTTGTTAAATTTACAAAACGACTCTGAAACGTTTTATGTAATTTTGAAATGTCTGTTTGTCTGTATGTGTGTGTCTGTCGCCTGTCTGGCCACACTCTCCACACAGCGAAATCAGCACTGCCACCTAAGAGTTGTCCGCAGTAACGTTTTTTTTCCACCTTCCCGTCCACACCTGCACACACACACACACACACACACACACACACACACACACACACACACACACACAGGGGCTGGGATCAGTGCAGGCTGAGCGGGTTTGGGCGGGTTGGGGCTAATTTTGCAACGTCCCCTGCTTCTCACTTTTCCATCCCTTAACTTCCATTCCTTCCTCAGCCCCTTCCTAATTATTCCACTCCTCCTCCTCATCATCATCATCAGCAGCAGCAGCCTGTACCGTCCCTCTGCAGGACACGGCCACTCCGAAGCGTCTCCATTTGCTTCTGCTCGACGTCTCAAGTTTCCAGTTTCAATAAACCTTTTTCGTAGACTTTTGAATTTCACAACACCATCCACCAAATGGGTCTTTCCATTTCTCGCTTGGTCCCTTCTAAAGACAAATATTTTCCACTACTTTCTCAATCACTTTTTATCACCAATACTTCCCACACTTAACAGTCCCTTCTATACACCAATACTTCCCACTCCACCTTCACTCCCTTCTGCATCCCACTGCTTACTATTACTCCCCCACTCCTTCCTCAGTCACATCTACATCGCTGTCTTCACATTTTTTTCCTCAGTCCTTTCTACATCTCTTATTTTTACTTTCCATTCCATGCTCAGTCCCTAACTAATATTAACTCAACATTCCTTCTCTTCACATCTCAGTCGATTATAGTTTCAAATGTATGACCTGGCACGACTACTACTACTACTACTACTACTACTACTTCTACTACTACTACCAACTACTACTACTACTACCTTCACCATCCTTAGAGACGCGCCATCCTCTCGTCAGTAGAAAACAAGTGTGTGTGTGTGTGTGTGTGTGTGTGTGTGTGTGTGTGTGTGTGTGTGTGTGTGTGTTGTGTGGTGTGGTGTACGCGCCCCCCGCGGCCCCACACACACACACACACACACACACACACACACACACACACACGGTTACAGGGTAAGATGAGTTGCTCGCTACCTGACCCTCTAGAAACGTACACACACACACACACACACACACACACACACACACACACACACACACACACACACACACACACACACACACACACACACACACACACGTGGCTATATTTCTAACCCCCTCCCTTCCCATCCCTCTCTCTCCTTTCCTCCTCCTCTCTCCCTCCCTCCTCCCACCACTCTCTCCCTTCCCCCTTTCCTCCTCCCTCTTTCTCTCCAACTCCCTTCCTCCCTCTCCCTCCCTTCTCCCTCTTTCCTCTCCTCCTTTTCTCCTCCCTCCTTCCTCTTTCTCCTCCCCTCCTGTCTTTCCTTATTTCCTGTTTCCTTCCTTTCCTCCCTTTTCTCCTCCCTTTCCCTCTTATCCTCCTCTCCTGTCTTTCCTTATTTCCTGTTTCCTTCCTTTTCCTTGTTCTTTTCTTCCTCCTCCTTCCCTCTTTCTCCCTCTCTTTCCCTCCTTTCTCCTCTTCTCCCTTCCTTCATTTCCCCTCCTTCCTTGAACATTTTCCCATTCTTTCTTTCTTCCCCCATCTATCATTCCTCCTCCTTCCCCTCTTCCCTCCCTCCCTCTCTTCTCCCTCCCCTTCTTTATCTCTTCTTGTCATATCTCTCTTATCTTCTGCCTCTTGTGCCATCGTTTCTCCTCTCGTTATCAGGCTGTCCCTCATCACTCTCATCTTCTCGTCCTTATCTTGTTGTGGTTTGTTATTTTCTCATCTTCGTAGTGGTAATGTTTTTGTTTGGTTTCTTTTACGTGTGTGTGCGTGGATATATTTCTCTCTCTACTTTTTTCTTCTGTTTTCTCGCTTGCTTTCCTTCCTCCCTTTATCCGCTGCTTAAAATGGATATTGTCGCCTTCGTAAGCAAACCGCCTAAGTCATTATTTTCTATACTTTTTAGGAAATCAGAAAATAACTGTCATTAGATCGTTTGGCTTAAGGTTTAGGCTGTCATGAAAAGGCCAATTCCAAAACACTCGAACCATGAAGGACAAAAAAGGGCGTCACGTGATGAAAAATTGATGTAGACAAAAACCTGGAAATCGATGAAAAGTGAGTTAGGGAAATTATTTTATGAGGGTGACGATATGTTTTGCTCTTTGTTGTTTTCCTTTACTCTCTTTACATCTATCGTTTTCTTTTCCTTTTCTCTTTCTCTTTCTTTCCTGTTGTTTTCGTTTTGTTTTTGTTTTTCTCTCCTTTTCATTCCTGCTTCTTCTCTTATCTCATTCTTTTTCCCTTTTCTCTTTACATACATCGTTTTCTTTTCCTTTTCTCTTTCTTTCTTCCTGTTGTTTTCTTTTGTTTTTTATCTCTCTCCTCTTTCTCTCTCTCTCTCTCTCTCTCTCTCTCTCTTCTTCCTTTGTCCTCTTCTTCTTTCCTTCCTTCTCTCTCTTCCCATCCTTTTCTCTACCTTGCCTTTCCTCTTTTCTCTTCCCTTCCTCTCCTCCCTCTTTCTCCATCTTTTCTTTCTCCTCTTTCTATTTGCATTTTTTTCCTTCCCAAATTTAGTATCTTTTTCTTTATTTTCTTTGTCCTGATTTCCCTTCTCTTCATATTCCTTCCTTCCTTTCTCTTCCCATTCTTTGTCCTATCCTTGCCTTTCCTTTTTTCTCCTTCCTCTTCCTCTCTTTTCGTTTTTTCCTCTTTCTCTCACTTTTATTTTCTTTGTTATGTCTTTCTTTTTCTTCCTTTTTGATTTCTTCCCATCTTTTTTTTTTGTGCCTCCTCATTTTTTCCTTTTTCTCTCTCTTTCTCTTTTCTTTCTTCCTCCCCCATGGTTTTGTCAACATCTTTTCTTTTTTCTTTTATTCTGTTTTCCTGACTTTTCTTCTCTTCCCATCTCTCTTGTGATCTAATATTGTCTCCCTCCTTCATTTCTTCTCTTTTTCTTGTGTATTCTTCATTTTAACTTTTTCTCTTCCATTTTTCTACCTCGTATTTTTTTCTGACCTTTTCTTCTTTTATTTGTTTTCATCTCGAACTTCTCATTCTTTTTCATATTGCCATTCTTCCTGCTTTTCATCTCCACTTTTCTCTATTCTCCCTCCTCTCCTCTTCATTCCTTCCCTCTCCACCCCTGCTCTCTCCTCTTCCTCTCCTCCCCTATCCTCTCCTTATGTCCTTGTCTCTGTTCTCTCCTTCCTCTCCTATCCACTATTCTTACGTCCTGATCTCTGTTCTCCTCTCCTCTCCTTTCCTTTCTTATCCTCCCTCCTTCTCTCCCATCCACTATTCTCCTTATCCTCATCTCTGTTCTCCTCTCCTCTCCTTTTTTTTCTTCTCCTCTCCCCTTCTCTCCTCTCCTTATGTTCTCTCCCGGTCTCATCTCGTCTCCTTCGCTCTCCAATTCTTCGTCTTTCATGTTGTAATCTCTTCACCTATTCTGATTAATACTTCACCTTAACATCGGTACCTGGAGATTATATACCGCATTATGGATAGACTTAAAACAACACGCCAGTTATATAACCAACTAAATTTACAACGCAATATAACGACGCACTATTTTCTCAACTTACTAATTCTATCACGCATCAAAATTACATCAGAATAATTATATACAGGAATTTCATAACGTCGTAATTTTATTAACCACTAATTTCATAAGGTACAAATTTCATAACATACTAATTCTATTCAGCACTACTACTACCACTACTACTACTGCTACTATTACTACTACCACTACCACTACTACTACTACTACTACGACCACTACTACTACTAATAATAATAATAGTAATAACAATAACGCATTAATTCTATAGTGCAATTTTACGTCTTCAGTCTTATATCGCACACTGGTAAACGCAAACTGTAAGGTAATGGTAAAGCTCGGTGCATACCCTATAGCTGCGCGTGGCGGCGGTGCTCATCTCCGTACCTTTGACCCTTTGAGCTTGTGGTGGGAGGGAGCCCATCACCCCGGGACGCAGGACCACTGTGACATCCGGGTTACCACAGTTTACCTTCCCCAGGTTTCCCCAGGTACCCATTTATCGACCAGCCCGAAAACAGGGATGAGCAGATGGGTGGGCCACATTCCAACCCACGTCCCAAAATCGTACTCGGGGACTCTTATCACTGTATCGTGTAGGCGTATAACCGCAATCTCCGCCGTCCACAAATGCGTAAATATCCAAGACCTTTTTATCGTACTCAGAATCGTACTCAGAATCGTGTAGGCACATAACAGCAATCTCCGCCGTCCACAAACACGTAAATATCCAAGACCTTTTATCGCCCCTTTTACCGTACCTTTTATCGTACCTTTTATCGTACTCAGGGATTCTAACCACTATATCGTGTAGGCGTATAATCGCAATCTCCGCCATTCACAAACTCGTAAATCTCCAAGCCCTTTTAACCCATCTTCGCAATCTGGGCCTTGGCGTGATTGAGTATATACGTAATAGATTGTTAACGTAAAGGTGTAAAGTAAGTCAGATAGTTTTTTTTAGGTCACAGCAATAGTTATGTAAGATTGTACTTATTTACGTATCCTTGTGTGTGTGTGTGTGTGTGTTTTTCATCGGCCAAACATGCGCAGTATAATTCGAGAGAGAGAGAGAGAGAGAGAGAGAGAGAGAGTCTTCATAAAAGTAAAAAAACATAAATATATCGGAATTATATCACTCATGAGCCTGAACTAATTTGGCAAGGGTTTAGAGAGAGAGGCGGGGAGGAGGGGGGGTAGAGGCCATAAAACACACACACACACACACACACACACACACACACACACACACACACACACACACAGACATGTAACACTAATCTATTTTTACTCTCACGTAATTAAGTAAGAGGAAAGAGGAGAGGGGAGGGAGGGAAAAGGAGGTGAGGGGAAGGACGAAGAAGAGAGAAGAGGGCAGGGAGGGGGAAGAGAGGAAAGGTGAAGGAAGTGAAGGGTAAGAGAAGGTGAGGGAGGGAGGGAAAGGGAGAAGAAGGGAGAGAAAGAGGGATGAACGAAGGGAGAGGATTAAGGGAGAGGAAGAAAAGGAAGAGGAGAAAAGGGACGGTTGATGGAGGAAGAGAAAGAAGTGTGTGGAATGGAGGAGGGAGAAGAAGAAAGGGAAGGGAAGGCAAGCGTAAGGAAGGGGAGGGGAAGGTTGAGGAAAGGAAGGGGAGAAGAGAAAAGAGGAAAGAAAGTAAAATAAGGGAAAAGAGGAGAATTCAGAGAAGGTTAAGGTGGGAAAGGGAGTGGAGGAGAGGTAAGGAAGGAGGCAAGGGAGAGGGAAGAGATAGAAGTGTTGGGGATGAAGAGGAGGAAAGGGTTGGAGGGTGCAGGTAAGGGGGAGATGGGGGGAGGGGGGGAGAGGGGAGAGTACACACCTGCCACTTGCCCTTAATAACTCCCCTTTGGTATTTATTACGGCGCCACAAAGGTGAGGAGGAGGAGGAAGAAGAAGGAGAAGAGGAGGAGGGAGGCAGAGAGGAGGGTTAGGGAAGGTTATTTAACCCTAGAACACTAACCTTAGAAAAAGTCACACCACTACTAACCATGGGTACATCATACCCGATTTTGAAAAAAAATAAAATAAAATTAAATGTAAAGTTTTAATGGAATAAAGTTACATGAAGGGACTTCAAACTTTGTATCTTGACTTAACATTAAGAAGAACTGAAAAACGTATTGTTTTGGTATGAAAATCAGGTACTGAAAAATGTTACTAAAAATAGGAAAAATGTTCAAAAATTTCAAAAAAAAAAATTTCATAAAAAAATTATCATCCGATGGCTTCCAAACTTCTTGTATGGCCTCCCAGGTCCTGTGATCCACTGCACAGGTGATCACTAAAAAGTACGTAAACAATATCCTAGGGACATGTACAACACCCTGTATCACCAACCATGGGTATGCCGCACCCGAATGTAGGCCTACAACAAAGGTGAGCAGAGAGAGCGAGACATCGTGACCTTCCCTACACTGTCAAGCAGGCACATGAAGCTACTGAGAGGTGGGTACCCTCAGAGCACGGAACCATGTAAATGGCAATGACGTCATTCAGCTTAATACCCATGGTTAGCGTTCTGGGTATGGGAAGGGATAAGGAGGGAGGAGGAGGAGGAGGAGGAGGAGGGGTGAAGAAGGAGGAGGAGGTGGTGATGGTGGCTTTGTTAATATTTTCGTAACACATGACTCACTCTGAAATAATTACTTGCCGAACACACACATACACACACACACACGCATATTCTCTCTCTCTCTCTCTCTCTCTCTCTCTCTCTCTCTCTCTCTCTCTCTCTCTCTCTCTCTCTCTCTCTCTCTCTCTCTCTCTCTCTCTCTCTCTCTCTCTCTCTCTCTCTCTCTCTCTCTCTCTCTCTCTCTCTCTCTATCTATCTATCTACCTTCATACCTCTCAGCCTCACTCACTCACTCACTCGCATACTCACTCACTCACTCACATACTCACTCATTCACTCATCCTTTCCCTCGTCTTTTAACTAATCGGTAAACTTCTTGTCCTTTTCCCATTCTTGTCCCTCGCGAAGCACACGATTGGCAGCAGTTTGGGGCAGGTAATGGATTGGCTGGCTCGGGTCCTCAGGCGGGGAAGTTGTCAATGGATGTGAAAGGGATGGTCGTGGTTGGCATGCATGGATTACTCTCTCGAAGCTCGTTAGACAGTGTTAGAGGTGAAGGAAGAGCTGAAAGGAAAAAGAGTTGCATTGTTACCCTGATATTTTTACCCTTCCACTTAACTCGACGTAATATTTTTCTCCAATTTCCTTCCGCATCTCCGCCATCTACTCTGTCGTTATTTTCTTCTTTTTATAATTGATTTTTCTTTTTTCTTCGCTTATATATACATATTTTTTAGGTGATGCTTGATAGCGCCGGTAGGTTGTCGTGAGGGCCTCTTGGACGGCCCCAGCCCGTTGGTGGCGCAGGCAAATTGTATTTATAGTGGCTGCCGTGATGTATGACTCTTGCTTGGCCCATGCTGCCCCCCGGTGCTCAGCTTGAACGAAGTCGCTGAAGTTAGAGTAGATTGGAGAGGGCAGCATGGGGTAACCTTCCGACACTCGGCGATGGTTTGAAAAATCAGCGTGTTTTGGTGGGACTGGAACCTAGGTCTACGGGCGCACCAAGCTTCCTCTTCCTTCATCTTTATCTACTGTGTACTGGAGGTAACTGGAGGAATGGGCTCCTAGGATGTGTTAGGCAGTGCGGGTGTTATCTCGCTGGAAAATCCTAGTTTTCGAAAGAGCCGCAGCGTGGCCGCCGCAGGTGTTCCCTTGAGGGAGATGCCTTCCCCGGGAGCTGCACCTGTCCTCTCGGTTTACCCTGTGACTCTGACTTCCGTTCCCCCGTAAAACTCACCTCTCACAGCAGCTTCTTAACTCCTTAAATCATGAGTTGTTTGATATCGGCATTTTTTTACCCCTTAGCTGCCTCCTTTGTTAAAAAAAATCGTTGAACCTTGCCTTTGTTCACGAAGAAAATATCACACACAGCAGTTCTTTTCCTCACCCTGGAGTGGCGAAGGAGGAAAATTGATATCCCAGCATCCAGGCTCGTCCCTCTCTCAGCTCCCCAACCCCTTGCTCTCTCTCTCTCTCTCTCTCTCTCTCTCTCTCTCTCTCTCTCTCTCTCTCTCTCTCTCTCTCTCTCTCTCTCTCTCTCTCTCAACACTCACTCCATTTGTTTGTTTGTTTTATACACATGTACTTCATTATTTTCTTTAATCTTATTCTCTATTCTTTTTTTATTCCTCTTCTTTATTCTTTATTTTTCATTCTTTCACGATCACTCTCATTCATTTTAAACATAATTACAAACGCATCCCACACTCTTGCTTAAGTAACTCTCGGAAGCCGCATTTTATCATTTTTATTTATTTATTTATTTTATTTTTTACCCATACACTGACTGATAACGTGACTGTGCCTCGTGTGTGTGTGCGTGTGTGTTTGTGCGTGTGTGTGTGTGTGTCATGTTATCACCCGCCTCCGCACTACTGAGAAGGGCGGCGATGTTTTCTTCTTTATCCGTCTGTCTGTCTGTCTGTTTATCTGTTTGTTTTCGTAGCTGTGTTGTTCGTCTCTGTGTCTGTCTGTCTGTCTGTCTGTGTATATGTTTGTTTTCGTCGTTGTGTTGTTCGTCTCTGTCTGTCTGTCTGTCTGTTTATCTGTTTGTTTTCGTCGTACTGTTGTTCGTCTCTCTGTCTGTCTGTCTGTCTGTCTGTCTGTCTGTCCGATACCAAAAACTTTATAACCAAAATATCTCGGAAACGGATTAACAGTCACCAAATACACATAACATCTTTAGTTGAATGTCTTGAGGTGCTTGACTTGCGGGAAACTCCAATATCGAGTGGCTGAGTAATGGAGAATAAGTAAAACAAACTGACAGACTCCGTGACCTTTGGGAAGCGTATGGAAAATTCCGCTAGAGCCCATCCTCTTCGTCTTCTGCTGCTTCTGTTTTTCTCCTTATTTTTTTTTCTATTTTCTTTGTTTTTTCATCCTATTATTATTATTTACTTTTTTTTCTTTTTGGTTTTGGTTTTGTTGTTGTTGTTGTTGTTGTTGTTGTTGTTGTTGTTGTTCTTCTTTTCTTCTTTTTACTTGTATTTTTTGTCTTTTTCTGTTTCTTTCTCTTTTTATTTTCAATTCTTTTCGTCTTTACTTCTTTTTCTACTATTACTACTACTACTACTACTGCTACTACAAAATAATAATAATAATAATAGTAGTAGTAGTACCAGCAATAGTACCTCCACCATCCTTACTAACATCACAATTAACTATTTACTATTTACATATTATGGCTTAGAGAACGTTATAGCCCAAACAAAACACGTGAAACCAGAACCGTAGTTGAAGGTGAAGCAAAACATAGAAGAAAACAAACAAATAGGTAATTGCATATACCCACACACACAAGACATACATAACCCCATAAAACAAAACATACATCATCTCACTCTCCTTCGTAATTTCCCGAGCATCGTGTCGGACGGGAAAACCTGAGGATTGGGGTATGCGTCGAGAGGCGGAGGGTCAGTGGTCAGTCTGGCTACTTGAAACTTTCGGCTCACAAGTACACACATTTCACAAGGCTTTCGTAGGGATTTGGGGCATTTCCAGGGACAGCTTTATGACCCTGGTGGTAGTTTGACCCTTCTTCTGTACCCTGACCCTATAAAACACTCACTACAACCCGAGTGATCTCCTTTTTGGCATTTGGGAAAACCTGTGGATGGGGAAACGCGGGGAGAGGCGGAGGGGCGTCAGTGGTCAGTCAGTCTGGTAGAAATTTTCGGCTCACAAGTACACACATTTCACAAGGCTTTCGTAGGAGTTGTGGGCATTTCCAGGGACAGCTTTATGACCCTGGTGGTAGTTTGACCCTTCTTCTGTACCCTGACCCTATAAAACACTCACTACAACCCGAGTGATCTCCTTTTTGGCATTTGGGAAAACCTGTGGATGGGGAAACGCGGGGAGAGGCGGAGGGGCGTCAGTGGTCAGTCAGTCTGGTAGAAATTTTCGGCTCACAAGCACACACATTTCACAAGGCTTTCGTAGGAGTTGTGGGCATTTCCAGGGACAGCTTTATGACCCTGGTGATAGTTTGACCCTTCTTCTGTACCCTGACCCTATAAAACACTCACTACAACTCGAGTGATCACCGTTTTGGCAGTTGGGAAAACCTGTGGATGGGGAAACGCGGGGAGAGGCGGAGGGGCGTCAGTGGTCAGTCAGTCTAGTAGAAATTTTCGGCACTCAAGCACACACATTTCACAAGGCTTTCGTAGGAGTTGTGGGCATTTCCAGGGATAGCTTCATGACCCTGGTGGTAGTTTGACCCTTCTTCTGTACCCTGACCCTATAAAACACTCACTACAACCCGAGTGATCACCTTTTTGGCATTTGGGAAAACCTGTGGATGGGGAAACGCGGGGAGAGGCGGAGGGGCGTCAGTGGTCAGTCAGGCTACTTGAAACTTTCGGCTCACAAGTACACACATTTCACAAGGCTTTCGTAGGAGTTGTGGGCATTTCCAGGGATAGCTTTATGACCCTGGTGGTAGTTTGACCCTTCTTCTGTACCCTGACCCTATAAAACACTCACTACAACCCGAGTGATCATCTTTTTGGCATTTGGGAAAACCTGTGGATGGGGAAACGCGGGGAGAGGCGGAGGGGCGTCAGTGGTCAGTCAGTCTGGTAGAAATTTTCGGCACTCAAGCACACACATTTCACAAGGCTTTCGTAGGAGTTGTGGGCATTTCCAGGGACAGCTTTATGACCCTGGTGGTAGTTTGACCCTTCTTCTGTACCCTGACCCTATAAAACACTCACTACAACCCGATTGATCTCCTTTTTAGCCTTTTGGGAATAACTGAGGATGGGGAGAATGCGGGGAGAGGCGGAGGAGGATCAGGGGTCAGTCTGGCTACTTGAAACTTTCGGCTCACAAGCACACACATTTCACAAGGCTTTCGTAGGAGTTGTGGGCATTTCCAGGGACAGCTTTATGACCCTGGTGGTAGTTTGACCCTTCTTCTGTAAACCTGACCCTATAAAACACTCACTACAACCCGACTGATCTCCTTTTAGACTTTTGGAAATACTTGACATGGGAGGCGAAAGCAGCTGAGAAAACCAACCAGAACTTCGTATTTTGAAATGTATCGGCGTCTCAGTTCGCCTGTTGATGTGAGGAGAGGAATACGAGGCGGCGTTACCCACTATTGAAAAGGAATGTTTTTTATTTATTTTTTTACAACAAAGGAGACAACTCAAGGGCACAAAAAATGGAAACAATAATAAAAAAAAAGCCCGCTACTCGCTGCTCCTAAGTGTGTGAATAAGAAGAGTGAACAGAGAGGAGGAAATAAGAAGCGACACTAAGCGTTACAGGTCAAAAGTAGAAGAAAAAGAAAAGACTCGCGTAGTAGTTGCTGGGATTTCCGTGGACTGCTTGGTGATGCTTGTGATTGTTTTACCCGACTGCAGCATCTTGACCGGGGAAAAGAACCCAAGAAGACTCGGTTAACTTTCTCTGTGGCCTTGGGAAACAGCATACCTGTCAAACTACTGTGGTGTCTTGCCATAAGATTTTGCGTTAGAGACCATAAGTTTGTGTATGAAAAACGTAAGACTTGACAGGCATGGTTCCGCTGGACTCAAGCAGGGTGCACGAGGTACCTCCTCCCCCCCCAACACACACACACACACACACACACACACACACACACACACACACACACACTAACCGTAACAGTAACGCTCACATGAATTTAAATATGGCGCGTACGACATATTTCAAATTGTTTAAAACAAACATATTAAAAAAAAAACATCGCAAGCGGAGAAAAAACGTAAGATTTTCAACTTACGGCGTAAGACTTGAACATCACCGAAATTACGTAAGACTTACGCAAAAAACGTAAGACTTGACAGGTATGAAATAGTCGTTATGGGAGCCAGATACGTTTAATAATAAGATTTGAAGCTTTGTGACTGACTGACTGCGAGAGGGAGGAGGAGGAGGAGGAGGAGACCAGGTAGACATTAATAGATAAAAAAAAACGTGTTGAACTTTCCCTAGTAATAACAGTGATAATAATTTCTCGTGTTCACCAGATAACGCTTTTTCTTTCTTTATTTACTAAACATCATATTCATAAAAAGAAACCAAGATCCGTCCAGTCTGGTTAGTTCGACACGCTATGAGGGGAACATATCACACGGGCCACACGCACCTCAGCCACGCGTCACGAACATGGATATAGCAAAGACTCATATTCCTAAACATTTCGCAGCCCAAAGACGCACATTCAACAAGGCTTTCGTATGGGTTGTGGGCATTTCCAGGGGTAGTTCTATGCCCCTGATGGTAGTCTGACCCTTCTTCTGTACCATGAACGTGAACAAACAGTCACTAGAACCAGACTAATCTCTCTTTCGGGGTTTGGAAATAGGTGATGTTCGAGGCGGAATCATCTGAGAATACCCTCCAAATAATGTGTCGCGTGAGGCTTTTGTCACGGGTCGGTATGACGTGTGGACAGAGACTTGACTTGGTGTGATCTGAGAGGAGAAACAGAAGAGAAAATAGATGACCTGGTTCTCCACCTTGACCGGCAGAAGAGAAAACAGAAAAGTGCAGGAAACTTAGAATAAAGCATAGAGAAAGAAGAGGAGAATGTTATTAAAAGAAGGAAATAAGAGAGAAACGTAACTATCGAGGCAAAAAATATGATAAGAAATAAAGATACGAATAAAACATGGAAAAGAAAAGGAAACAGAAAAGGCGCAAAAGAAACTAAAATTAAAGGAAAACAAGAAGAGAAGAAAATTAAAAGCGGGAGATAGAAAGAAAAAAAATATCAAGACAAAAAATAGTATCAGAAAATAAAACTAAGATTGAAGCAAAGAAAAAGAAGAAAAAAAGAATATTAAAAGAGGAAAACAAGAATGAAAATTAACAAGACAAAAAACAAAACATGATCAGAAAATAAAATAAAGAAAACGTGGGTAGAGAAAGAAGAAAAAAAGATTATTGAAAGAGGAAAATAAGAAAGAAACCTGAGACAAATAAGACTTAGGATTAACGAAGCAAAGAAAAAAAAATTAATGAAAAGAGGAAAAGAAGAATTAAAGCCAAGACAAAAAAAAACATGGTCAAAAAAAAAAACGTAGAAAAGAAGAAAAAAGGAATACTAAAAGAGGAAAAGGAAAATGAAAACTATCAAACAAAAAAAAAAAACGAACAGGAAATAGGTTTTTTTAAGGGGTCTGTGGATACACCCAATATGGACATTTTCTCAGGTAGTGATAGTCCTGCGCAGGTGTGCCAAGGAAAAAAAAAAAAGAGTAATACGAGGTGTAAAATGTGTGGAATGCAACGAAAGAGGAAAAAAAAAGCAGTTTCAAGCTTACCGATGAATATTTTGAGTTGGTATTAAATGTCATATGTTGCTGTTCTTCCTCCTCCTCCTCCTCTTGCTCCTCCACGTCTTCTCCTCTTCCGCCACTTCCTTTTATTCTTCTTTTTTTTTTGTTGCAGTTCTTCCTCCTCCTCCTCCTCCTCTTGCTCCTCCACGTCTTCTTTCTCCTCTTCCGCCACCTCCTTTCATTCCTCTTTTTTTTGTTGTTGCAGTTCTTCCTCCTCCTCCTCCTCCTCCTCCTCCTCTTGCTCCTCCACGTCTTCTTTCTCCTCCTCCGTCACGTACTTTCATTCTTCTTTTTATTTTATTTCGCCCACCTATAATTTTGGTGTCTTTGCCGCGAAACCTGATCTCTTAAACACATACTCCAGTGTCCCATTCTTTTATCACGTCCTCCTCCTCTCCCTCCTCCTCCTCCTCCTCCTCCTCTTCCTCTTCCTCTTCCTCCTCCATCTTCGTTCTTTCTCCTCGTCTCCTTCGCATGTCTTAGATCTCAGTAAATTCTCCATCTTATCCTCTTTTTGCTTTATTTCTTCCTTCCTTATCTCTTTGTCCTTGCTCTCTCTCTCTCTCTCTCTCTCTCTCTCTCTCTCTCTCTCTCTCTCTCTCTCTCTCTCTCGTCTAACCTCAAGTTTTCCCAGCAGTGCAACGAGTCCGTTAAAAAAGCAAACAGGATGATGAGTTTGATTAAGATAAATTTTTCGTTCAAGAATAAAGATGTAATACTACCTTGGTATAATAGTTTCGTCAGACCTCATTTGGAGTATGCCGTGCAGTTTTGGTCTCCCCACCATGCGAAAGACATTGCTAAATTAGAAGGTGTTCAGCGTAGAGCAACCAAGATGATTCCTTCATTACGAAACAAACCCTGCAAGGAAAGGCTGTCACATCTAAACCTGTTTTCTCTTGAAAAACGCCGCCTAAGAGGAAAGCTGATTGAGTGCTTTAAAATACTTAACGGTTTCACCAACGTTGATCCGACCAAGCTGTTTGTGATGGATGATTCGACGCGAACAAGAAATAATGGCGCTAAACTCAAATGTGGACAAGTTCATTCAGATTGCACAAAATTCTTCTTCACTAATGCTGTCGTTCGAGATTGGAACAGATTACAACCATCAGTGGTGCACTGTAACTCGATTGCATCGTTTAAGAATAATCTTGACCGCTATCTCCTCCATCTAAATGTTCGCTAGTAGGTCAGTTTCAACGCCACGGTGGCCGCATAACAACTGTCACTTAGGTTTAGGACAGACCACCTAGTTTGGGCCTTAGGGCCTGTGTGGTCTGGTTATCTATGTAATTATACGTCTCTCTCTCTCTCTCTCTCTCTCTCTCTCTCTCTCTCTCTCTCTCTCTCTCTCTCTCTCTCTCTCTCTCTCTCTCTCTCTCTCTCGTTCGTTTCCCTCTTCTCTCCTCTCCTCTTCCTCTCCTTTCTCCCTTTTGTCACTCTTCTCTCTCCTCACATTCTCTTGCTCCCCCTTCTCTTCCCTTTCCTCTCCCCCTCTTTCTTCTCCTCTCCTCCCCTCTTCTCTTTCCATCGTTCCTCTCTCCTCTTTGTCTCTCCTTTCTTCCTCTACCTCCTCCTTGCTCCTTTGTTTCTCTCCTCTCCTCTCCTCTCTTGTCTCTCTCTCCTCTCCTTTCAGCTTCTCTCTCCTTTCTTGTCTCTCTCTCCTCTTCTCTCTCTCCTCCTCCTCTTCTCTCCTCCTCCACCTCCCCACACTTGCTGACGTCGCCTCTTCTCGCCTTCGCAGCTGCCAGTGGAATGGTTCGCGCGGCTCGTGGAAAGCTTGGCCGGGCTCACACACCGCACGCGACGCCTCGGTAAGTTTCCATTGCTAGCTCGCCCTCAGTTTTCCTCTCCTTTTCCTCACTCTCCCTCTTTTCTTTTTATCTTTTTTTGTGTTACGACCTTTTTTTATTTTTTTCCCTTGTTTGTTTTCTGCTGGGTTGTGATTTTCGTTTTTTTTTTTTTTCATTTCTTTCTTTTTTATTTTTTTTCTGCTTCATTTTTTCATTTTTTTCCTTGTTCTTCATCTCCGGTTTTCGTATTTTTTCTACTTTTTATTCTTTTCATTCTTTTCTTTTTCTTTCGTTTTCATTGTTTTCCTCTTCCCGTTTTCGTCTATCTTTTTTTTTTTTACTTTTTTATCTTTTGTTGTTGTGACGTTTTTTTTTTCTTTTCTTCCTTTTTTCTTGCTTTTTCCTTTCACCTCTTTCTTCTTTGTCCTTTGTTTTCCCTCTCTCGCCTTCTTCCTCCTTTTCCTCGTTTTTCTTTTACTCACTTTTTTATGTTTTTCTGTTTCGACTTTTTTTCTTTTTACTTTTTTATCTTTTGTTTTGTTGTGACGCTTTTCTTTTCTTCCTTTTTTTCTTTCTCTTCTTCTCTTCCTTTGTTTTCCCTCTCTCCCCCTCTTCCTCATTTTCCTCGTTTTTATTTTACTCAATTTTTTTTTCTGTTTCGACTTTTTTTATTTTTTTATTTTTTTATCTTTTGTTTTGTTGTGACGCTTTTCTTGCCTTGCTTTTTTCTTTCTCCTCTTATTTTCCTTTGTTTCCCCTCTCTCCCCCCTCTTTCCTCATTTTCCTCGTTATTTTACTTATTTTTTTTTTCTTTTTCTGTTCCGACATTTTTCCTTTTATTTTTCCTGCTAGACTTTCTCATTTCCTCTTTTCTTGCTCTTTCTTTCTCTCTTCTTTCTTCTTCCCCTTTAGTTCTCCTTTCGTTATTCCACCTCTTTTTTTTCTTTTCTCCTTTTCTGCTTTTTGTTCCTCATCTTCGTCTTCTGCTTTGTTCCTCACCTTCGTTTCTTTGTTACTCATCTTCGTCTCTTTGTTACTCATCTTCGTCTTCGTCTTATTCGTCTTCGTCTATTTGCTCCTCATCTTCTTCTTCATCTTCGTTTTCTTCGTCTCTTTGTTCCTCATTTTCGCCTTCTCTTTCTTTTCCTTCCTTCTCTCTTTCGTCATAATTTTTCCTCTCCCCTTCCTCCTCTTTCTCATCTTGTTTTTACTCTTTTTTAATCTTTTCCTCTTTTTCTTGTTCTTTCTCTATCTTCTTTCTTCCTCGTCCTCAGTTTTCCTTTCCTCCTCTTCCCTCCTTTCTTTTTTTCTCTTTTCCTCCATTTTTTTCTTCGTCTTCGGATTCCGTCTCTTCCTGATTTTATGCTGTTTTCTTTGTTTTTTTCTTCCTTCTGTTTCTTCTTCTTTCTGTTTTTCTCTCCTTTTCCTCCTGTTCTCTTTTTTTTTTTTTTTTGCTTTTTTTTATCTCCTGTTACTTTCCGGTGTTCTGTAATTTCTTTTTCTGCTTTCCTATCTTATTTTCGTCTTTTTTCTTTCTTTTACAACTTTTTTCTGCTTTTTTTTCCTTTTTCATCTTTTTTTCTTGCTTTTCTTTCTCTTTTTCTGCTTTTTTTCCTTTTTCATCTTTTTTTTCTTTCTTTTCTTTCTCTTTTTCTGCTTTTTTTTCCTTTTTCTGCTTTTTTTCTTTCTTTTCTTTCTTTTTTTTTCATTTTTTCATCTTTTTCTTTTTTTTTTTCTTTCTCTTTTTCTGCTTTTTTTCCTTTTTCATATTTTTTCTTTTTTATTTCTTTTTCTGCTTTTTTTTCCATTTTCATCTTTTTTTTCTTTTTTTCCTTTTTTTTTCATTTTTCATCTGCTTCAGTGTCTTCATTTTCTCTTTATTTGTTTTTTCTTTCTTCTCTTTCTCCTTCGTTATCAGTTTTCCTCTCTCCTTCCTCCTGTTTCCCATTTTCTCTTTTCTTTGTTTCTTTCTTTCTTCTCTTTCTTCTTCATTCTCTGTTTTCCTCTCCCCTTCCTCCTGTTTCCCATTTTCTCTTTTCTTTGTTTTTCTTTCCTTTCTTTCTCCTTCATTCTCTGTTTTCCTCTCCCTTTCCTCCGGTTTCTCTTTTGTTTTACTTTTTTCTCTTGTTTTGACTTTTTTATCTTCCTCTTTTGTCTTGCCCTTTCTTTCTTTTCTTTCTTTCTTCTTCGTCCTCAGTTTTCCTCTCCTCTTCCTCTCTTTATCAGTATTCTTATTTTTCAACTGCATCTGTTCTCTTCCTTTTTTTCTGCTACCTTACGTTGTTCCCTCTTTTTTCTTTTCTTTCTTTCTTTCTTTCTTTTTCTTTCTTTTTTTTCTATCTTACGGTTACTATTTATGGATTACTGATATATCGCATGTTTTCTTATGGACACAGATGGAAGATGGCACATAACTCATTCTAAGGAACTCTACTGCTACTACAACTACTACTACTACTACCACCACTACCACTACTACTACTACTACTACCACCACCACTGTTACAACTACTACTACTACTACTACTACCAGCTCTTTTAAACTCCCCTGGTCGACCGCAGTAGTTGTTGGCCCAAGTCTGTGATGAGTCGGTTGGATTTTCTTCACGGTAACGCCTTTTCTTGCTTGCCTGGCTCATGCGCTGGCCCGTGTCTCCATTACCCAAGGTTGCTGTGGTGGTAAGGCTTGGTGGAGGGCTGCTGAGGGATTGAAGTGTTGTTTCGACCGTGTTCTTTTCCTTTTTTCTTCTTCCTTACTTCATGATCGTCTTTTGTTTCTTTTTTTCTTTTCTTTCTTTTTCTTTACTTCTCTCTTTCTCCTCATTTCATTCCCGTCTTTTTCTTCCTTTTTTCTTTTCTTTCTTTTTCTTTACTTCTCTCTTTCTCCTCTTTTCATTCTCGTCTTTTTCTTCCTTTTTTCTTTTCTTTCTTTTTCTTTACTTCTCTCTTTCTCCTCATTTCATACTCGTCTTTTTCTTCCTTTTTTCTTTTCTTTCTTTTTCTTTACTTCTCTCTTTCTCCTCTTTTCATTCTCGTCTTTTCCTTCCTTTTTTCTTTTCTTTTTCTTTACTTCTCTCTTTCTCCTCATTTCATTCTCGTCTTTCTCTTCCTTTTTTCTTTTCTTTCTTTTTCTTTACTTATCTCTTTCTCCTCATTTCATTCTCGTCTTTTTCTTCCTTTCTTTTCTTTCGTTTTCTTTCCTTCTATTTTTCTCTTTTTCTGCTTCATACTTTCGTCCTTCACCTCCGGGTTCTGTTTCTTCTTATGTTTTTTTTTTTTTTTTTTTCTCTCCTCCTCTTACGACGGGTACTAACACTAACTAGAACTACCCCATAAAACAATAAAATAGGAATCATAATAACAATAATAATGACAATGATAATAGTAATAATAACAATAAGGATAATAGTTAACGTTACATATAAAGAATTACACCAGTTTCAAGGAGAAGCAGAACTATCAATAATCAACCAACACACCACATTCTCTTAATAGCTAACAGAACCACCTTATAACCTAACGTATACATAACCTATCGACGCATTTGTAAATAGTAACCCGGTGCCACTAATAATAATAAGGAATTGCCGCTGAAATAGTAATATATCGCCGTTGTATTAGTCGCCCAGATCATAGAAACGAGGAACATGAGACGGTCAGCAATATTGTCAATCGTCGAAGTGATTTGGGTGTAATTCAGGATAACGGTTTTCTTTTTCCTCTTTTTTATTATTTCTTGCTCCTTATTTGCTTGCTTTTTCTTAATTTTTTTTTCTACTTTTTTTTCCTTTTCTTTTTTTTTTCCTTTTTCCATAATTTTCTGTTTTTTTTTCCTTTTTTTATTATTTCCTGCTTCTTATTTGCTTGTTTTTTCTTAATTTTTTTTTCTACTTTTTTTTCCTTTTCTTTTTTTTCCGTTTTCCATAATTTTCTAAGGTTTTTTTTTCCTCTTTTTTCTTATTTCCTGCTTCTTATTTGCTTGCTTTTTCTTAATTTTTTTCTACTTTTTTTCCTTTTCCTTTTTTTTTCCTTTTTCCATAATTTTCTGGGGTTTTTTTCCTTTTTTTATTATTTCCTGCTTCTTATTTGCTTGCTTTTTCTTAATTCTTTTTCTACTTTTTTTTCCTTTTCTTTATTTTTCCTTTTTCCATAATTTTCTAAGTTTTTTTTTCCTTTTTTATTATTTCCTGCTTCTTATTTGCTTGCTTTTTCTTAATTCTTTTTCTTCTTTTTTTCCTTTTCTTTTTTTTCCTTTTTTCCTTTTTTCATCATTTTCTAAGGTGTTTTTTTTTCCTTTTTTTCTTATTTCCTGCTTCTTATTTGCTTGCTTTTTCTTAATTCTTTTCTACTTGTTCTTTCCTTTTCTTTTTTTACCTTTTTTTCCTTTTTTCATCATTTTCTAAGGTTTTTTTTTCCTCTTTTTTCTTATTTCCTGCTTCTTATTTGCTTGCTTTTTCTTAATTCTTTTTCTACTTTTTTTTCCTTTTCTTTTTTTTCCTTTTTCCATAATTTTCTAAGTTTTTTTTTCCTTTTTTTATTATTTCCTGCTTCTTATTTGCTTGCTTTTTCTTATTTTTTTCTACTTTTTTTTCCTTTTCTTTTTTTTCCTTTTTCCATAATTTTCTAAGTTTTTTTTTCCTTTTTTTATTATTTCCTGCTTCTTATTTGCTTGCTTTTTCTTAATTCTTTTTCTACTTGTTCTTTCCTTTTCTTTTTTTTCCTTTTTTTCCTTTTTTCATCATTTTCTAAGGGTTTTTTTCCTTTTTTTCTAATCTCCTGCTTCTTATTTCCTTGCTTTTTCTTAATTCTTTTTCTACTTTTTTTTCCTTTTCTTTTTTTTCCTTTTTCACGACCACCCACCTCCCCTCCACACACACGACCACCCTTCCCCTCCACACACACGAGCCCCCCCCCTCCTCCACACACACGACCCCCTCCTCCACACGACCCCCCTCCCTCCACACGACCCCCCCCCTCCACACACACGACCCACCCTCCCCTCCACACACACGACCACCCCTCCCCTCCACACACACGACCACCCCTCCCCTCCACACACACGACCACCCCTCCCCTCCACACACACGACCACCCCTCCCCTCCACACACACGACCACCCCTCCCTTTCACACACACGGGTCGTCGGCCTCAGATGTCCCGATGCATGTAGTCTTCAACCCGTTTTATTTACATCTGTTTTGCATACGTTCGTGCGGCGGTCAGCAACACAGCACTTACCCAACACGAGACCTTGGCGCTGAGACTCCGAGACCGCTATGCACAGACGCTTCGGCACCAACAATAACCATTTCCAAAAGCCACAGTGAAGATTTGTCGGATTCTCATGGGGTGTTCTTCACGTTCATTGTCCAGAAGCCTTGTCAAACTATAAATCGGCCATGGAAACACCCACAACAAAGACAGATACAAAAGCTGAATGGTAAAGAGACAGACAGAGTAACACAGAAGTCCTTATTCTCAATCGCTTTCGGCTCCAACAGTAACCCCGGCATATGACCACAGATGTTGCGCCGACTAAACGAAACTTTCCAAACTTTTCCAACAGTAGCCAAACCCAAGGCCACAAAGGGAGATTAGTCATGTTCTCATAGTCATTTTCACGTTCATGGTGCAGAAGCCTTGTCAAACTATCACTAGACTATCAAAACTACCCATGCCACTGCCAACACCCTCCAGGAAAGCCTTATCAAATGTGGGTGTGTGAGTCCCGAAATGTTTTAGACTATGGGCCTCGTTGACCTCTCACTCTCCTCTTACCTCATCAACCTGTTCTGTTAGTCCCCCCTTCTCTCTCTCTCTCTCTCTCTCTCTCTCTCTCTCTCTCTCTCTCTCTCTCTCTCTCTCTCTCTCTCTCTCTCTCTCTCTCTCTCTCTCTCTCTCTCTCTCTCTCTCTCTCTCTCTCTCTCTCTCTCTCTCTCTCTCTCTCTCTCTCTCTCTCTCTCTCTCGCTCTCTCTCTCTCTCTCTCTCTCTATCTCTCTCTCTCTCTCTCTCTCTCTCTCTCTCTCTCTCTCTCTCTCTCTCTCTCTCTCTCTCTCTCTCTCTCACCTCCACTTTCCATGTCTCTTCTCTTTCCTTTTCTTTCTCTTCTCTCTCCTCTCTCCCTCTTTCTCTCTCTCCCACCTTCACTTTCCATCTCTTCTCTTTCTTTTATTTTTCTTCCTCTTCTCTCTCTTATCTCCTCTCTCACACTGTCCCCACTCTCCATATATCTTCTCTCTCCTTTCCTTTCCCTCTCGTTTAACCTCTCTCCCTCCCACCTGCCCTTTCCATGCTTTGTGTTCATCTTGTTTACCTTCCCGTGTGCTGGTTACCTGTAGCCACGCACGCACGCACGCACGCTAGGACTGGACTTAAGAGGGCATCGAACCTTTTCTGTTTTCTATTCCACTCCTCATGAACAAAGCCCTTGAGACAATTATCCACGTACAAAATACCCACGTACAAAATGCCACTTTAGAAAACAACCATGTACAAATTGACACCTTAGAAAACACCCTTGTACTAATTGACTTTTTTAGAAAACACCCATGTAAATAATGACCCTTTAGAAAACATTAAAGTCCAAAATTCTCACAGGGCAAATTTTTCACTTCTAAAACCTCTATTGAAAAAAAACTCCCTTGTAAAATACTCCACTGGCAAAATAACTCCCATGTAAAGTAACCCGAGGAAGCACTAAGGAAGAGGTGAATGGATTATGTAAAGTAAGAAGACATGAGAGACAAAAAAAATCAATCAACAAACAGAACAAAACAGAACACAGTGTAGGAGGCCCCCACACAACAGCAACACCATAACTTGCTAAAATAGTGCTGAGAAGACGTAAGACCAAGTGATCCATTTTCTTACGGCAAAGGAAGCTACCAAGGGACAAAAATATATTAAGCAGGTTAGGTTAAGTCGGGATAGGTTAGGTTAGGTTAGGGGTCGAGTTAGGTTAGGTTAGGTTAGGTAAGGGTTGGGTCAGATTAGGTTAGGTAAGGGGTAAATTTAGGTTAGGTAAGGGGTCGAGTTAGGTTAGGGGTCGAGTTAGGTTAGGGGTCGAGTTAGGTTAGGGGTCGAGTTAGGTTAGTTTAGGTAAGGGGTCTAGTTAGATTAGGTTAGGTTAGGTAAGGGGTAGGGTTAGATTAGGTTAGGTAAGGGGTAAGTTTAGGTTAGGTAAGGGGTCGAGTTAGATTAGGTTAGGTTAGGTAAAGGGTCGGGTTAGATTAGGTTAGGTAAGGGGTA
>NC_066538.1:15734861-15777361 GCF_024679095.1 Eriocheir sinensis
CTCTCTCTCTCTCTCTCTCTCTCTCTCTCTCTCTCTCTCTCTCTCTCTCTCTCTCTCTCTCTCTCTCTCTCTCTGTCATATAATCTTCTCTTATTTGCTTCGATTTCCATTTCTGTTTTGCTATGCTTTTGTTTGTTTGTTGGTCTTCATTTTACAAGCTTTCGATGGTCCGTGTGTGTGTGTGTGTGTGTGTGTGTGTGTGTGTGTGTGTGTCACCAGGAAGGAGAGTAACAGATTAAGAGATGGAAATGAGATAAGGGCGGAATACAAGTGATATCAGTCAGTCAGTCAATGGGGACAGATGCCTAGGTATGCGTCGCCTCGCTGTGTTCCTCCGGGCGAATCTCCGTGTGGGCCGCCTTCCCATCCTAGGTAACTCCTGGCAGGATCTAGCGACTTGCTCAAGCCATGAACTTTGTGGGCGTCCCCTTGGCCTCCTCCACCCGGTTCTATCTTTCACTCAAATAACCCGACGACCAGGGTCGGCTTCTGGGCAGCGAGCCACGTGCCCGTATAGCCGGAGTTGGCGTTGATGGACTATGTGGGTAATAGGCCTTGAATGAGTCTCACGGAGTAGTCCCCGATTTGACACAAAGTTATTCCCAAAATCTATATATACCAAGTCAAGTCATACGCAGCTTTGTGGGAGGAGATACAGCAGAGGCGTGGCTTATGCGTGACGTTGCTTGGAGCCAAACTAGAGGATGTAGAAACAGGGATTTAGAGAAAACGAAGAAAGGCGGACTAATTTAAATCAATCACTTCAACATGCCCCTTCTCACACCCCACACCGCCCTTTGTAGGCATTGGAATTACAGTCACGCATAGCACAATAAAAAAGGCATATTTTTTCGTCAGTGGCTTGCCTGAATGCGCTTTGAAAGAAGGCGAGAATACACATCCAATGAGTACACACGGTCGCAACTTTAGTTACCCGTGAACTGGCTTCAAGTGACGTCATCCCGCTGCTCTGCCTCAAACCGCCCCCTGCGCGTGCTGGTCGCAGTTTTGAAGGCAGAGTGACTTGACTTGGTATATTTAGACTTTGGTTATTACATCGATATCCCATGATTCTGTGTACGATACATAGAAAGGAAATGAAGGATATAATGGAGAGAAGGATAAAAAAAGGGATATGATTAAGGAAGTTATAAAATCTTTTACAGAGAGAGAGAGAGAGAGAGAGAGAGAGAGAAAGGAAACAAGAAAGGAAACAAGGAAAGGAAAAGAAAGATGGGGGGGTTCCATTTACGTATAATGACGCCATGGGAATTGAACAAGTACGCTTTACATTGATACCACCCCTCACTGTGTTCGTCGGCAAATCAGTTGTAGGCCAAGAAAGAACCCGGTGAGGAGCAAGTGAGGGCCAGGCACTTAGTCAGCCCGGGCGAATGTAAACACTGCCTGCAACCTTATAAGCGATGGAGACACCCGGGCGTAAGAACTTGTCCATGGGAACGAAAATAAACTTTGTGTGATCATGCAGAGTTAAAATGTTGACAGAAAGGCAAGCAGACAGGCAAGCGGCCAAACAGGGGAGAACAACAGACAGATAGACAAACAGACATAGTGATAGACAGACATGTAGAGGCTAGCAGTCAAAACACATAAATAGACTGGCATAAAGTACGATAAACAGATGAGGAGAGACAGACAGACAGACAGACAGACAGACAGACCTTGAAATATAGAGGCAAGCAGTCAGACACGTGGAGACCAACAAACAAGCATAAAGAAAGACAACCAGAGTATCAGACAGACAGACAGACAGAGGCAGACATATAGACGGACACAGACGGACAGACAGACAGACAGACACAGACAGACATACAGACAGCAGGTGAAAGTTATAGGCAAGCAATCAGACACAAATGGAGGCAAACAGACTGGCACAAAGAGACAAAACGAGCGATCAGACAGACAGACAGACATACAGTGTGTGGCCTCGGCGCACACGACTTTCTTCTCAAGCTCATCTCTTTACTGTCCAAATCCCTTACGCAAGAGTCAACCAGCATCTTCACTCTTTCATCCCTCACGTTGGTAAAGTCTGGAATAATCTTCCTTTATCTGTAGTTCCTCCTGCCTACGACTTGAGGAAGGTATCACAACACCTCTCCTCCCGAAATTGACCTATATTTCAGCCACTCCTCTGAGCTTTTTATAGTAGCAACGAATAGCGGGATTTTTTTTCATTGTTTCCTTTTTTTTCCCTGGAGCTGTTTTGTCTGCTGTAAAAAAAATACAGACAAACACACAAGGTCAGGCTGGCTGAGTGGCAGACAAACAGCGATACCGATACATGGCTGGCCTGAGATGGTGCTGCTGCATGATAAAAGAAATTAAAATGCCGTGACCTACAGACAGACTGAAAGACAGCGAGTAAGCAAAATTAACAGCAGCCACGAGTGGTAGTAAACTAGATAACACACACACACACACACACACACACACACACACCGCTCCGGTAGCTCAATCGGCTAGAGCGCCGCGCAACAAGGCTTCACGGCCAAACAGGCGGCGGTATGAGCCCCGCTCAGGCCGGATTCTTTCCGTTGACAAGGAGCAAGGGTGATGGGGTGTGTGGTGTGTGAGGTCCTGGCAGTACCCAGAGATCGACGATAATGAGCATGCACTTGCTTGTGTCGGGAGGGTACGTGCTGGCGAAAGCGAGTCCAACTCGTGATCAGGTCATGGTGAATTACACACACACACACACACACACACACACACTGTGAATATCATACATGCACCGTACACCGGCGGCGCAAACCTCGACCCCGATCCGGTCATGCTGTGGGGCCCGACGCCAGGCATCCGCATCCAGGGAGCCTGCCGTCAGTGACGGGTGCAGGACAAAGCCTGCGGGACCCCTGCACCTCGAAGGAGGAAGGGCCCCCCAACCCCTCCTTTCTTTTGGGGGTGGCCAGGATCACCGACTGCCCTTCCTATCAAATGAACTCAGAAGGCTGAGGGTGGACATAGTGGTGGGACTCTCTGAGACGAGGAGGCCTGGCAGTGCCGAGATCTGTGAGGGGGTTCACCTATACTACTGGTCCGGCATAAGCAATGGTTTTCGTCAGAGGGTGGTCGCTGTAGGTGTCTCCAGCCACCTGCAGCCATTTGTGGTTGAGGTTACTCCCTCCGGCTGATGCGTTTATAATGCGAGTGAGAATGAAGTATACATTGGGCTTCTTTTGTAGTGTTCGCTCGTACCGAGATGTGTGAGACTGAAGAGGAGGTGTTCTACGCCAAACTCGACTCCGTATAAGAACAGTGTCCTCCCCGGGACACACTTAATGTCTTGAGCTACTTCAGTGCTGCTGCTAATTGTATTCGCTTCCCTGCTGTGCAGTGTCTGCACAGATTACACTGCACAGATTACCACAGTGGCGCCCTCCGGTACGCAGACACTGGCTGCCACTTACAAATGATAAGTGCATCAACTTGATGAGTTGTACTGATGGCGCGGTACTTATCTGTCATGTTTATGCTGCTTATTAAGATCACTTTAACATTTTTTTCATTGGTTTTTTTTTCTTCTCATACTCAGTGAGCAAGACTAACTGTTCCATTCAGACAGCAGGAAAGATATCAAAATAATGGCCGTCAGTTATGATATTTACGAAATGTGATCATTCCAGTACAACTCTTTGCCTGCCTGTTCAAATAAAAATACTTTTTCTTATTCATATGAAATAAATTTGAGAGAGAGAGAGAGAGAGAGAGAGAGAGAGAGAGATTCATATTAATCAACATAGGCGTCTAAAATCGAATTAAAAAGTATGTTTTTTCTCTAACTTTTTACAAAATTACAAGAGTACTATAGCATAATGAAAATAACAATAATAATAATAATAATAATAATAATAATAATAATAATAATAATAATAATAATAATAATAATAATAATAATAATAATAATAACAACAACAAAACCTAACATATCTTCAGTCACTTCATATTATCAGAAACATAAAAGCTATTCTTCCAAAACTTTTCTCCTAAGTGTTATCACAAGCACTACCGTCCTTTACCTACCCCTCGGCCAGCCAATCACCGCTAAGGACACAGCAAACGATAAAAAGCGGAGTGGTGAGAGAGCGAGGACTCGCGTGGACTCTCTCATTAAAAAGATGCACGTGATAGGGATAAGGCCACTGAAGTCGTCAGGGAACACACACACACACCACACCACACCACACCACACCACACCACACACACACACACACACACACACAGAGCTCATTCAGTCATTCATCTTTGGCCTTGAAGACGCTCTGGGTCGTGTGGTTCGATAGTATCTTATCTGGAAGGGTTCTTAAGCCTTTGTTGGCGATAAGGAAGCGAGATACGGAAGGACAAAGGCTTAGCGCGGCGGTGGCAACTTGCGCTCTTACCGGTGAAGCGCTGAAGGGTGAGAGTCTGAAGGGTTTGTGTTCAATGTTTACTCCTTTTGTCGCCCTCATGAAGGTGATGGACGGACGGATGAAACTTGGAGAGAATGTGCAGCAATGAGCAAACACACACACACAAAAAAAACATTATTTGTAAAAGAGCGAAATACTAAAAGGTGGATGAAGGAAACTTCCCAAGGCACAGCAGTGGGTTAGGGCGAGCACACAGGTGTTAGGTAATAGAGCGTAGATGTAATTTTTACTTTAAAGTCAACAACTTCTGCTTCCTTTACTGAACTATTGACAAATCAACCACTCAGTCAATGAGGGCATACGCCGGGGGGGGGGGGGGGTCGCCTCACCCACCCTACAACGCCAAACCTTGAGGTCCATCCAGGCTTGTCTTCCAGGATACATTCCCATCCGAAGCACCTCATTACCGGCTCCATCTACTTGCTGAAGCCACGAGGGGGTTTGTGCGTCCTCCTGGTCTCTTCACTCGAGGTTGTCTCTTTTAAAGGAACAACCCGGTGGGCAGGGTCGGCTAAGGGCAGCGTGTCATATGTACGTATAGCCGTATTTGGCGTTCATGGACTATGCAGGTAACATGCCTCCAATCAGTCTCACAGAGTAGTCGCCGGTTTGACACAGTCATTCCAGCGAAATACCATGACTTTGAGTGGACGCTTGCTACCAAAGGCACCAATCCACCTCTCCAAATCACTGTACAGTTTCCATGTCTCACAGCCATAGTAAGACGGAGCACAAGGGATCTGGATCTTTGTCCATCTGTACAGGTATGCATAACGCCAAATACTCCTGCTGAGAGAGTCCGTAATAAGGTTGGCCAATTCAGTCTGCAGTGAGACTTCTTAACGAGACCCGCTAGACCCGCTGTTATTCTGAACTACGTTACCAAAGCTCGGAATATTTCTTAAAGATCTCAATGTCCTCGCCACACTCTTGAACAGATTGTACTGTTTCATCTAGCAAACCTCAAACATCTGTACCTTGGTTTTGTAGTTCCACAGGCATCGTCTCCTCGTGCAGTTCCTTGAGAGTCATCACCAGAACTTCTAGGCTCCGCAAAGATTACTGCGTCCTTGTCCTAAAAAAGGTCTGTGACCCTGGTATTGCCAACAGAGGCTTCGCAATGACTCTGGCACACGATTCCTCCTAATACCCAGTCTGTGGAAGTGTTGAGAACTGATATTCAAGGACCCAGCCCTTACATATTTGTGTTTACAGGAAAAATGGTTACGGCCACCCCCTCCTACTTCGCGGCAACTCTTACTCCTAGAATAGAGGTCATTCAATAGACCAACGGGGCCTGCAGGAATCCACGGAATTGCCATATGGCATTCAGGACCGCATGCAACCCTTTGACTGACTGCACCTCCAGATCTGAGCAGCTCCACACTGATGATACAGACACCACCTGCCTTTCTCCCCATCACCCTTGCCACAGCCTCTCTGACCTTGTCAAGAGAAGGTGAGTTTCGTCAATGAATGGATCAGCACGTTGCCCACATGGAGGGTTTGCCATGTACAATGCTCCAAGTACCCAGCCCAGCGAGCCCTCTGCCCGGCCAAGGGGTTCGGATAGCGCTCAGCTGAGAGGGAGGCTCGGAGAGGAGCTTCTTCAGGGTTCGGTTGGTGGGTCGGAGGTCATTCGCAATGGAAGTATTCCCAGCATACCTCTCCTTGTCTCTCCTCAGGAGGACTCTATTCCTATGCCCGATTCCAGCCAGCCTGGCAAAGCGACTCTTGTCGATATACGCAGCGTCTTCCCCAAGGCAAAACCAGTCCTTGAAATCGAGGGCCCTTCAGTTCATTCCTTTGCAGCTTGGAGAGTTCCATGTTGAAAGTTATTTCACAAGGCTATAAGGTCCTCGTGGGTGCTGACGGCAATGAAACGATTTGAGACCATCACTGCATATTCATGGTCTCTTGAGATGAAACACAGTCTGGTCATATCTTGCGATTTCTCTTGGTCTGCATGAAGCTTTAGTGTCCCAGCAAGCCTTTGATCTGTTGCAAAGAACTGTGCATTCCAAAAACCCTACAGTTCTGAAGAAACTAAAATCGAGTGCCGACAAGAATGTTCTCAGTCTCCGTTCCCTTCCAGTCTCCAGTCTCCTTCCAATACTGCTGTACCCCATCAGACAGACGGGTACCATTGCTCATGCCGGGCCGCTAGTAGGTGTACACCCCCTCACTGATCTCGCAACCGCCAGGCTCTTTGTCTAAGAGTCCCTCTATTATTCACCAATTAGCTCATTCAGTAGGTAAGACAGTAAAGGTCGGTATTATAAGACACATTGGCTCCACACCAGCTATTTCTAAAGGTCAAGGAGGGGGTCAGTTAGGTTCTAATGAGTGTTTTCTTAGGTTCACGGTATAGAAGAAGGGTCAAACTACCACCAGGGTCATACAACTACCCCAGGAAATGCCCAAAACTCCTATGACAGCCTTGTCAAATATGTGTTCTTGGGCCGCGAAATGTCTTGTAATACGACCCTTTGTTTTTTCCAAGAGGTTCATGAAAGTCCCGCGCCTTGTTCTTCGGTAAACGCCCCATCAGCACCACCCCGACCACCCCAAGGCAAAAACAGGAGCGTGTGGGCCTTACCGCTTCGGGATGCAGTAGCCACGTCATAGGCGGTAAATTCACCATATGAGTTAACAAGAACGTTTTGCTGTTCGAACATGAAGCGATCATGATGAAGCTGAGGATGAGTTGGATAAATATCAGTATGGAGGAAATAATACCTTAAGTCTGTCTCAAATCATGTATATTATAACACGGTAAACACACACACACACACACACACACACACACACACACACACACACACACACATGTATATCATTTGACTCTTTTTGAGGTTACACGAAGGGAAAAAAATACATTGATGACGATCATGATATATATGTGCCAAGTTGGTGTGTGTGTGTGTGTGTGTGTGTGTGTGTGTGCTTAAAATATGTACTTCGCTCAGTTTTAATTATGAAGTATGTGATCGGTTGCCAAATATTGTTCATGGTGGTTGGTGATGATGGTGGTGGTGGTGGTGGTGGTGGTTGTGGTAATAGTCATGGTGGTAATGGTGTTGGTGGTGTTGGTAGTGGTGATGGTGATAGTGGTGATGAAGATAGTGGAAATGGTGGTACTGGTGGTGGTTGTGATGATGGTTACGCTGGTGGTGATGGATGCAGTTGTTGTTGTTGTTGTTAGTGGTGGTGATGATGGTGGTAGTGGAGGTGTTGTTGTTGGTGTTAAGTCTGCAATAGTGTTAGTAGATATTAATAGAAGGGAACAAGTGCAGTCATGGTGACGGTGGTGATGTTGGTAGTGGTGATGTTGGTGGTGGTGATGTTGGTAGTGGTGATGTTGGTGGTGGTGATGTTGGTAGTGGTGATGTTGGTGGTGGTGATGTTGGTAGTGGTGATGTTGGTGGTGGTGATGTTGGTAGTGGTGATGTTGGTGGTGATTATGCTAGACAGATGAAAGAGCAATCGTGGTGATAGTCGTAGTGGCAGTAGTAGTAGTAGTAGTAGTAGTAGTAGTAGTAGTAGTGGTGGTGGTGGTGGTGGTGGTGGTGAGGGGGGGAAGCAGATGACAGTTAGCAATGTAAGCAGTTGATAGTGATTGTTGATAGTGATTGTTGATGGTGGTGATGATGGTGATAGTGGTGGTGGTGATGATAGTGATGAAAATGGAGTTAGGTTGTTTATATGATGATAATGTCTAGCTTGTGGTGATGGTGATGGTGGTGATGGTGGTAGTGGTGGTGGTGGTAATGGTAATGGTGGTGGTGATTCGGAAGTGGTGATTAGGGATGTTGATTGATTGGTGATAAGATATAACGAGAGAGAGAGAGAGAGAGAGAGAGAGAGAGAGAGAGAGAGAGAGAGAGAGAGAGAATCCAAAAGGTAAAGAATCTAAAGGGTGAGGGAGGGAAGGAAGGGGAAGAAAAACAGGGAGGAAAGGGAGAGAAAGGGAGAGGGAGGAAACGAAAGGGAAAGGAAAGGATGAGAAAGGGTGAGATAGGGAGTAAAACGGATAAAGGGAGGAAAAGAAGAAGGGAGATAAAGTTGAGAAGAAGGAAGGAGAAAGAGAGGAAGAGCAAGGAGGGAAAGTTAGATTGAGTAAGATGATAAATTTGGGAAAAGAGAGAAGAATGGAGAGAAAAAAAAGGAGGGAAGTGGAGGAAAAGAGAGGGAGGGGAGGAAAGGAATGTGGGAAGGAGGGTATGGTGAGAGGAAAAGAAAGTTGGAAGGAAAATAATAAATGAGGGAAAAAGAACGTAGAAGGGGAGGGATAAAATGAAGGAGAGGAGGAAAAGGAGGGAACGGAGGAAAGAATGAGGGAATGGAGGAAAAATAGGAGAGGAAAATATTTAGGGAGAGGAAGACAAGAATGAAAGAGGAGGAAAAATGATACTGGAGGGGAGGAAAAAGAAAAGAGGAATGACGGAGAAGAGGAAAAGAATGAAGAAGAGGAGGAAAAGATTGAGTGGAAAATGAGGAAAATTATTGAGGGGAAGAGGAAATTAATGAGGAAGAGGAGGAATAGAAGCATGGAGAGGAAAAATATGGGAGCGGAGGAAAAGTGGGGAGAGTGGAGGAAAAACAGGGAAAAGGTTGGAGAGAAGGAAAAGGATTTGGGAGAGGAGGAAAAAATGAGAGAAGGAGAGAAAAGAATGAAGGGAGAAGAGGAAAGAGGAAGAGGAGGAAAAGAATTTGGGAGAGGAGGAAAAAATGAGAGAAGGAGAGAAAAGGTTGAGGGGAGAAGAGGAAAGAGGAAGAGGAGGAAAAGAATGGAGAGGAAAATTGAGAGGGGAGGAAAAGAATAGAATAAAGGGGAGGAGGAAAATAATGGAGAGAAAAAGAATGAAAAAGGTGAGAAAAATGAGGGAAAAGAAAGAAAGGAAGAGAGGGAGGGAGGAGGAAAGGGTGAACCAAGAGAGAGAGAGAGAGAGAGAGAGAGAGAGAGAGAGAGAGAGAGAGAGAATAGGGAGAAAACGTAAGGCAGAATTAAATAAAGAACAAGAGAAGGGAGATTAAAGGTGGAAGAGAGAAGATGAAGGTAAAGAAAGGGAGGTAAGGGAGGAAGAGAAGAAAAGGGAGATATCTAATAAGGGAAGGCGAATGAGGGTGAGGGGAAGTCAGTCAAAGGGTGATAGGGAAGAGAGGGGAGGGAGAGAGAGGTCAGCAGCACGATACGAAGAGGAGGAGGAGGAGGAGGAGGTGACGGAGGAGGAGACGGAGGAGGAAGAGGAGGAGATGGAGGTGAAGGAAGAGGAGGAGGAGGAAGAGGAAGGAAAAAAAGCCACAGGGGAGGAGAGGAATGGAAGAATTTGAGGTCACAAGACAGGAGGAGGGGAAGAAGAAGAAGAAGAGGAGGAGGAGGAGGAGGAGGGGATCGAATTTCTATAAAAACAAGAAAAAAATAGGCATAGGGTGTGAAAAATGGGGAATAATAGGTATAATTAAGATAAACAGGGAGAGAGGAAGAGGAATAGGGTGAGAGGAAGAGGAATAGGGTGAGAGGAAGAGGAATAGGGTGAGAGGTAGAGAGATAGGGTGAGAGGAAGAGGAATAGGGTGAGAGGAAGAGGAATAGGGTGAGAGGAAAGAGGAATAGGGTGAGAGGAAAGTGGAATAGGGTGAGAGAAAGAGGAATAGGGTGAGAGGAAGAGGAATAGGGTGAGAGGAAAGAGGAATAGGGTGAGAGGAAGAGGAACAGGGTGAGAGGAAAGAGGAATAGGGTGTGAGGAAGAGGAACAGGGTGAGAGGAAAGAGGAATGGGGTGAGAGAAAGAGGAACAGGGTGAGAGAAAGAGGAATAGGGTGAGAGGAAAGAGGAATAGGGTGAGAGGAAAAGGAATAGGGTGAGAGGAAGAGGGATAGGGTGAGGGGAAGAGGAATAGGGTGAGAGGAAGAGGAATAGGGTGAGAGGAAGAGGGATAGGGTGAGAGTAAGAGGAATAGGGTGAGAGGTAGAGGTATAGGGTGAGAGGAAGAGGAATAGGGTGAGAGGTAGAGAGATAGGGTGAGAGGAAGAGGAATAGGGTGTGAGAAAGAGGAATTGGGTGAGAGGAAGAGGAATAGGGTGAGAGGAAGAGGAATACGGTGAGAGGTAGAGGGATAGGGTGAGAGGAAGAGGGAAAGGGTGAGAGGAAGAGGAATAGGGTGAGAGGAAGAGGGAAAGGGTGAGAGGAAGAGGGATAGGGTGAGAGGAAGAGGAATAGGATGAGAGGAAGAGGAACAGGGTGAGAGGAAGAGGAATAGGGTGAGAGGAAGAGGGATAGGGTGAGAGGAAGAGGAATAGGGTGAGAGGAAGAGGAATAGGGTGAGAGGAAGAGGAATAGGGTGAGAGGAAGAGGAATAGGGTGAGAGGAAAAGGAAAAGGGTGAGAGGAAGTGAAAAAGGGTGATAAGGGTGAAAGGGTGAGAGGCAAGACAGAAAAGGGCGATAAAAAGAGAAAAAAAGGGTGATTAGAAGAGAGGAAAGGGTGAGAGGGAGAAGGAAAGGAGGAAGAGAATAGGGAAGGAGGAGAAGAGGAGAGAGAGAGAGAGAGAGAGAGAGAGAGAGAGAGAGGATAAAAGGGTGATGAGAAGAAAGGGAAAGGATGATTGACAGAGGAAAAAGGGGAGAGAAAAAGAAAGAAAGGGAGAGAGAAAAAGGCGAAGGGTGAGAAGGGAGCTACACAGGGAGAAATAAGACGAGGGAAGACTTATCAGGGTGACGAGTAGAAAGGGTGGGAGGGAGGAGGAAAGGGTGGACCGACAGAGAGAGAGAGAGAGAGAGAGAGAGAGAGAGAGAGAGAGAGAGAGAGAGAGAGAGCGAGCAAGCAAGCAAGCAGAGGATGAAACTACGCCACAGCAATACACCAGATGAAAAATAATGAAAAAAAGATAATTACAAGCCACAAACATACGATACATGGCCTAAGAAACCACTAGGACCATTATGACAGGACAGGGGCGCTTCAAGGCATCAGGGGAGAGGCACGGGGAGGCAGGGGAACACAGGGGAGGCACAGGCGAGATCCCTCTCCACGTGGGTCGTTCAGCTCGTGGCGGCGGCGGAGTTCGGCGCAGACGCTTCCCACGCGATGTTGCTTCCTTTCCTCCCTTCCTCCGAGGCTCTACGACGCCCTATCGCACCCCTGCCTCGCCCTGTGGAGTGCCGGGGTGCAGGGGAAGGGCCGGGGCAGGGTGGGAGGCCAGGGTGAGGCAGGGTGGTGGACTAGTGAAGTTTTCCCTCACCAAGAGACTCAATGATGGAATTTTCCGTTGAGGAGCTGCGCGCGCCTCAACCCGCCTCCTCTCTCCTCTCTCTCTCCCTTGCCTGCCTCTTCTCTCCCTCCCTCCATCTCTCCGTGCCTCCCTCCCTGCCTCTCTGTCTCACCCATGGTCTCACTCACTCCCTTCTCTCCCTCTCTCCCTCTCCCAGTACGTGTGTGTCTATTCCTTCCTCTTCTTCCTCTCCCTTCCTCTCCCTGGCCTCCACCCCATCACGCAAGTGCTCTCTCTCTCTCTCTCTCTCTCTCTTCCCTCCCCTTTCTTTCCCTACATTTTCCCTCTTCCCATTTCTCCTTTCCCTCCCCGTCTTCTCTCCCTCCTCCCTTATCTACCTCCCTCCTCTCTCCCCAACTCTCCCTCCCAGCACGCACCTGTGACATCACCTCTCGCTATCACACCGAGATAAACCCAAATGCAACGAGCTCACGGGATTGACGGAGAGCTTCTGACGTCTACCAATGAGCGGCGAGGTTCATCCTGTGCCGCTGTCTTCGTCCTCGGCACCTGACGGAACGCGGAAACAACGATGTAGCGGGAAGGAATTGCTCTGGGTGACGGAGAGAGAGAGAGAGAGAGAGTAGACGTAATGAAGCTTAAAAATAGTTTGGTGAAAGATAAACCGAGAAATTCCGTGAACAGTTGGTTTACTGATGTGTGTGTGTAACTAAAAGGTTGAGAGAGAGAGAGAGAGAGAGAGAGAGAGAGAGAGAGAGAGAGAGAGAGAGAGATTTTCATACACGTACATAGATGCTCAGGCCACACTGCCCCTGTGGTACAGACTAGGCGGTCTTTCTCGTGGAAAAACACTAAGCAGCCATGGACCAAGACGTTTCATCTTTGCTTTAGCGAATAGTGAAGTGAAGGAAGCGGCCGTCGAGTTAAATGAGTACACCCTGGTGCACTGGACTACTGAAGATGAAAGTTTATTCCATTCTCGTACAACAACTTTGTTGAAAAATTGGTGTATAAATTTATTATCCACATACATGTTTCGCGCCATTATTTACCGTTTGGTACGTGTCTTCGATCATTGCCAACTTGGATTCATCCACATTCGTAAGAACAAAGTATTTCAAAACAATCGACTAGTTCCCCCTAAAGCAGTGTTTCTCAATAAAGAATGCGCCAGGCGTTATCGTGGCGTTATCGTGGCGCTGAATGAATGGTCTTTGAGCGAGATTTGTTCAGAGATTAACTTCATCCTCAGATTTGTTTTATCTTCACTGGATTATATTTTTTTATGTGCTGCCCATAGCGCCGATAGATTTTCTTGAGGGGCGTCTTGGACGACCCAGCCCGTTAGTGACGCAGACGAAATGTTAATGGTGACTGCCGTGACGTATGACTTGCCTTGCCCGAGCTGCCCCCCGATACTCCAATTGAACAAAGTCGCTGAAGTCAAAGTCGGTTGAAGATCTGGGCAGCATGTGGGTAGTCTTCCGCCACTCGGCGATGCTTGAAAAGTGTCAGCGTCCTTCGGTGGAACTCGAACCCAGGTCCTCGGCATCCACACGCTGGCCACTCGGCAACCGCCTCCCCAGCCTGTTATCGCAGATGTATGATGTAGTGATGAAAATCGTCTCTTTACAGGATTTTTGTATAGTTTTACATGTATTGGACAGTGTGACTGGATTACTGCAGTGGTAACAATTGATTTTATTACCCGAGTCGAAGTGAGGGGGAATGCGTCTGAGGAGGAATAAGATCTATTTACCAATCTCCTTCGCATGTTGTGTAGACCAATACTGTACTGCGTATTCTAAGAGAGGTTTGACTAAATTATCATATAGTGGTAATATTGCATTTTCAAATGAATAGACGAAGACGAGCGAAGAAGCAGAGGAAGGAGAGGCAGCACTGGGTTCGTCCGTAGTTTGCAAGGAGGAATGTGTTTGCCCAGTGGGAGCAACTCATTCAGGAGCTCGCAAGGGAAGATAAGTCATCGTTCCGGAACCTTTTGCGAATGGATAATCTCTTCATGGTGTTGCTGAACAGAGTCAGCACACGTATCGAGAAACGACGAAACTTGTACAGTGAGGCCCTGGAGCCTGGACTTAGACCAGCACTGGCTCTCCGGTATTTAGTCACGGGCAACTCCTACAAGGGTCTCTCTTATGGCTCCAGGGCTGCAGCCAGCAATATCATCGGATGGGAGAGAGACTTGCGAGGCAACCATTTTGAAGTACATAGAGGAAGTCGTCCTGTGTCAGTCAACGCCAGGGGGATGGAAGGAGGCGGTCCAGGATTTCTCCGATTGCTGGAACTTCCATCATTGTGTTGGAACACTGGGCGTCAAGCACATCGCCATGGAGAGTGGTCTCTATTATTACATCTACAAAGGCTTCCACTCACTCGTCCTCCTGGCCCTGGTGGACAGCGATTACAAGTTCATCTACGTCGATGTGTGAGCCAATGATGCGAACAGCGACGTGAGTGTATTCATCATGCCGCTGAATAAAACCCTTGACAATGGCTTGCAGGAGTGCCACCACGGGAGCCATTGCCAGGAGGAGGCAGCCCCGTTCCTTACTTCATAGTTGGTGACGATGTTTTCCATCTCAAGGAATACTTTCAGAATCCATTCCCCCATCGAGGCCTACCACGGGATGAACGACTCTGAACTACACAGTGTCAAGTGCCACACAATATAATTGAAAACCCATTAGAGATACTATATAGTCAATCGGTTCCAGTGGATGCTTCCAACAATGATGCTGAAGACGAAGGGTGGGGAGCCATCGGTCCCGGGGCCCTGTTGCCTTCACATTATCATTCGGATAAAGAGGCCACGGTGTGGCATTCAGTCATCAGGCAAGGAGGACCCAGCCACTCATGAGGCAACACTCGGATGACGGACCCCCTGCCACGCACTACCGGAGCAACAGCACCTAAGAACATCAGGATGAACCTCAAGTAATATACAATTCTACTCTTGGTGCTGTACCCTGGCAGGACGATTTTGTCGACTAAAGTGACATGGTCTCTGCTTGTGTTTGCCCCTCCCTAAAGGATGGAGGCTGGATACGGAAGCTGATGAAGTGCACAACGACTTGGCTCCACGCCCCACTCCATGCAGAGAACAGTTTGGGGGATGACGAATTGGGTTGTCAGCGGAATGCTCAATTCAGATTTCATATTATTACAGTGTTTAAAAACAGAGGTGACGAACATGAGTGCCGACGACACGCACAACTTTAGCGTATGCTCTTGGCTTTACTGTCTACTGACTACTGAATACGATGGGGTGAAGAGAAACTGGTCCTGAAGGTTAATTTTAAACGAAAGATTTTAAGATTGTAATCACTGTGTATTAGTAAGAAGGCGGTCCACTGTGTTTGCGTCGAGTGGCTGGGTGAGGTGTGCCGGTTATACATTTGTTATCAGTGGAAGACACGCTTACGATATGCCAAGGGGAAAATGTCCATGGGGGAAATGTCCGAGGTGCATCACGGGGGAAATAACCAAGGGGGGGGAGGGGGGTTCTTCCGGCACTCGAAATATACACGTCGGTATCATGTGTGTGTGTGTGTGTGTGTGTGTGTGTGTGTGTGTGTGTGTTGCAGGTCATCTAGGACATTTACACCTCCCCAAAATTATATATACACCGTTCACCTGTCATGTTGCCTCCTCTTTATCACCTTCTATATTTGTACCTACTCTCCCCCCCACCTCTCTCTCTCTCTCTCTCTCTCTCTCTCTCTCTCTCTCTCTCTCTCTCTCGTCATTCTTTTTATTATTTTTTACACTTTTTTATTATTTCATTGTCTTATCGTCATTTACACCTTTTACTCTGTTTTTTTTCTCCTTTTCCATTTTTCGCTTTCGTTCACTACATTCACGTCGTCTCTGTCTACCATCTATCTGTCAATTCATTTATCTTTATCTGTCTGTCAATTTATTTATCTATCATTAAGAACACGTAACATAACATAACTTCCCGCCTCCCCAAACTCCCAACAGAAAAGATTCCTCGCTATATTGTTTCGTTTTTAGGATAATAACAAAGATCTTGTATAAATACCACGACACTTGACAACGTTGGAATACAACGTTGTCAAGTGTCGTGGTATTTCTACAAGATCTTTGTTATTATCCTAAAAACGAAACAATCGTAACACTATATGACCTTATTGGATTATCCAATTATTTAATTAAATTCATTTAAAGGTAGTAAATAGCTGACATATGAGAGGAAGCGAGAGGTGTTGAGTGTGTGGCAAGGTGCGGGGCGGGGCTGACCCCATAGCCGCCACCCCCCCACCCGCCAGTTTCTCGTGGAGATAATATAGTGAAGTTGAGGCCAAAAAGTTCCATTGCTTGCAGTGTCAGTAAAATCAAACCTATCCATATATTTCTTACTTTCTTATAAACTTCATTTCCTTATTTCGTAATTGTATATATTGTTTGCATCAGTCGTAGTAGTAGTAGTAGTAGTAGTAGTAGCAGCAGTAGTAGTAGTAGTAGTAGTAGTAGTAGCAGCAGTAGTAGTAGTAGTGGTAGTAGTAGTGGTTGTATTATTATTATTAGTAGTAGTAGTGATGTAGTAATAGTAGTGGTAGTAGTAGTAGTAGTAGTAGTAGTAGTAGTAGTAGTAGTGGTGGTGGTGGTGGTGGTGGCGGCAGTAGTGATGGCAGCAGCAGTAATAGTAGTAGTATATATCAAGGTTTCATTTTTTTTCCTCAGCTCAGATAACAAAAAAAAATTCTTTCCTACTCTTGAAACACAAAGACGCTTATCGCATGTCTTCTGTTTAGCCTCTTCAACTCTCCTCGCGCTGTTTTTTTTATCTTTTTATGCTTGGCAAACAAACACACACACACACACACACACACACACACACACACACACACACACACACACACACACACACACACACACTCCTTGCCAGTTTTGGTTAAGTAAATGTTATATTTAAAAAAAAAAGGTAGTTCACTTAGTTCACAAAGATGAAGCCCCCGTTTAGGCTATTCTCGTCCTTAGTAGCTGAGAGAGAGAGAGAGAGAGAGAGAGAGAGAGAGATAAAGCCGTAGGACAGTTACTTAAACACGAGACAGACAGACAAACAAATGGTTAGGCCAGTTACTTAACCCGAAACAGACTTAAGGACAGAGAGACAGACATAACTTGAGAGGTTGAACAGAAAGTTGCCGTGTTTGAACAGTCTAAAACAGAGAGGAAACTTTACACAGTCGAGCCGGTGTTGCCCGGGGCCCGCCACTGCCGCCCACCTTTACGTAAGCGGCAGCAGGCGGCGCGGGGCTTCGTGAGGCGTCGTGGCAAGAGCAAAAGTTTGTGTTATATTCTTGAACACTGCTGCTCCCAGGCACACACATTGAACAAGGCTTTCGTAGAAGTTATGGAAGTCCGTGGGTAGTTTTCTGACCCCGGTGGTTTGTTGACACGGCTTCAGTACCTTGAACTTGAAAACATACTCTCGAGAAGGCGTATAGCCTCTATTTTTGGACTTTAGAAATGATCCTAGGGGTTAGAAGTAGTTATAGGCGCAGTGATTAGCGGCTTTTTTCCCAAATATTTTTTTTTCCCCTTGAGCTGCTTCCTTAACTGTAAAAAATTATTGATGCGAGTCTAAAACGTTTGTTAATACCGACCTGAGTCCCGGCTGCCTGCGCCCCACAACGGTGCGGCGCATCGTTGTGGCGGCGGCGCCCACCTGCGGGACCTTCGCCGGGAAGTCCCCGCCATGAATTTGCAGTTGGCGCCGACGCGGGACCGTGTGAGCCGCGGCGTAGCCGTACAAGAGTCCCGCAGCCAGCCTAAAGCCGCCTTCGCCCTCCTCAGAGCCCGCCTGCAGGAGGCCGCAGCGCCCACGTCCCGCCCATACCACTGACCCGCACCCGCCACCGCCCACCGCCCAGACCGCCACCCACCGCCTTAGACCACCATCCACCGCTCCAGCAGAAAGACACCCACCGCCCCGGGTCCGCCTACAGGAGGCCGCAGCGCCCACGTCCCGCCCCCCGTCACCACCCGCCGCCGCAGACCGCCACCCACCGCCCCAGACCACCATCCACCGCTCCAGAAAGACACCCACCGCCCTAGACCACCATCCACCGCTTTAGAAGTTTAGACCGACACCTACCGCGCTAGACTACCTCCCACCGCTCCAAACCGACACCCACCGCCCCAAACCGACACCCACCGCCCTAGACCACCATCCACCGCTTTAGACCGACACCTACCGCGCCAGACTACCTCCCACCGCTCCAAACCAACACCCACCGCCCCAAACCGACACCCACCGCCCTAGAGCACCATCCACCGCCTCAGACCAACACCCACCGCCTCAAACTGACACCCACCGCGCTAAACCACCACCCACCGCCCTAGACTGCCACCCACCGCACAGGGCCCGTTTACAGGAGGCCACTGCGCCCAACCCTACACTGAAAATACATGGGAACTGTTATTGTGCTTCTATTAATAACCAACAATTTACTACCGTTATTATTAATTTGATTGTATTACTTTTACTATAATCCTACTTGTCTCTTTCTATTAGGACAACATAAACATATGAGCACAGAGCTACGGGTGAAGGGGAGGGCCGTGAGGAGGGGACAGATAGCAGGTGCATTGCCGGAGCCGTAAAGGATGAGGAGTGAGCACGGGGGAAAGATGGCAGAAGAAACATCCCTATCCTCCCATTCTCTCTCTCTCTCTCTCTCTCTCTCTCTCTCTCTCTCTCTCGTTTTTCATCTTCTTGTACAATTTTTTTTCATTTTATAATTCTTTTCTTATTTTTTTTCGTTTTTATCATCGTTATTTACACTTTTTTTTTTCATCATTTCTCCGTTTCCCGTAACACACACACCGTCACATCTTCCCCATCCCGTCCACATCTCCAAACATCCGTAACACACACACCGTCACATCTTCACCAAACACCCGTAACACACACACCGTCACATCTTCACCAAATACCCGTAACACACACACCGCCACATCTTCACCAAACACCCGTAACACACACACCGTCACATCTTCACCAAACATCCGTAACACACACACCGTCACATCTTCACCAAACACCCGTAACACACACCGTCACATCTTCACCAAACATCCGTAACACACACACCGCCACATCTTCACCAAACACCCGTAACACACACCGTCACATCTTCACCAAACACCCGTAACACACACACCGTCACATCTTCACCAAACACCCGTAACACACACACCGTCACATCTTCACCAAATACCCGTAACACACACACCGTCACATCTTCACCAAACACCCGTAACACACACACCGTCACATCTTCACCAAACACCCGTAACACACACCGTCACATCTTCACCAAACATCCGTAACACACACCGTCACATCTTCCCCATCCCGTCCACATCACCAAACATTCGTAACACACACACCGTCACATCTTCACCAAACACCCGTAACACACACACCGTCACATCTTCACCAAACACCCGTAACACACACACCGTCACATCTTCACCAAACACCCGTAACACACACACCGTCACATCTTCCCCCATCCCGTCCACATCACCAAACACCCGTAACACACACCGTCACATCTTCACCAAACACCCGCAACACACACACCGTCACATCTTCACCAAACACCCGTAACACACGCCGTCACATACTCACCACCCTGTTGCAGCACATAATCAATATCCCGTAACACACACCGTCACATTATAACTGCCCCTTGTATAACAGAAGCTAAACCGTATATGATAGGCCTGGACATTTTCTCTGCCCCTTGTCCATGGTGAAATACCTCGCGTGAAACTGATCGTGACACTTTCATTACACGTTTTCATGTTCTCCCTGTTGTCATTTTCCTTCTTCCTCTCCCTCCCTACCCTTCCTTTCCTTACCTCTATTTTTAGGCCTACCTTGTCTCCATGTTGTTGTTCTTCCTCTTGTTCTCTTTCTCTTCCCTTCTTTATCTCTCTGTGCCCTTCTTTCATCTTTTTCCTCTTCCACTCTACCCTTTCTTCCCCTTCCTCCTCCTCTCTCTCCCTCTCTCCACCTTTCTAGTCTCCCTCTACCTCTCTTTCTCTACCCCTTTCTCTCTCCCCTCTCTCCTTTTCCTCCCCTCTCTTCACTATCTCCACTAACTATCTCTGTTCCTCTCTCTCTCTCCCCTCTCTCCTTTTCCTCCCCTCTCTACTCTCTCTCTCCATTCCCTGTCTCTCCCCCTCTCTCCTTTTCCTCCCCTCTCTACTCTCTCTCTCCATTCCCTGTCTCTCCCCCTCTCTCCTTTCCCTCCCCCTCTCTCTCTCTACTCCCTCTACCTCTCTTCCTCTAGCCCTCTCTCACTCCCCTTTCTTCCCTTTCCTCCTCTTTCTACACTATTTAATCTCCCTCTTCCCCTTCTCTTCCATCTCTTCCTCTTACCCCTTCCTCCCCTTTCCTCTTGCTCTCTCCCCGTTTCCTCTTTTTTCCATTTCCTCTTCTCCTTCCTGCCTATTCTTTCTCTCCCTCTCCTCCTCCATCTCTCTCTCCTCTCAAACTTTCCTCCCCTTTCCTCCTCTTTCTCTCCCTCTCTCCCCTTCCTTACTTTTCATCCTCTCTCTCTTCCCTACCTATTCTTCCTCCCCCCCTCTCTCCTCCATTCCCTCTCACCCCTTCCTCCCCTTTCCTCCTCTTTCTCTCCCTCTCTCCCCTTCCTTACTTTTCATCCTCTCTCTCTTCTCTACCTATTCTTCCTCCCCCCCTCCCTCCTCCATTCCCTCTCAACCTTTCCTCCCCTTTCCTCCTCTTTCTCTCCCTCTCTCCCCTTCCTTACTTTTCATCCTCTCTCTCTTCTCTACCTATTCTTCCTCCCCCCCTCCCTCCTCCATTCCCTCTCACCCTTTCCTCCCCTTTCCTCCTCTTTCTCTCCCCCACTCCCCCTCCTTCCCTTTCCTGCTCTCTCTTCCCTACCTATTCTTCCTCTCCCCCTCTCTCCTCCATTCCCTCTCACCCTTTCCTCCCCTTTCCGCCTCTTTCTCTCCCCCACGCCCCCTCCTTCCCTTTCCTGCTCTCTCTTCCCTACCTATTCTTCCTCCCCCCCTCTCCTCCTCCATTCCCTCTCACCCTTTTCCTCCTCCTCCCTTCTCTTTCTCTCCCGCTTTCCCCTTCCTTACCTTACATCATCCCCTCTCTCTTCCCTATTCTCCCTCCCTCTTTCCCCCCCACCCCACCCTTGTAGTATGGTTTCAAGCATTACTGTGGGTTCCTACCGTCACGTTATTCAAGGTCAAGACACACACACACACACACACACACACACACACACACACACACACACACACACACACACACACACACACACACACACACAGGTAATGTTAGTGTGTGTAGGTGTAATGTTTTTTTTTTTTTTTCTTGTTTTCTTTTATTTTCTTTTTTGTCAACTTTTTTTTCTTTTTCTTTCATTTTTCTTCTTTTCTCCTATTTCTTTTTTTTCTTCTTCTTCTTCTTTCTGTTCTTTCTTCAGTCATTAATCTTTCCTCTCATTATTTTTTTATTTCTGTTTATTTTTTATTTGTGATTCTTTAACATAATTCCGTCTTCTTCTTCTTCTTCTTCTTCTTCTTTTTCTTCTTCTTCTTCTTTTTCTTCTTCTTCTTCTTCTTCTTCTTCTTCTTCTTCTTCTTCTTCTTCTTCTTTTGCGTCGTCTTTTTCTTATTTTTCTTCTTCTTCTTCTTCTTCTTCTTCTTCTTTTTCTTCTTCTTCTTCTTCTTCTTCTTCTTCTTCTTCTTCTTCTTTTGCGTCGTCTTTTTCTTATTTTTCTTCTTCTTCTTCTTCTTCTTCTTCTTCTTCTTTATCTTCTTCTTTACTATGTTCACGATCTTATTTTTGAAGTGCTTCCTTCCACTCATATTCACCACCACCACCACCACCACCACTTCCTTATACACGTAATCCACCATAATCCATAAACATCTACATACATACATACATAAATACATACAGACACACCTACATGCACACGCTCACGTAAACACACACACACACACACACACACACACACACACACACACACACACACACACGCAGGAAAAATTATCCCTCCCTTCTCCTTCACACACACACACACACACACACACACACACACACACACACACACACACACACACACACCTTAACACCACCCTCCCTTTCCCTTTTGTCTCTATTTTTAGCTCTCCTAAATCACCTCCAACCCTCCCCCCACCCCTCTAGTGTAGCGTATTTAGTATTATAGTTTATTGTATCTTTAATTTGTATGTTTTCACCCTAACGGCTACCATACATTAATAAACCTATTATTATTATTATTATTATTATTATTATTATTATTATTATTATTATTATTATTATTATTACACACACACACACACACACACACACACACACACACACACACACACACACACACACACACACACATCACTAGATTCACTACCACCAACACCATCATCACCATAACCATAAAACGTGTACCCTTGAACGACCTCCCTCACCACCACCACCACCACAATTTCAACACCATAACACCACCATCACCACCACTAATACCACTCCATCAACACCATTTCTTCACTAATACAATATCATAACCACCACCGTAACTACTACTACTACTACTACTACTACTACTACTACTACAACAACAACCTCAAACTCATAACCACCAATGCTTTTTCACAGGTACATCACGCAACCACCACCACCACCTCCACCACCACCACCACCACCTCCAGACGGCCAGGCAGCTTATCGTGTATGGAGGTCAAGGTATGTCCCATCTCTGCCTTTATAATGTTTCTTCTTCTTCTCCTCCTCCTCCTCCTCCTCCTCCTCTTCCTTCTTCTTCTCCTTTTTTCTTCTTCTTCTTCTTCATCTTCTTCGCCCATCTTTTTTCTTCTTCTAATTCGTCTTTTACTTCTTCTTCTTTTTCATTTCTACTTCTGCCTCTTCTTCTTCATCTCTACTTCTTTTTTTTTCTTCTTTTTCTGCTTTCTTCTTTCCTTTCTTTCTTTCTTTCTTCTTCTTCTTCTTCTTCCTCTTTTACATCTTCTTTTCTCCTTCTATTTTATCTTCTTCTTCTTCTTCTTCGTCCATCTTTCCCCGGCCGCAAATCTTTCTAATCTCCTTCTGAAACTTCTAACCAAACTTCAAGTCATATTGCCACAAGCCGCACAAATTTTGGGTATATTCCATTCCTCCCAAGTGTTGAATGTATGAATCACTCTTTGCTTGCTTCTGCTCCTCCTCTTCTTCCTCTTCTTCCTCCCTCTTTTTTTCTTTTCTTTTTCTTGATTTTGTTGATTTCATTCCTCTCCACCTTCTTCTTTTTCCTTCTCTTCTTCTTATCCTTCTTCCTCTCCTTCTCCTCTTTCTTCTTCTTCCTCCTCTTCTCCTCTGCTTTCTCATTCTCTTTTTTTCATTTCTTATATTTTCTCTTTTTCCTCCCTCGCCTTCTTCGTCTTCTTGTTTCCTTTCTCCTTTGTTCTCTTTTTTCCCTTTTTCTTCCTCTTTTTCTCACTCTTTTTTTCTTCTTTTTCTCCCCATCTCCTTTCTCTCTCGCTCTCTTCTTTTATTGTTCTCCTTTTCCTCCTCTCTTTTTCCTCCTCTCCTCCTTTTTCACCTTCATTTCCTTCTCCTTTGTCTTCTCTTTCTCCAGTTTTCTTCCTCTCCTTTCTCCTCTTCTCTCCTTTTCCTCTTGTCTCCTTCTTCTTTGCCTTCTTTTTCTTCTTCTTTTCCTCTTGTATTACGTATTTCTTGTACTCTTTGACACTTGTTCTTGCTAATTTTATTCTCTTCCTCCTCCTCCTCCTCCTCCTCCTCCTCCTCCTCCTCGGGTCCAAGAGCATAAATAACAGGAGGAAATTATGACGGCACTGAGTCACACGCAAACTCTTCCCTCCTCCTCCTCCTCCTCCTCCTCCTCCTCCTCCTCCTCTAAGTCATACGCCACTGGAACAACCTCGCTGAAGTAGTAAGTGCAGAAACCATCAATACCTTCAAACATCGCATCGACCATTACTCGCGACAACAGGAGAAAACTTAACGTATGCACCGAATTGCTTTGGTCTGCTCTGCGTGTACCAAGTGACTGTCAGGGAGATCACGGCACTAGAGGAGGCTTCGTGATGAGCCATTAGACTTACTGTGGCCTGTCTTTCCATGTTTACCCCTCCTCTTCCTCCTCCTCCTCCACCTCCTCTTTCTTCCTCTTCCTCCTCCTCCTCCTCCTCCTCTCTCTCCAAGCCAATACAGAGGGCATGAGGGTCGCACCGCCACGCTTACCTGTAATCATCGCCTCGTAGAGTTCACCTGTCGGGTCCTTGCGTCAGGCCACTCAGGTGCGGCGTCAAGGTGGGCAAGTCAAGGGAAGGTCATTACCTGCACGAGAGGGAAAGGTGGAAGAAAGTAAGAGTAAATGAGGGGAGTGAAGACAGAGGGGAAGCGTAAGAGAAAGGATGAAAGGAAGGAAGTGAGGGATAAAAATGAAGGAAAGAAAGAGGGAAAGAAAGAACGAAAGAAGGAAAAGGCAAGATCAAGAGAAAGTTAGAAAAATAAGAGTTAAGGAGAGGAGAATAAGGAAGAATAAAAGGAAAAGAAGAAGGGAAAGAAAATTACAGTAGAGGTTGAAAAATACGAGTTAAGGAGAGCAAAGAGAGAGAGAGAGAGAGAAGGATTGAAAGAAAGAACAGAAAAAAGAATGAAAACAAGAGTGAGTGTGCCTTCTCTTCTTCCCTCATTCTTCACTCTTTGTTCTTTTCTTCACTACGCCTTCATTGTTTTCTTCATTGTCCTTGTTATTACTTTCATTCACTCCTTCGATCTTAGTCACTCCTTAATTTTAACTTCATCCTTACCTTCTTTATACTATTTTTTTTTTTTTTTTTTTTTTTTTTTTTTTTTTTTTTTTACGTCTACGCCTACGCTTGCTTGAGGGTCCTGGGTGGTAGTCGGCCCCAGCCCGTATTGGCGCAGGCAGGTGTTTTATAGTGGCGCCATCTTCTCTTTATTATTGACTTTATTATTTTCTTCATATATTAAGATGACAGTATGATAACAACAAGAACAAGAAAAAAGCACAGTAATAACAAGAACAAAAAGAACAAGGACAAGAACGAGAACAACAGTAGGAAGAACAAGACCAAGAACAAAGAAGATATATTATGATGCAGGGATGAAATATTACAAGGTCCTCCCTGCCCCAAAGAGTGAAATTAAGACACCATGAAGTAAGAGAGAATGAACTGCGAGCAACTGGTACAATATTTATCTGAATGAAGAAAAAGAAAAAGGAGAAAGAAGAAAAAAATGAAGAATAATATGAAAAAAAATGAAGAGAGCAAGAAAGAAGAGAAATGAGAGAAACAAAGAATTAATGAACAACAGAATGAGAAAAAAATAAAGATCCAGAGAAAGAAAGAGAAAAAGAGAAAGTGTTGTGAAAAATAAAGAAACTAGAATCAATAAATAACTGGATAAAAAAGACGGAAAAAAAGTCGAGTGAACCAAAGAATGAATAAATAAATAAATGAATGAATGAAAAATGATATAGAAAGAAGGACATTAAGAAATAAAACATAAAATTAAAGACAAAAAAACTGAGATGAAAGGAGAAACGAAATTAAAAATAATAAAGAAAAGGAGAGAAAACAACACCCCGCATATCAGAACAACAGAAGATGAAAACAGGAGTAAAAACAATCGATAAACAGTATTTTATTTTCATTACAACAAAGGAAGCAGCTGAAAGGCAAAAACAAAAACAATACAAAACAGAAACAATATAAAACAAAAACAATACAAAACAAAAACAATATAAAACAAAAATAATATAAAACAAAAACAATACAAAACAAAAACAATATACATTTCGTTGCCTCTTACCGTACAAGCCCAACGTGACGGGGATGAGCACCGCCGCCACGCGTAGCTATAGCATATGCTCCCAATATTACCTGTACCGTCTCTCACTGTGTCCACTCGAGGCTAAGGGAAGGAAGGCTGTCAGAGGAACTTCGATGAGAAAATAAAGAAGAAAAGAGGGAAATAAAGAACAATGAAAAAATAAAGAAGAAAAGAGAGAAATAAAGAACAAGAGAAATAAAGAAGAAAAAGAGGGAAATAAAGAAGAAAAAGAGAGGGAAATTAAGAACAATGCAAAAAATAAAGAAGAAAAAGAGAGAAATAAAGAACAATGCAAAAAAAAAAGAAGAAAAAGAGAGAAATAAAGAACAATGAAAAAATAAAGAAGAAAAAGAGGGAAATAAAGAACAATGCAAAAATAAAGAAGAAAAAGAGAGAAATAAAGAACAATACAAAAATAAAGAAGAAAAAGAAAGAAATAAAGAACAATGCAAAAATAAAGAAGAAAAAGAGAGAAATAAAGAACGAATGAAAAAAAGAAGAAAAAGAGAGAAATAAAGAACAATGAAATAAAAGAATAAAAAGAGGGAATAAAAAACTACAAAACTAAAGAAGAAAAGAGGGAAATAAAGAACAATGAAAAAATAGAGAAGAAAAAGAGAGAAATAAAGAACGAATGAAAAAAAGATAAGAAAAAGAGAGAGAAATAAAGAACAATACAAAACTAATGAAGAAAAAGAGAGAAATAAAGAACAATGAAAAAATAGAGAAGAAAAAGAGAGAAATAAAGAACGAATGAAAAAAAGAAGAAAAAGAGAGAAATAAAGAACAATGAAAAACTAAAGAAGAAAAGAAATTAAAAAATTAAAAAATAGAGAAGAAAAAGAGAGAGAAATAAAGAACAATACAAAACTAATGAAGAAAAAGAGAGAAATAAAGAACAATGAAAAAATAGAGAAGAAAAAGAGAGAAATAAAGAACGAATGAAAAAAATAAAGAAGAAAAAGAGAGAGAAATAAAGAACAATACAAAACTAATGAAGAAAAAGAGAGAAATAAAGGACAATGAAAAAAATGAAGACGAAAAAGAGAGAAATAAAGAACGAATGAGTAAACGCAATAAAAAATGAAAGGAGAAAGAAGGAAAATTGAAGAGTTCGACAGTAACTTGAAGGAAGGCTTGACCGAGTTAGCTGAAGTCTTCTGCTCCTGTGATCTGCTGAACTTTCTCTCCTCTCCTCTCTCTCCTTGACGATTTAGTGTGTGTGTGTGTGGGGGGGGGGGGATTGTTGCAAAGGGCGGTGGCGGAGAGGTCAGCGCGCGTACGTGGTGATAAATAGGGCCCGGGTTCGAGTCCCACCGCAAGAAGCTGTCAATTTTTAGCCATGGTCGAGTGGCGGAAGGTAACCCTCGTCCTGCTCTTCAGTCAATCCTAACTTCAGCGGCTGCGGTCAAGTGGAGCACCGGGGGCAGCATGGGCCAGGCGAGAGTCATGCATCACGGCAGCCACTATGAATAATATTTGCCCGCGCCACTAACGGCTGGGGTCGTGCAAGATGCCCCTCAAGAGAGCCTATGGGCGACACATAGTAGTGAGTGTGTGTGTGTGTGTGTGTGTGTGTGTGTGTGTGTGTGTGTGTGTGTGTGTGTGTGTGTGTGTGTGTGTGTCGAGTAAAGAGTTATTCATTATCGGTATTCGCATTTAAAGACGTTCGAATACAGTATTTTGGTTTAATTAATCGTACTCTAATTATTGTTATTAGAAAACATATTCAAGGATTTGGGCAAAGTATTCGCATTTATCAAATGATATGAAGAATAATCATAAGTTTAGCATCAGAAATAACCATAATTTTGACGATTTTGAACGCATAGATTTACCATAGTATGTTAAGAACTGCAGTGTGATCGAGAAAACATATATAATTGAATGTGAGGAGTTTGTGTTCTTCAACATGCCGAGGACGTTGACGAGCCAAGATTCGGGACATAGATTTGTGGTCTTGGCTTCACGCAATAACTTGTGCTGACTGACTCACAAATTCTGCCTTTATTGCGGGGCACAAAAGTCATACGTTATTAAGATTAAGATGACAGATGAATCCTTGCTCGAGGACTTCAAAGAGGCGATTCTACCTGTATATAGATGATGATGACTATTTTCTGTAGGTCGATTATCCCTCCAGGTTCGATACTTTAAATCAAGAGAATCAGAGGTTATCTTTCTCAGTAACAGCACGGTGCGTTTAACAACATTTATCCGAAAATCTACTTCAGTTTATTTATCATCATTATTATTATTATTATTATTATTATTATTATTATTATTATTATTATTATTATTATTATTATTATTATTATTATTATTATTACAGCCAAGGAAACAGTTCAAGGGCTTTTTTATGCGGGATTTTTTTATGCGGGATTTTTTATGCGGGATTTTTTATGCGGGATTTTTTATGCGGGATTTTTTATGCGGGATTTTTTATGCGGGATTTTTTATGCGGGATCTTTTATGCGGGATTTTTTATGCGGGATTTTTTATGCTGGATTTTTTATGCGGGATTTTTTATGCGGGATTTTTTATGCGGGATTTTTTAAGCGGGATCTTTTATGCGGGATTTTTTATGCGGGATTTTTTATGCGGGATCTTTTATGCGGGATTTTTTATGCGGGATTTTTTATGCGGGATTTTTTATGCGGGATTTTTTATGCGGGATTTTTTATGCGGGATTTTTTATGCGGGATTTTTTTATGCGGGATTTTTTATGCGGGATTTTTTATGCGGGATTTTTTATGCGGGATTTTTTATGCGGGATTTTTTATGCGGGATTTTTTATGTGGGATTTTTTATGCGGGATTTTTTATGCGGGATTTTTTATGCGGGATTTTTTATGCGGGATTTTTTATGCGGGATTTTTTATGCGGGATTATTTATGCGGGATTTTTTATGCGGGATTATTTATGCGGGATTATTTATGCGGGATTTTTTATGCGGGATTATTTATGCGGGATTATTTATGCGGGATTTTTTATGCGGGATTATTTATGCGGGATTATTTATGCGGGATTTTTTATGCGGGATTATTTATGCGGGATTTTTTATGCGGGATTATTTATGCGGGATCTTTTATGCGGGATTATTTATGCGGGATTATTTATGCGGGATCTTTTATGCGGGATTTTTTATGCGGGATTATTTATGCGGGATTATTTATGCGGGATCTTTTATGCGGGATTTTCTATGTGGGATTTTTTATGCGGGATTTTTTATGCGGGATTTTTTATGCGGGATTTTTTATGCGGGATTTTTTGTGCGGGATTATTTATGCGGGATTTTTTATGCGGGATTATTTATGCGGGATTATTTATGCGGGATCTTTTATGCGGGATTTTTTATGCGGGATTTTTTATGCGGGATTTTTTATGCGGGATTTTTATTATTGTTTCATTTTTTGTGCCCTTGAGCTGTCTCCTTTGTTGTAAAAAAATAAATAAAAAAATAAAAAAAAAGCCCGTAAGTCACTGCTTCCATAAAAAAAAGTTAAGAAAAGTGATTGATTGATTGATAGTTTATTGTTCCAGGTAAACAACAAGGGAGAAGGGAGGAACATGTCACTCCAACCCCCAGGCAGTACAGAGTGTGATTATACAACTATTAATATGAAGTGATGTGAAGTTGGCGTTCTTAAGTTCTTTCCTTGACCACACTCCCGCGAAATTTGCAGTGGGCCGAGATTCACAGCACCACCGTTTACCTTTGCCAGTGAAGTAGCGTGAGACCACTATAGACTTGGCTCACTGTGGTATCCTGTGTTGTGCTTCTACTGTGACGAGGCTGTTGAAATTTTGGCCCAAAGATGTAGGTAGAATGAAGGCGAAGTAAAAAAAAATAATAATAAATAAGAGGAGGAGAAAATATAAGAGAATGAGGACGATAAGAAAGAAAGAAAGAGGAAAAGTAAAGAAAAAATATAAAAATGAAAAAGGAAATAAATAAATAAAAAGAAAGACAGAAAGAAGGAAATAGAGAAGGAAAGAAAAAGAAAGAAGGAAATAGAGAAGGAAAGAAAAAGAAAGAAAGAAGGAAAAGGAAATAGAAAGAAAGAAGAAAAGATGAACAAAGAAAATAAGTAGGAAAGAAAGAAAAAGAAAGAAGGAAAGGAAAGAAAGAAAAAAGAAAGATAGAGCATAGAAGAGAGAAAGTAAACAAAGCAAAAAGTATAGATAATTAAATAGACCAAGAGAGAAAGAAAGATTAAAGGAAAAAAAGGAAAACGAAAGGAAAATACAGCACAAGAAATGAAAGAGAAAAATGCGACAGAAAATGAAAGAAAAAATCAGATCGAAAGGAAAAGAAGAAAAAATGACAACGAAAAAGAAAAAAGATAAAGCAAAGGAAAAGAAAGAATGTTAGAAGGTAAGAAAGATAAAAGAAACAAGAACGAATGAAAAAGAAGAAGAAAACGTAAAGAAAAAAAAGAGAAAGTGAAAAAGAACACAGGAACCAAAAGGAAGACAACTGATAACGATAATAAAGAACGAAGGCAAAGAAGAAAATAAAGATAGAACGAAGACAATAATGAACGAAGGAGACAATGCCCCGTCACCATCATCGTCACCATCATCATCACCATCATCGTCACCATCATCGTCACCATCACCATCATCGTCACCATCATCGTCATCATCATCGTCACCATCATCACCATCATCGTCACCATCATCGTTACTATCATCGTTACTATCATCGTCACCATCGCCATCATCCTCGGGTAAGACAAATAGTATCACCTTTATCGCCGTCATTTTCCTCGGCCATCTTCATCATCCTGTCATTAGCAAGATTAACTCATCAAGGCTTTACCGGGAGCGGCCTGAGTGACCCATTAAGTGTGTGTGTGTGTGTGTGTGTGTGTGTGTGTGTGTGTGTGTGTGTGTGTGTGTGTGTGTGTGTGTGTGTGTGTGTGTGTGTTCGCGCGCTCCGTAATTATGTAATGATAATGTGCTTGTATGCTTAGGTATATCTATGTTGGTACGTATGAATTTATGTGTTTTTTTATGACGGAGATTGGCCATTTTGCAAACGTCAGTGAACATAGGAAGCAGGATATCCTTCAGTGCCTGGTGAGGTAACTCTGCTGAAGGTACACAACGCAGGAGTTTAGGGAGGTCACCAATTAGCTCCTCATTAAGTTTACAAAGTCTCCAGAGCGGTAAAGGCGTGAATGAAACGGTCGATTGATATGAAGCGATGTTTGAACGAAACTGTCATGCCGATGTTGCTGCGTCAGAGGCGGAGCAGCGCCCCGTAGAGTGAACTGCAGTGAGAGAGCAGCAGGCCGACACTACTCCGGGCAGCACAACCTCCAATTACAGGGACCGTGAAGCCCGTGCTCTGCTGTGGGTGGTGGACTCTCCTCCCGCTGTGGCCGGAAGTGGAAGATTCCATCTGACCGAGGTGGAGCTATAAGGAAACAACAAACCAAACTGGGAACATGACTGCGTCCTCGGCTCGGAGATTTGTCCGCGGAAGTCGGCGACACAGTCATGGTTCATGTCCCGCTCGATGCTCGTGGAGGTGCAGGGCACACCTATGCCGCGGCAGCCGTGACTCGTGTGCACAGAGGCGGGACACACAAGTTGGAATGGTCGACAAATGCACTCCCAAATCAACTTTAAACGAAAGATCAGTTCACACATTCCGTGCAGAAGTTACTGTCGATTGAGGATGTATACCTCAGGGCGGGCGGGGCCCTCATGAGTTGCAGTGACAGCCTCCATGGGCCGGGGGCTGGACGTTAAGTATATCTACCCAAGATTTTGCGAAAAACAACAGCTGCGTGTTACATGGCTGACAGTGTATCAGGCGAAGGTTTTATCTGTTTGTGAATGTGTGCCATAAACTAGAGCAAGTAAAATAAATAAAAGAGCTCATGAAACAAAGTAATGAATCAATCAGTGAGACCATACGCCGGGGGGGCGGCGCCACGCCCACCCTATGACGCCAAACCCGGGCAAGTCTTCTTTATCCTGGCAGAATCTATCGATTTCTCAAGCCACGAATTGTGAGCGTCCCCATGCCAGGTAAGCAGCATTTCTTCACACTCGGCCCATAGCACCGATAAGCTTTCTTGATGAGGACTTTCGATCGGCCCGAACCCATCAGTGGCGCGGCACTCTTTAGTGACGCCACTCTTGCTTGGCTCACGCTGCCCACGGGGCTCCACTTGATCCTCTAAAGGGGATCTGGCCAGAGTCCGGGTTGATGGGCGGTGCCTCAGGACACTGCGATGCCTGAAAACTGTCAGCTGTACCGCCAGGCTGGCCGTCCAGGCGCCGCGGGTGCTTCATTGCTCCCTCCCCGGGGCGCTTGCGTTTCAAACCTGCCGAACAGACGCGGTTATACCAAACGAATTTTGTTTACTTTTGCAAAGTAGACAGACTCCAAAGGACGTTTTATTAATTTTACCGTGTCTTTGTTCCCTTCCCCTTAACCCTTTAAAGTTTAAATATGTCCGATTTCCCGCTCACCGCCAAAAAAAATTGGATTCTTACGATCAAACGTACACATACACACCTAAATTAAAACATTTATACATACAGAGTTACATACTTACGTATACACAATGCATATAAACACGGTAATTACTTAAGTGCGGACACACACACACACACACACACACACACACACACACACACACACACACCGCTCCCGTAGCTCAGTGGTTAAAGCTCTGCACTGCCAGGTTTCACGGCCTGGGGGTGGTTCAAGCCCCGCTCAGGCCGGGATTTTCCCGTTGACAAAGAGTGATTTCTGCCCACCCTTAACAAGGAGGACCGGGTGCGTGGTGTGTGAAGGTCCCGGCAGTGTCCAGATAGACTTGCTTGCGCTGGTTGTGATCAGGCCGTGGTGAAGTACACACACACACACACGCACACACACAACTGGCAATCTCATTTGCTTCTTAGTAATTTGCTTACTCGGTTGCACTTGTTATTTCTCTCTCTCTCTCTCTCTCTCTCTCTCTCTCTCTCTCTCTCTCTCTCTCTCTCTCTCTCTCTCTCTCTCTCTCTCTCTCTCTCTCTCTCTCTCTCTCTCTCTCTCTCTCTCTCTCTCTCTCTCTCTCTCTCTCTCTCTCTCTCTCTCTCTCTCTCTCACACACACACAAACTTTTCCTAGATATCGTGTTTGTACTGAGAAGTCGTGCCATTAGATAATTGTTGCTGAATGTTTGATGAGAGTGTGTGTGTGTGTGTGTGTGTGTGTGTGTACGAGTATGTGTGTGTGTGTACGAGCAATTCACCTCTTGGTCTGCTGCGGGTCCCTCGAGACAGCCAGCCGTTCCCCTACGGAAGAGCACAGAGCTCGTAGTACCGATCTTTGGGTAGGACTGAGACCACTCACACACAACACATCGCGACAACGAGGTCACAACTCCTCGCCTGACGTCGCGTACCTACTCACTGCTAGGTGAACAGGGGCTACACGTGAAAGAAGATAAACCCAACTTATCTTCACCCGCCAGGGAATCGAACCCCAGTCCTTCTGGTTGTCAGGCAGACGCTCTATCCACTGAGCTACCGGGCCGTGAGAGAGAGAGAGAGAGAGAGAGAGAGAGAGAGAGAGAGAGACGTAATCATTTTTTGTTCATTCCCATAAAACTCATGCGCTTCCTGCCATTCCTTCCTCGCCTCCAAACAAAAATGAACACATAAAAGAAACGAAAAAAAGTTAAAAAAATACACACAAACAAAAAAGTGAGAAAAATACGACAAAAAGTAACGAAAAACGACGAAAAAGGTAAAAACAATCCTCTCCCACATCATTACCCGATCAGGACCGTCCTTAGCCCGTCCTTCACGCTGATTGGCCGAGGCGCGAGGGTGACGCAAAACGCTCGTCACTCGTTGAACAGAGAAAGTGTGAGCGAAGCTGTTCACCCACGTCCCTGGAGGAAGGTCTCTCTCTCTCTCTCTCTCTCTCTCTCTCTCTCTCTCTCTCTCTCTCTCTCTCTCTCTCTCTCTCTCTCTCTCTCTCTCTCTCTCTCGACCTTCGTGTGCCCTAAGCGATTTTTTTTCTTCTTCATTTAGTAAGAATAAGAATTAGAATAACTGGGCAATAAGAAGGTGACGCAAGAGAAAGAAACTATTTTCCTTGTTTCCTACTTTTTCTCCTCCTTCTCTTCCTCCTCCCCTTATATCTCCTCGTCCTTCTCCTCTTCCTCGTCTTCCTCCTCCTGCTCTCCTCCACCCCTTTCATCCACTCCCATTCCCTCTTCTCCTTCTCCTCCTCTTCCTCCTCCTCCGGCCTGCCTCAAGGATTCAGTTAGTGACGAACAGGCTGTGGTGAGGGAAGCTTATTGTCTCTACTCAAATCTAACTACATGTACTGTTAAGAATATGATCCAGGCCTCCACACAAACACACGAGGACGAGCACCATGACCTTCATACGGCCAGATCAGCTGCATTGTGTTCGCTGTGATCCCTCAGAACACATAAGGCGAGGCAGGAGGCAACACGATCAGGACACCTAGGTTGGTATTCTTAGACAGTTCCGCCTCTCACATCAACTACTTCCAAAGGCCAAAAATGAGATCAGTCGGGTTCTAATGAGTGTTTTTTGTAGATTCATGCCAAAGAAGAAGGGTCAAACTACCACTAGGGTCAATAAGCTACCCCTGGAAATGCACGAAACTCCTACGAAAGCCTTGTCAAATATGTGTGCTGGGGCGCCGGAGCGTTTAAGAATACGGCCCTAGTAGTCTCACATACCTGATCATGGTTATCAAGGTCGTATGAAGGTCGTTAGTTATCTGCCTTTTTTTTCACGTTCGTCCTGTCGCGCCGGTAGGCTTTCTTGGTGGGGCTTGTTGGTTGGCCTAAGCCCGTTAGTTTTGCAGGCAAATGTTTAGAATGGCGCCATCCTGCTTGACTCATGTTAACCCCTAGAACATATATTTGCTCCACCGTAGAGAATTTCGCTTGTCAGCCCGGGTTGATAGGTGGTCATCAGGACCGCGTGTTGTTAGTTTATAAAAGGCCACTCGGTGATGACTGAAAACACTCAGCTTGTAGCGGCGGACGGGGGACGCGAACCCGTGACCTCCAGATATACATAGAGAGAGAGAGAGAGAGAGAGAGAATATATGGTTAACGTTGTGTGTGTGTGTGTGTGTGTGTACTTCCGGTATGATAGACAACGATTACTTAGAAATGAAGGAGAAAGAGGAGGAGGAGGAGGAAGACGTGTGCGGGAGGAGGAGGAGGAGGTAACGAGGGACAGTGAATCAGTGAGCCTAATTGTCTCGTTGTTCGGTGATTCGCTCACTCAAACCAGATCGTTCTCTCTCTCTCTCTCTCTCTCTCTCTCTCTCTCTCTCTCTCTCTCTCATAATCCGGCTCTGCCTCTACAAATCCGGATGGGGAGAGAGAGAATTACATAATTTGCATAGATATTCAGACGACTTGGTTGTGAGGGGATTCCGCTAACCGTTATGTGTTTTTATTGTGTCCTCTAGAAGGTGTCTGTTCCGTGTTCGGCTGGTGCGCGACTGTGTGGCGCGACTCACCTTGTGTGTAGGGCGCCAGCCGCCGGGGTTCCTTCCAGCCACACAGGCTTGCTGGAGCGTTTGTGTGCATCGCTAGTTGTCTGCTTGTCTGAATACTCGCAATAGTTTTCTTGTCACTTAATAGACGTTTTTTTTCTTTTCTTTCCGCTCGCCAGGCGTCAGGGCCGCGCTTCGAGGGAAGGGTTCGCACCTTTAACTTCACGCACTCATTAAAGGTACTTGAGACTTTCTCAATAAGTGATTTTTTTCTAAAATTTATCAAGTATTGACAAAATTGAATTTATTATTTCTTCAGATTTACGTAAGTTTTCGATCCGCTGCGCAGAGCGTTCCTTCATAATTATCAACAACAGCCTCGGCGCGTCGCTCGGCGTGACGACCTGAAGGGCTGCGCTCAGAATTGTTTTGGACTTACCAAGCACTTTTAACGTGCTAATGATATATGTATATATATATATATATATATATATATATATATATATATATATATATATATATATATATATATATATATATATATATATATATATATATATATATATATATATATATATATATATATATATATATATATATATATATATATATATATATATATATATATATATATATATATATATATATATATATATATATATATATATATATATATATATATATATATATATATATATATATATATATATATATATATATATATATATATATATATATATATATATATATATATATATATATATATATATATATATATATATATATATATATATATATATATACACACACACACACACACACACACACACACACACACACATCTATAGGCTGCATGTATGTGTACCCGCCATATGTTTGTAGTCGAGAGAATCTGTTTTTGCGCATCGTCAACACTTGGTCTCCTCTATGGTCATTGTTTGTCATCGCCCCAACATTGTCTCCTCTGTATTCCCTCTGCTGTCTGCTTTAGGTGACCTGCAGTGCATTTTTAAACGCCTTCAAATTGTTGAGAGGGAGTTGGCGCGACGTTCATTCCACCCCGTCCCCTGTGCTGCTGTTGACTGATGCATTCGTTCCTCATTCTAACACTGCAGATACTAATACTCATCATACTAATACTACATACGCCTCCGTGGTCTAGTTGTCAGAACACGAAGGCCCGAGATCGATTCCCGGCCCAGGGAGTCAGCGTGCGGCTCACCCAGCTGTTCATCCTCCCTATCGGGCTGGTCAATTAATGGGTGCCTGGGGAAGCCTGGGGAAGGTAAACTGTGGTAACCCGGATGTCACACTGGCCCTGTGTCCCGGGGGTGATGGGTACCCTCCCGCCACAGGCTGCAGGGCCAATACGACCGGGACGAGCACCGCCGCCACGCGCGGCCATAGCGTTGCCGCACCTTTGCCTATACGCTAACACTACGACTTTCACCTTTGTCGTTGTGCATGAACCAAATCCTTGTTCGTTTTAAAGGTACATTTTATTTTTTTCTCTTTTTTTTTCGTGCCTTCATTTTGTGTATTGTTCAGGTTCTCTTTTCAGCCTCGTCATCGTGCATACATCAAATTATTTTCGTTTTTGTACAAGCGTTACATTATTTTTCTCTTTTATATAAATACACTTGATTTTGCTTCTTTTTCGTTGTTTAACTTCCCGTAAATATTTCTCATTTTTTATTTTCACTTTTATCATCGTACACCTCAACGTCACGTTAACAAATAAACATTACACTTACTCTCCTTTAGATAGATACGCTTTTTTTGTGCATTCACTTTATATATATATATATATATATATATATATATATATATATATATATATATATATATATATATATATATATATATATATATATTTATTTATTTATTTATTTATTTATTTATTTATCTATCTATCTCCTGTTTACCATTTCTCCACCAGATTCTTTCCTGCTCTGGCAGCACACGATGCAGCTGAAGGTCAGAAAAAAAAGAGGGAACAAACAAAGCCTGCCAGCGCTGCCCCGTGCATTTAGCGTTTAGTAGGAGAGTTCCAAAACGGAGAGACCAGCACTTTTTGAAAAGTTTTATTTATTTATTTATTTATTTTTTAGGTGCTGCCTGTAGCGTCGGTAGGCTCTCTTGAGGGGTTTCTTGGACAACCCCAGCCCGTTAGTGGCGCAGGCGAATTTTATTTATAGTGGCTGCCGTGATGCATGACTTGCCTGGCCGTTGATGCCCCCCGGTGCTCCACTTAACGAAGTCGCCGAGGTTAGGGTTGTCGGAAGGTCTGGGCAGCATGTGGGTAATCTTCCGACACTCGGCGATGGTTGTAAATTGTCAGCGTGTATCGGTGGGACTCGAACCTACGTCCTCGGGCTCACCACGCCCACACGCTGACCACTCGGCCACCGCCTCTAATTGATAACTTTGACTCTTCTTTTTTTACAGTATTAATGCACTAAATTGTTTCTCTTTTCCTTGTATAAATACGGTTATTCTCATTTTCATTTTATTCTTTTCCTATAAATTTTCAACGCCTCTAGTTTTGACTTTTCACATTATTTCCTTTTCGTCAAGCACGCGCTACATTTTATTCCTTTGCTCATGATCCGTTCGTTAGACTTCTCTCCGAAGGCTTTCTGTAACTCTGGCTCCAGACGCTGCCGCTAGTCGCCCGCTGTTTGTTTGCACGGCCGTGATCTCGGTCATTTATTGCGTCCTGGCTCAGAGGATGATGGTTTGTTAGTTTTTAATGTATTTCTTCGTATACTACAAGCTAGACTGATCACATTTGGTCTTCATGTCTTTTTGCTGTGCACACTCCAGCTGAGATGCGTGAAACGGACGAGAAAGAGGTGTCCTCTACGCCAAATCCGACTTCATAATAAATTCTCTCAGGTGAGTGCCGCTATGTCAGCAGATAGTTACCTCACATCAGACATGACTGGGCAAAGAGCTCGTAGGGCTTGGCAGGATCCATACGGTGTCGTGTGGATCCTTGGACTGGGGGCTTGATCAGCTGTACACAGCGCATCCTCCCAAACACTTGAGTCAACAACCGCTGGGTCACAAATACTCGATTCTTACCCACCCGTTTGACGAAAGTCCACACTGTCTTGACGAAGCCAGAGAGATTGTGTCAGGGTTGAAGAGTGGCAAGGCAGCTGTTGATTGTAACATCTGTGCATAACTGCTCAAAACTGGAAATTCTGATATGATCCGTGAGTTGCATACGATCTTCACCGTCGAATGACATTCTAATACCATATCTCCTGACTGGAGAAGGGGGTTGGTCGTCACTATCTAGAAAGACCGTGGTATTACGCTGCTCAGTGTGCCAGGCAAAGTGCTTCCCCATCAATTGCTTATGCGGGACCGCAGCCAGCTGCTGAAGCTGCAGAGACCTGAGAAGTCTGGGTTCATGCCTGGTAAGTCAACCACTGACTGTATCCTAGCGCTTCGCGTACTATTGAAGCGCCGACGTGAGTTTCAAAAGGGGATGTTTGCAGCCTATGTCGACCTCAAGAAAGCGTTTGATTTAGTGCATCGCGAGTAACCCTGAGATCTCCTGCGACTCCGCGGGATTCCTGCAGGACCATTGGTCTGTTGACTAGCCTGCACTTTGGGACTGAGAGTGCTGTGAAGTGTGGGGGGGACTTGTCCAGTTTCTTTCCAGTGAACACGAGAGTGAGGCAGGGCTGTGTCCTTGCCCCATCGCTTTTCAACACTCGTATGGACTGGGTACTAGGCAGAGCTGTGGACCAGAGTCATTGTGGAGCTTCTGTTGGCAATATCAGGGTCATCGACCTGGTTTTTGCCAATGATGCAGTAATCCTCGAAGATCGCTGGAGGTTCTGGTGACGGCTGTCGAGGCACTGCACGAGGAAACGAAGTCTTTTGGGACTTAATGTCTTTGGAAGTTTTCTGGGTGAAACAGTGCAGTCTACCCCTGCATTTGGTGAGGACATTTAGACTATGAAAAAAAAAATTCAAATCTTTGTAGCGTAGATAGAACCACGGCAAGCCTCGCCAGAAAGTCTTACGGCGGACTGGCCTGCCCACGGTGTTATGGACTCGCTCGGCACGAGTATATGGCGCTGCCGATACCTGTGTAGAAGGACAAAAATCCGGATCTTCAAGTCCCTTGTGCTGCCTGTCTTACTCCACGGCTGAGAGACATGGACACTAAATAATGACTTGAAAATGCAAATTAGTGCCTCTGTTAATAAGTGTACGCAGAATCACGGGATACAGTTTAAATGGCTGAGTCAACTTGACAATAATTACTCCGCAAGATTGACAGTCCGTCAACGCCAATTCCGGCTACACGGGCATGTGACGCGCTGCTCAGAAGGCGACCCTGCTCACCGGGTTGTTGCTGTAAGAGACAATCCTGAGTGGAGGAAGCCAAGGGCGGTGTCTTCCTCTGAACCCTCGATCCTGTCTCCAAAATCATATCTTGTTTGTGTCCAGGTCTGTGAGTGATCGCGCTTTCGTTGTCTGTTAAGTATTGGTTCTCTTCCTATTTGCACCCACGTTCTTTGTTTATTTTAATCTTTTCATTTCTCTTTTCCTACTATTCCAGGAGTAAGAAGTTTTGGGTAAGCGGTATTTTTTATTGCATTTGCCTGACCCCTGATCGAACTCCTGTAACCGTAAGAATGGACCCAGTTGTATATTTTGTTCTTTGATAATCTAAAAACTAGGTTCCCTGCAAGCATCCTTTCGTGTCTTCGTCCAGTCCGTCTTCGGCATGCATGTTTGATGGTCTTCGTGCGTCCAGCCCAGCAATCATCCACCCACGCTAAACACACTAACCACTGAACCACGCACGCTAGCCAAGCACCGAACTCTCATCACACACACACACACACACACACACACACACACAGACACACACACAGACACACACACACGTCCACTTAGGCTCCCATAAATCCGTCACTAACATGCACGCGCTAAATTGATAATTGATAAAGACTGATTGCTTAACCGATCTGAGTCTTGCGTTTACTTTTCTATACCCGACAAGATCTCTCTCTCTCTCTCTCTCTCTCTCTCTAGTGATGGTAATGGTGATAATGCTGTTGGTGATGTTGGCAGTGTTGATGGTGATGGCGGTGGTGGCGGCGGTGCTGGTGGTGAGGGCGGTGGTGGTGATGGTAGCGGTGTTGGTGGTGATGATGAGGATGTTATTGTTTTGGAGGTGGTGGTGGTGGTGATGCAACACCGGATGACGAATATTACGAGAGAGAGAGAGAGAGAGAGAGAGAGAGAGAGAGAGAGAGAGAGAGAGAGCGCAGTATTGGCGTGTTGACGTCATGAAGTGATTGGAAAAGAGGGAAAGAGAGCAATGGAAGAGGAGGAAGGGAGAATAGGGTGTGGAAGGCAAAGGCAGAGCGAGGGAGGCGGAGGGGAGTGATAACAGACGAACGACGCGGGACTGAACGTGTTAGATAAGTTATCGTGAATGCAGGTAACACACACACACACACACACACACACACAGGGGCGACGGCGGCGGCGGGGACGGCGGCGTGACGGGCGGCTTGGCATCGGCGGCACTGCGTTGTGACGTTGCCGTGACGGCAGGAGCACGTGATGGCCCGGGGTGAGGGGGCGGAGGGGTGCGTCGCTGTGGAGGGGGCGGCGGGGCGGTGCGCGCTGCTCGCCGTCTGGCCCAGTGGAACTTTCCGCGACGCGGCACCCCTGCGCCGGCCACTGTTTTCCTTATTTGCAGCGCTGACGGCACCCCGGCGGCCCCGCACGGCCCCGCGCGGCCCCTCCTGGCCCCGATGCACCCTGAGGACACCCGGGGCGGCGGGCACACAGCAAGAGTTTAAGAACTCACCCTGTGGTGGGCGTCGTTGTGTGCCCTGCGCGGGGCGGAGGCCCCCGCCAAGCCCCGCCCCGCCCTCCACACACACACACACACACACACGGGAAGCCCCACAAGGCGCACCGCCGCTCCGCCGCCCCAGGTGGCAGCGCCGGGCCTCTCCGCCTGGCACAACAGCCTTCTGTTCCCCGCTGCCGCCGGCCTGTTGACCCGGGCCGCGGGGCGCTGGCCTGGCGCGGCCCGGCGGGGAACTTTCCGCCCGGGCGAGGCACCGCCGCTCCTGATGGGAAGACCGTGAGGCGGCAGTCACGGCGCCCCGCCCGCCGCCCTGCTGCCACGGTGCCGCTGTCCGCGGTGGAGGGGGGTGGGGGGGAAGAGACGAGTAGGGAGAGGAGCACGAAAGGGATCAGCACGTTGGGAAGGGGACAGAGGCCGGATGAAGGGGCGTGGGAGGGAGGGAGGCAGGGGAGGGGAGGAAGAAAGGGACGAGTGGAGATCCTCGGTTCAAGTGAGGCGAGGTCAAGGTGGCCGATGCTGGAGTGCCCAACGTGAAAACTGTTTGGCAGGGTGAAGGGGACTGGGGGAGAGGGGTGAAGGGGATGGGGAGAGGGGTGAAGGGGACTGGGGGAGAGGGGTGAAGGAGACTGGGGGAGAGGGGTAAATGGGATGGGGAGAGGGGTGAAGGGGAGATCAGTCCGACGCCTTTAAGGAGATTTTGTGGCACAAGGACCAAAAGGGCTAAAAGTTATAGTGCAGGGGTGTAGGGAGGAGGGAGGGGGCGGGGGCATACGGGAGCTGGAGAGAAGAGGAAAGGATGAGCTTGGGGTGTGCATGGTGGGAAGCGGCGCCGCGGGGGAGATAGGGCCGGGGGGAGGATTATTCCGGGGCTGGGGAGCTTATCAACATGCCATCTGTATTGGAGCATGTAAACGTTGTGTGTGTGTGTGTGTGTGTGTGTGTGTGTGTGTGTGTGTGTGATAGAGAGAGAGAGAGAGAGAGAGAGAGAGAGAGAGAGAGAGAGAGAGAGAGAGAGAGAGAGGTATATGGATGATCCCTAATAACACCTCACCTGAAACACCTGGTCAAAATAATTAGGACACATACCTGGAGCCCCTCAGTTAACACATATCGTCCTTCTCTTTTTGTGTGTTAGAAAGTGTATCTCGCTGATGATTTCATGCTTCAGTTCACGTTATGACAAAAGGGATGTCCTGGTTTACATCATTTATATAGTAGAGTCTTTGTGTAATAAGTATTCATAGAGTATTTATTCAGTCGGTAGCTTGACTAATGAGGGACACTTCCACAGTTCGCCATGATGGGTTAGTAAGCCTTCAAACCAATACCAAAGACTTCGAGAATTCCTTGTTTAGTGTTTGGTGTTCATATTTAAGTTAAGAAAGTTGAGGAAGCCATACGGGGAATCTCTTGTGCATCTGGGCTTGTATTGAAACCTAGCCATTATGGAGTGTAGGAGATTGAAGACTTTTGTTCAGGCGATTATAAAGTCACTGTGTTGGACTGTGAAATTGGCTTCCTTTTTT
>NC_066538.1:15782361-15842361 GCF_024679095.1 Eriocheir sinensis
AAAGTAAGCTTGTCATTTGATTTTCGCTCCTTTCACTCTTTCACAGATTCATCATCTCGTCTGCTTTAAATAACTGACACACCATTATAAGTCATGGCGTCTTGCATATGAATTTACTCCCTCGCCTCGCCTCGCCCTCCAAGCCCATCCATGACTCCGTGCCCGCCATGAGGTTGATTTTTCCTCACCGCGCACCAGAACCCGCAGGAAATCCACGCTATTTTTGAGACTTTTTTCGAATCATGTAATAAATATTCTCTCTCTCTCTCTCTCTCTCTCTCTCTCTCTCTCTCTCTCTCTCTCTCTCTCTCTCTCTCTCTCTCTCTCTCAAATTTTTCATATTTTCTACTTTTTTCCTCCTCCTCCTCCTCCTCCTCTTCGTACTCCTCCCCTTCCTTCTTCATCCTTCCTCCACCCCCCCCCATCTCTCTCTCTCTCTCTCACCCCCTCTCCTCCTCCCCCACTTTTCTCTCCTCCGCCCCCTCCCCTCCCTTCCCCCCTCCGCGATCTGGGTTATAGAGTCAGCTGGCTTGTGCTTGTTGATATTCATGGAGCGTGTGTGTGTGTGTGTGTGTGTGTGTGTGTGTGTGTGTGTGTCCAATCACCAAAAACATCGCTACCACCATCACCCCCCCACACACACTACCCCCCCCTCACACACTACCCCGCCTCACACGCTACCCCCCCCCTCTCACACTACCCCCCCCCCTCTCCCACTACCCCCCCCCCTTGCTTTTGATTGACATAGCAGCAGCCAGGGTGGGAGGGGGAGGTGAGATGACGTAAGGAAGAGGTGAGGAGAAAAAGGTGGAGGAAGGTTAGGGATCAGAGAGAGAGAGAGGGGGGGGGGCGGGGGGGGGGATGATTGAAAGCTACGGATGGGAAGTGAGGGTGAGGAATGTCAGGGAAAAGGACAAGACGAGGGACGATGAGGGAAAGAGGGAAAGTTTGGTATAGGAGGAAACGTGGAAACATGGAACAGCAGGCAGGATGAAACTTGGAAACATGGAAGAGCAGAAGAGAAGAAGAAGAAAAAGATAGGAAAGAAAAGAAGAAAAAGAAAAAAAGAGAAGTTGAAAGGGAAAGAGAGGAAAGGAAGGGAAGGGAAAGGAAGGGAACGTAAAGGAAAGGAAAAGAAAAAGAAAAAATAGAAAGAAGAAGAAAGAAGAGGAAAAGAAGAGAGCAGAAGGCAGGAGGAAGGACATAACATAGGAAGGCGGCGACAACATTATCACGACGCGTGCAAAAACAAAATATCGGAACCAAATATTCTCTCGACGCCGCGGGAACGAAAAAGCCTCGCCATACTCTCATAACTAAGCGAAAGTATTGGTTGGTTTTCCCGAGAGTCAATTGCTGCCTTTAATATATTTTCATGCAAACCCAAACACCGTAGACCGTTTAGACTTTAGATGAAGGTTCGTTGCCCTTCCGATAAGAGGCGATCTCACTCTGTAATCTGTGTCGCCGAGAGTGTGTAGCGGCAGCCTAGGCCGCTACAGCGAAAACCAAACATTTCTGTTTGTGTGTTTTCGAGGCAGCATACGTTGTAGCTGGTACAACGCCGTTTGGGTCCGTTAAAGCCGCCTTGTAGGCTAAAAGATACAACTAATAACCAGTGATGACTCCATTGGAGAGGAATTCGTTCGTTTAAAGGTTTATTGTACAAAAGATATACAAATACATATACTACAATAAAAAAATATATATACATACATTTGTTATAAAAAGTGTACAAAGCGGGCATCAGCCCGCCGGTGTTTGCTTGGTCAGGTGCGCCTCATGTGGGTGTGGTGGCGGTGACGCATCTGTGTTCTTCGTCACTATGGGTGCGAGGAAGGGGTGACGGGTCATCGGGGTGGAGGTGCCGCCCTGAGCACCTCGAGCAGCAGGTCTGGTGGCGAGCGCTGGACCAGGAGGGCAGCCTTGACCTCCCGGCTGCTCAGCAGGCCGCCGGGTGCAGGCTGGGTGTCGGGCTCTGGGGCTGGCCTGAGTCGCGCGGTGGCCGGGCACGACAGCAGGTAGTGCACCAGCGGGCGGCGGCTGTGTCTGCCGCAGTGGGCACACTCCTGCCCCTGGAAACCGTCCTGGAGCTGCTCCCTGGTGCTGTAGCCCAGCCTGACACGCTGCAGCAGAACACCGTCTGCCCTGGGATGCTGCTGGGCGTCATCCAGGGGGTGGTAGCCGGTGGCGATGGAGTACCACGCCGCCTGCTTCTTCCAGCCTTCTAGCTCCCGGTGGCTCTGATGCGCCTGCCAGGATGCAACGTGCCTCGCCTCAGCCTTGGTCTGCTGCAGGCTGAGCGGCACTCGTCTGGTGATTGTGGGGCCCGCAGCGGCCCTCTTGGCGGCCTCGTTCCCGCGTACCCCCACGTGGCTGGGGATCCAGTGGAGCCTGACGCACTTTCCCTGCGCGGCGAGGCTCTGCAGGCTGCCAAGCACGGAAGTGACGAGGCCCACGTTGTCGGTGACGCGCGGACGCTGCAGGGCTTCCAGCCCCGCCCGGGAGTCTGTGTGTATGACGACGGTCAACTCCGGGCGGGCCTGGGCGTGTTCCAGGGCGAGGAGGAGGGCGGCCAGCTCCGTCTGGAGGGTAGAGCAGTGGTCAGCCGTCCTACACAAGAGCCTCGTCTCTCCGGTGATGGCAGCAGCGCCCGTTCTGCCGCTCACTGGGTCTACCGAGCCGTCCGTGTAGTAGACGGCGCTGCCTGTCTCGGTGACCTGCACCATGGACATAAGGGCGCACTGCCGCAGCTCCTGGGTGATGCAGAGGGCCTTGCTTGCTGGCATCGGCGTGGCGGTGAAGGGAGCGATGGACGGTTCCCACGGGGGCGTGGGGTGGAAGGAGGGAGCGGGGACATAGGCCTCCCGCCACCAGCCGAGTGTGCGGGTGAGTCCATGGACGGCTGAGGTGGTGTGGATGAGCCACGTGTTGTTTCCGAGCACCTCCCTGCCTTGTGCCATGGCCGTCCGCAGTCTCCGCTGCGCCACGCCCTCCTTGTCTCGGAGGAGGATCCTGGCCACGCTGCAGGCGACGACGTACTCCACCCTGGAGGCGACGGGCACCAGTCCGGCTTCGCTCTGCATCACGCATGCGCTGCACCATCTCGGCGCCCCCAGCATGACCCTCAGGGCGGAGTTCTGTGCGACCTCGAGTTTCTTTTGTTGGCTGTAGGAGAGGGAGACGAGGACAGGGGCGCAGTAGTCCACCAGGGGCCGTACTGCCTGCACATAGAAGAGGCGCAGGACGGAGAATGTGGCTCCCGCACCAGGCCTCGTCATCGCCCTCATGACGTTGAGCCTGGCGCGGAGTCTCTCACCCACGTAGCTGGCTTGGGTGGTGAAGGACAGTCGTGAGTCCAGCCACACCGAGGTACAGGTACCTGTTGACCCACTCTAACCCTATGCCCTGGGCCTGCAGTTGACCGGCTGGAGTGGCTGCCCTGATTGCCATGGCCCGGGACTTTTGTGCCGAGATCTTGAGGCCGAGTGCCTCGCACTTCTCGGTGATAAGGTCCAGGGCCTGCTGAGCTTTGTCCATCCTGTTGCCCCGTCCCGTGACAACAAGAGCAAGGTCGTCAGCGTAGCTCAGCAGCACGGTGCCCTCACGGAACGGCAGTGCCACCAGCTGCTCCATGAGGATGTTGAATAGGAACGGGCTGAGGATGCCGCCCTGTGGAGTCCCGTTCTCAAGCTCCCTGAAGCTGGACTTGTGGCCCTGAAACCTGACCCGAGCCCGGCGGCGGTGGAGGTAGTCCCGGAGCCAGGTGAGCAGCCTTCCCCGCACCCCCTTCTCCACGAGGGCGATGAGGATGGCGTCGGGGCTGGCCAGCTCAAAAGCCTTCTCCAGGTCGAGGAAGACTACGAGTGTGGGGCGATGGTTAGCCTGCGTCAGGAGGGTGATGATGCTGTCTGCTGTGCTCACCCTGCGTGTGTAGCCAAACACGTGAGGATGGAGGTTCCCCACGCGCCACTGCAGGCGAGACAGCACCATTCTCTCGGCGGTCTTGGCGGTGCAGCTGGTGAGGGAGATGGGTCTCAGCTTCCCGGGCTCCCTAGGCTTTGGGATGGGCTGTATGTCGGCCTCCTTCCATGCGGGAGGGAGGCGCCCCGCCAGCCAGGATGCGTTGAGCAGTGACAGTAGCGCGGCTTCCCCAGCTGGCCCGGCATGAGCCAGCATCGAGTACACCACGCCGTCCGCCCCCGCCGCTGTGTCACGCCCTCTTTTCTGTGCCCTGTCCAGCTCTTGGAGAGAAGGGCTGGTCGGTCAAGTCGGCGGTTTCGCACGCCTCCCTCGTCACCTCCTCGCGGTTCGGCCTGAGCCGCTGCTGGAGGCGGTGTGTGCGAGGAGGGAGCTGGGTGCTGGCGCCACGGGAAGTGAAATCGTCGACCAGCCTCTCAGCTTCTTGGATTGGTTGTGGGTGGGCGGCAGGGCGCGACGGGGCGGCACCGGAAACTGTGCGGACGGTCCTCCACAGCTGGCTCAGGGAGGTGTGCTGGCTGAAAGTAGCGCACCACTCCAGCCACTTGTCCTCCTTGGCCTGCTGAGACACCTCCCGCGCGCGACTCACCACGTCCTGCAGGAGCCTCAGGTTGGAGGGGGTCGGTCTCTTCTTGTACAGCTTTCGGTGTAAGTTTACTCTATGGTTGTGTTCCCTCACCTCCTCGGTGTAGAACCACCAGTCCGGGCGGCGGCGGCGACCCGGGTCGGTTCTGGGGATGGCTGCGTCCGCTGCATGCTGGATGGCTGCCGTCAGGTCCTGTTCCTGCTGGTGTAGGTCGCCCTGCGGCTCATACTCGGCCCACCAGCTGTCGAGTGTCCTCTGAAACCTGCCCCAGTCCGCTCTTCTGGTGTTCCACCTAGGTTGGGGACGTGGCGGGACAGGCGGGGCCACAGCGAGGGTGGTGAGTGTAGCGTAGTGGTCGCTGGTGAGGGTGGGGTGCGTCTGCCAGGTAGCGCCAGCCGCCAGGTCACTGGACACCAGGGTGAGGTCGAGCCGCCCTCCCCGGACGTGAGTGGACTCGCCGGTGTTGAGAAGCCTGATCTCCGGAACCTCTTCCAGCACTGCTGCCAGATGGCGACCCGTCGCGTTGGTGGAGGACACAGACTGCAGCGAGGGATGGTGGGCGTTGAAGTCCCCCGCCACCAGGAGACTTGTATGCGCTGCCAGGCCAAGCTCCCCGGCTTCAAGCTCGTGTCTCTGACTCCTGTAGATGTTGTAGGCGTGGACCAAAAGACCTCCCACATGCAACTCCAGGGCCAGGACCTCCACTCCATCCCCGCACTGCACTGGGTTAAGGATGCGGCGGTGTGGTATCCCGCTCCTCACCAGCGCCAGGCAGCCCCGGGAGCCTTCCGCTGTGGCTGGTAGGGAGTGGAGCGTGAAGCCCGCCACCCTCCACTGGAAGTCAGCTGGCGTTAGGGTTTCTTGGAGGAGGACGATGTCCAGCCTCTCTTCAACGATGGCCTGCAGCACCTGATGGCGTTTGGGGCGCAGGCCCTGCACATTCCACTGCAGCACCCTGAGCCTGGGCGCCGCTGCAGCTGTTGTCGTTGCGGCAGTCTCACAAGGGCTCTCCATCGTGACCAGGCTGTTCTGCTGGGTGAGGGAGGCGGTGCTGGCGCTCCCCGGGTGCCGAGTGAGTTCGCAGACCGTCGCCTGCGACAGCGGCGACCGCCTCCTCCAGGAGGAGCTCGTCCAGGTTCTCCTGTGAGGCTGGGGCTTGTTCAGGTCGGCTGAGGAGCCTCCTCACGACCTTCACCATCCTGGCAATGATGCAGCGCACCAAGGCGTTTGTCTCCTCGCCGAGACCCGGGTCGTCAGTGAGGAGTGTTTCCTGGTGCAGCGCGCTGGGCGTACCATCCAGAGCCGTCTCAGGGCTCAATGGCGCAGACTGAGACACCGGCGGTGGCGCCTGTGGCGGAGCCGTGGGCCGCTCCATGTCGGCCTGGGGTGACTCGCGGTGGTGCTTCCTGTTACCCTTTTTCTTCTTCTGAGGCCGGGGCTGGCGGGCGGGTAGGTCGGAAGTGGAGGCGTGGGTGACATCCTCGCCCCTGCTGGGGGTGCATCACGGTCCCCTGGGGGGGGGCGGGGGGGTCTTGGGGGGGGGGCTGCCTGACCCATGCTGACGTGGTGGGAGGCGGGGCTGGGATGAAGCGGTGTTGCCGCGTCTGGCTGCGATCTAGTGGCGCCTGACCTCGTTGCCGCTGATGCTGGGAGCCACCTGGTGCGGCCTGATGCTGCCGCTGTTCCTGCCGCCGCCTTGCCCCCGGCTGCTTGCGCCCCGTTCGCCGGCGAGGTACCGGCATCCTGCGGAGCCTCTCAGGGCACTGCGGGTGCCAAGCATGGTGCTTCCTCCCGCAATTGGGGCACTTGGCGGTGGTGGGCTCCTTGGCCTTGTGGCGCCCAATGCAGTCCTCCGTTGGGTGGGGCTGGCTGCACACCCCACACCTGACGGAGTGCACACATCTTGCCTGGAGGTGACTGAAGCGCTGGCACTTGTAGCACCTCACAGGCTCACCCTGATAGTGCCGCAGGGTGTATGCTCCCCAGCAGCCCAGGTCCAGCACGGCCGGGGGCGGTCCCTGGTGGACAAGGAGCATCTGTCTGGTGGGTGCTTTGTCCCTCCTGGCTCGAAGCCGCGTGGCGGACAGCACGTCGGGTGCGCCTCAACCGCCTCGAGGGGAGGTCGACAGGATAGCGCCCAGCACCACTCTGTGCCGCCTCACGCTGGGGTCGAGGAGGAGCACCCTGTTCCCTCCTCGGCGAGGCGCCGCAGGAGAGCCGTCGATTCCTCATTTTGGGTGTGAGGACATACTCCTTTGAGGTTGGGCCTCACCTCCATCTTAAGCGTCGGGTGCTCCCTCTCCAGGGCTGTGATGGCCCTGTAGGCGTTGTCTGCATCACCCAGGCTGCCCAGCTTAAACCTAGGCTTCGGTGGATGCGCGACACTGGCTCGGGCGCTGCGCCGGTTCCTGGACACCGTGATCCAGCCTTCGGCTGTCTCGTTGTCGTCCTCTCGCTGGTCTTCGCTCCGGACGCTCGTCGATGACGAGTCTGCCACTCGTCATCGTCACTGGGATCCTCTTCGTCGAGAGAGAGCTCCTGATCTGGGTTGCTGGGGCCTTCCTGGGGTCGAGGACCCGGCTGAGGGCGCCTGGGGGGAGTCGAACCGCATCCTCTTTGTCATAGTACGGGAGGCAGGGGGTTCCCCTTGGCGTGGTAGGAACAAGGCACGGCGGGGTGGGAGGCCCGCGTGGAGCGCGGGACGGCGGGAAGTGGAGAAAGGAAGGAAAGGGGGGGGGGGGTCGGGGTCACTATAGGGGTGGTGGTAGAACACTGTGGGGGGAGGGAGACACGTGGCCTGGGCTAAAGAACGGCGGGAAGGGGCGCGGCGGCGTGGTGGGGACACAGCACTGTGGGAGGAGGGAGACCCGTGGCCTGGGCTAAAGAACGGCGGGAAGGGGACGGGGCGCGGCGGCGTGGTGGGGACACAGCACTGTGGGAGGAGGGAGACACGTGGCCTGGGTAAGGACGGCGGGAAGGGGAGGGGAAGGGGCGCGGCGGCGTGGTGGGGACAGCACTGCGGGAGGAGGGAGACACGTGGCCTGGGCTAAGGACGGCGGGAAGGGGAAAGGCACGGTGGTGTGGTGGGGACAAAGCACTGCGGGAGGAAGGAGGAGGGAGGAGGGAGACCCCCGTGGCCTGGGTCAAGGACGGCGGGGCGAAGTCACACGTGGTGGGGGCGGCGGACGGTAGGGACGCCCCACCCTTAGCACAAGGGACCGACGCGTCGTTGCTAAACGAGGTGTAGAGCGGGGGAAGCTGAGGAGGTCGAGGGCCGCCACACCCAGGGCGCCTCGATGCGCTGCCGGGCTGAACCTGTTGACCTAACCCCGTGGAGCGGAGCGGGAACCAGCGTCCGCTCTCTTCTGGGTCGCGCGCGAGACTGTGGAGAGGAATTTTATTTTTTGGGCATATGAATGTTTTTACATATGGTAAATAATATTTACAGAGGTTGATATACATTATTATATACACGGTTGATGATTTGGTGTTATTATCTATGTTGGTGAGTTTGTTATAATATGCGTGATGATTTGGTACATGTTTATGATGTAGTGACCCACGACTCGATGAAATATGGAGGATGAGATAGGTGTGTGTGTAATAGAAGGCGGAAGAGAAAGAGAACGTGGTGAGTCAAAGGGCAGACTAAAGAGATGAATGTAGAGAAAACGGAGAGATTTAGAGGGTCACTACAAGTGTTAGTTCGCGCTGTACATTTGGTTCGTTAGGAAGATTATATGAATTTTGAGATTAGGTTAAACACGTCTTACATCATTGATAAGTTGGAAAAATATATAAAAACTGTATTGGTTCATCTTGCTGCACATTTGGTTCGTTAAGGAAGATTATGTGAATTTTGAGATTGAACACGTCTGAAGTTATTGATAAGTTGGAGAAATATATAAAAACTGTATTGGTTCTTTTCTTCTTCTTTTTTTCTTCTTAATCCTTCTCATCTTGCTGCACATTTGGTTCGTTAGGAAGATTATATGAATTTTGAGATTGAACACGTTTGAAGTCATTGATAAGTAGGAGAAATATATGAAAACAGTATACTGGGTTCTGGCTTTTTCTTTTCTTTTTTTTTTTTCTTTTTCAACTTTCTTCTTTTTCTTCTTCTTTTCTTTTTTCCTTTTTTCTTCATCTTCTACTTCTTCTTTTTCTGCTTCTGCACCTTCTTCGTCTTCTTCTTCTTCTTCTTCTTCTTCTTCACCTTCTTCGTCTTCTTCTTCTTCTACTTCTTCTTCTACTGCAAATATAAACAAGAACATAAGAACATAGGAGTCTGCAAGTCCAGTACATCTAACCCCACCTAACCTCACTATCCATGCATTTATCCAACCTCTTCTTGAATGTATCTATCGTATTGGCGCTCACCACATGACTGCCAGGCCTATTCCACTCATCCACCACTCAACGGGTATTGCCTATGTCCTTGTTGAATCTGAATTTATCCAACTTAAACTCATTGCTACGTGTCCTACCCGGCTCTCTTACCAGCAAAACATATTCGTGTCTTTTTTTTTCGCCCCCTCCAGTTCGATATTTTTTGTTCATACGTTCGAGGTCTTTATTTTTACGTAGTGTAGTCGTCGTTCTTGTTTAAGGCGGCGTCGCATCTTCCATTAATCGGCAACTACTATCCATATCAGACCTTATGACATACCGTTTTTCGCACATATCTTTCAAACGAAGACTCGGATCCGCATGGGACTTTGCCACAGATTGCTTCACACACTCCGCTATTTTTTTACGCTATTGTGCAATGCCAGATGCGGTTAATTATGGCGTTTACTCTTGACTGTGATGGCAAAACCTGCGTGAGCCACTTACACATTCGAACAGGTGAGGCGTGACGTGATGTATATTGTTTTATTCTTATTTTCTACAGCAAGGGAGGCAGCTCAAGGGTAAAAAGCAAACACTGCCAACCAAAAAGTCCGCTATACGCTGCTCACATCTAAGAAAAAAGAACGAGAGGTCAAGAGAGGTCATTGTCGGGTGAAGAGGTGCCTTACTTGAGGTGCTTGCTAGTTTGCCACGATGGTCACGGTTCCTGTTCCTCTTTTTCATTTACTAATTTCCCTTCCTTTCTCTTCTCCTCTCGTCTCCTTTTCCCATCCACATTCCTCTCCCTTCCCCATCCCTCATCATTTTATCTCCCTTCCCTTTTTTCCCCCTCTCTCCTTTCCCTCTCATCACTTTCCCTTCTCTATCCCTTTCCAATTTCTCTCTCTTCACTTCTTTTCCCCCTCTCCTTTCCCTATCCCTTTTCCTTCCCTATCCTTCTCCATTTCCTTCCTTCCCTTCTTTTCCCTCTCTCCTTTCCCTTCCATCTCTTTCCCTTCCATCACGACCATCACTGCTTTCCTAACATTTACTTCCGTGTCTTCCGTCAAGCTCTCGGTTCTTTGCAGTGATTTCTAAATGTCTGAAGGATGGCGAATCGTCTAAAAATAACAGAAATGCTAATAACTTTTTTTTTTTGTTCCTCTCCCTTCTCTTATCTTCTCCCTTCAATCTTTCTTCTTATTCTATTCCTTTCCTTTCCCTTCCCTTATCTTCTCCCTTCAATCTTCCTTCTTATTATATTCCTTTCCTCTCCCTCTCTTATCTTCTCCCTTCAATCTTTCTTCTTATTCTATTCCTTTCCTCTCCCTTCTCTTATCTTCTCCCTTCAATCTTCCTTCTTATTCTATTCCTTTCCTCTCCCTTCCCTTATCTTCTCCCTTCCATCTCCGTTCTTGTTCTCTTCCTCTGCTCTTTCTTCTTTCTCCCTTCTCTGTTCCTTTCTCCTTATCTTCTCCCTTCCCTCTCCCTTCTTACTCTTTTCCTCTGCTCTTCCTTCTCTTTCATTTCTCTGTTCCTCTCCCTTCTCTTATCTTCTCCCTTCCCTCTCCCTTCTAACTCCATTCCTCTTCCTTCTTTTTCCCATCTCTGTTCCTCTCCTTTCTCTTATCTTCTTCCTTTCCTCTCCCTTCTAACTGTATTCCTTTCCTCTTCCTCCTTTTTCTCTTCTCGTATCTTTTCCCATCTTACTCTGTCCCTTTCCTCTTCCTTCTTTCTCCCTTCTCTGTTCCTCTCCCTTCCTATTTACTTGTTTGCATTCCTATTCGAGTGCCAGTGTGGGCGGGGAGCCAACCAACAGTGTGTTCGTTGTAGCGTGTGCCCGAGACGTCAGTGTGGGGTAACAGCTCCGAGGCGCCTCGTCAACGTTCGTGGTTCTCGGAAAGACTTCGTTCCAGGATATCTCAGGACCACAAACGTGCAGGAAGGGAAGCTGAGGAGTGGCGATACTCTTTGGGTTTTTTCTTCTTCTTTTTCTGTTCACTTTTCTTCTCTTTCTTCTTTTTTGTCTTCTTTTTGTTCTTCTTCATCTTCGTCTTTTCATCTTTCTTGTTCTTCTTTTCCTTCTTCTTTTCTTTTTCTTCGTCTTCTGTTTCATCTTTATTTTTTCTTCATTTTCTCTTTCTCCTTTTCTATTTTTTCTTCGTCTTCATTTTCCTTCATTTTCTTCTTCGTCATCTTCTTTTTTCTTCTTCTTCTTCTCCTTCTTCTTCTTTTTCTTCTTCTTCTTCTTCATCATCTTTCCTTTTCTCCCATTATTATTGTTGTTGCTGCTGCTGTTGTTCGTTTTCTTCGTCACAGAGAGAGAGAGAGAGAGAGAGAGAGAGAGAGAGAGAGAGAGAGAGAGAGAGAGAGAGAGAATCGTATTACATATTGAATTCGTTTAGTCATACGATAACATGCTGCGTAGAGGATCACACACACACACACACACACACACACACACACACACACACACACACACTTTATCAATACAAGAATTTCCCGTCACGGTTCTTTCCACTGTGCGTCTTGCTTCCCCTGAAATCCCCCCCCCCCCCCCCATCTCTCTCTCTCATCCTCTCCTTTCCTTTATATCTCTTCCTTGTCTCTCCATTCCTTCTCCCTCTCCCTTTCTTTCTTCTCCCTTGTTGCTGTGCGTGCGTGTGTGTGTGTGTGTGTGTGTGTGTGTGTGTGTGTGTGTGTGTGTGTGTGTGTGTTGCTGAGTCCAGTGCTGTCATGTTTGAGTGCTGACTTGGGTAGGTATGGGGTTCAGTGTGTGTGTGTGTCTGTATGTGTGTGTGTGTGTGTGTCCCCCCCCCAACCCACTCCCCTTCTTCCACTACCACTTAAGAAAGATTACTTATTAGATATTTCCCGTCTTTCCGTAATGTGAAAAAAACGTCTATTACACGATCTATTCAGTCTTTCTATTGATATAACGTAATCCGCACTTTCGTAAGTAAAAATATAGATTTGCTTATCACCTGCCCAACCATCGCTCTTAAGACACCTGAGGAAGAGAATGCCAGGTATATAATTATATGGTGGTTTGTTCTTTTTCTTCTTCATCTTCGTCTTCTCCTTTTTCTTCTTTTCTTTTTCTTCGTCTTTTTCATCTTCATTTTTTCTTATTTTTTACTTTGTCTTCATTTTCCTTCTTCTTCTCCTTCTGGTGTGAGCCTATGCAGGTGGCCCCAGGTACAAGCTATCAGCCTACTAAAGGAAGTGTGTGTGTGTGTGTCAAGTCGAAGCCTGTCCCTAGCGTCCATGGTCTGAAGGCTTGTGATAAGAGCCAAAAGGGTAAAATCAGGGAGGCGTATGGGTAGGGGGAACTAAGGGAGATAGGTTAGTATTGTTAGACGCCGCCACCCCTCACATCAACTACTTCCAAAGGCCAAAAAAGAGATCAGTCGGGTTATAATGAGTGTTTTTTGAGGTTCATGGTAGAGAAGAAGGGTCAAACTACCACCAGGATCAAAAACCTACCTATGGAAAGACCCACAACTCCTACGAAAGCCTTGTCAAATGAGTGTGCTTGCGCGAGGAAACGTTTAAGAATATGGCTGATAGTGTGTGTGTGTGTGTGGGGGGGGGGGGGGTAGAGGGAGAAGATAGGGAGACAGAGATATAGGGTGTATGAATGATGTGATAGAAGAGGGAACCATAAGGGGGGGGGTACTGTGTGTGTTTGTATGTGGGTGTGTGGGAAGATAGGGTAAAGGAGAAGAGGGTGAGGGAGGGAAGGAAGAGACAAGGAAGAAAGGGAGGAAAAGAATGAACGAGGAAATAAAAGGGGAAGGAAAAGGGAGGGAAAGCAAAGGATGAGGAAGGGGAAAAAAGGGCGAGAAAGTGGTGGTTCCTATGAGTGCTTTTTTCACATTTACGGTGCAGAAGTCTTCTCAAATTATCACAACTTCACAAGCCTCATATTAGTGGGGCTGATATGTGACAAATATCAAGAAAGATGTTCGCATCTGGCAGGAAGCATGAAAATTGCTATATTAAGGTTTAAATGTATGCTGATTCCGACTAGATCTGGTGCCATTTGATTGGATCAAAGTAACCTGCTCAAATTTGAGCTTTTTGGTGAAGGGGGTCTTTTTCCACTTTGTATCGATTTCCGACTGTTTCTATGACGTAGCTGCAGTTGCTTCTAGATCTGTCATCTTATTCTGGTTACAGATATCATTTAGCAGTATACATTACTGACAAGAGGGTACACATGTCTCTAAAACGTTGTATGGCTTTCATTTTTGTCCGATATATTTCACCATCACAGGACCGTCAACCTGGTATGCTTGTTTTGAACAATGTTCTTTTCCAAGGACAAAACCCGCAATCACATCCAATTCATTGCTGTCTGTGTTGATTCAAATATACAACTGATTCCACTTACGTTTCAGTCGTTTAATTTACAGGCATTATATATAATATAACATGGTGATCACACATTGAATGATTGGTGCTCAGATATACTTACTAATGCAGACAACGTTTGAATTAACAGACTGATTTCAGCTACACGATACACAGCAGCCTACTCTTCCACTTTCATGTAGTCCTGCTTTATACACCAATTGATACAGAAACGGTTTGCTTCAAACACAAAAAATGTTGTTGAAGCAATCGAAGAGATGGGAAACCCTTTCTTGGATGACAGTAGTGACTTGGTTGCATTGGACACAAAACTTATAATGTCTGAGACAGTGGTGAATAACATGCAAGCAGCAGAACAACTCGGAAAAACACAATATGAAGCGTTCGTAGACGAGAGAATATCTGGATCTTCCAAACCATTCTATGACCCCATTCAGAAGAACAACTTGACACTGTTCAAATCGGGCAAAATGAAGACCTCACAAAAGAGCAGCAAAGCTGCTGCCATGAAGAGCGATGTTCAGCTCTTCTCAAGGTTGTACATCTCATGCCAGTCTCGAGATGGAGACCTTGACTCGTTCTTCGAACACGAGAACCATCCGTGGCCACCATCACTCGCTGAGAACAACACGATGCGCCATGCGAGCAAAGCCGATCTGATGGACTGTCTTGAGGCATTGGCACCACGACCAGTCGATGCACCTGAGGTTGATGTTACAATTATTGATGGAGCAGCTTTAATGTACATTTTGGATCCCAAACAGTCCAATAAAGTCGTCCGAACATTTGGTGAATTTGCGCAGTTGATCTTCCTCCCTACATCTTAACGAAGCTACAGTCTGTGATCCGGTTGGATGTAGTATGGGATGTTTACAAGGACGGGAGTTTGAAGTCGTGTACTGAGAACTACGTGGTACGGGTGAACCTCTCAGAGTTGCTGCCAGCACACGACTACCGCAGAACTGGAAAACGTTCCTCCGGGTAGACTCCAACAAAACAGGGCTATTCAAATTCCTCGCGAGTGAGTTAGCATCATGCCACCTACCAGAGGGTAAACTTGTCCTCACAACCTGCCAGGAGAAGGTTCTCTCCAATCCAGACATGGATGTACATGGACTAACCCTATGTACACAAGATGAAGCAGATGGTAGAATGCTCCTGCATGCATCTCATGCATATCAACAAGGTCAAAAGAGAGTTCTCATCCAGGCAACAGACACAGATGTTGTTGTTCTAGCCATAAGAACAGCAAACATCCTTAAGGACTGTGAGTTGTGGGTCGCATTTGGTCATGGGAAACACTTCCGGTACATAGCTGCACACAGCATTGCAGATGAGCTGGACGATGAGTCTTGTCAAGGGTTGCTGTTTCTACACGCTATCTCAGGTTGTGACACAGTGTCAGCATTTTGTGGAATAGGCAAAAAGACTGCATGGGAGGTATGGAGAACATCGGACGTCTTCAAATCACTGTTCAGTAGACTATCCCTCCCACCCAGCACAATGTGTGATGCTGATTTGGTCACGTTGGAGCGATTCGTTGTACTGCTCTACCAACGTACGTCACCACTCCTGAGAGTTAATGAAGCACGGAAAAGACTATTCGCTTTTGGAAACCGGAAGTTAGAGAACATCCCTCCAACCCGCGCTGCATTGATGCAACATGCTAAACGTGCAGCATTCCAAGCCGGCCATGTGTTGGGTCAATCACTGGTCGCAAATGTCATAACCCCCTCTCCGGCAGACTGGGGCTGGGAGAATGTTGGAGGTACCTGGTCCCCAGTATGGAGCTCCTTGGGAGAAGCACCAAAAGTGTGTCGCGAACTTGTCAAATGTGCCTGCAAAAGTAACTGCACGGGCAGGTGCAAGTGTTATAAATCAAACTTGCCCTGTACACAGTTGTGTGCATGTGGCGGACAGTGTATTAGACATTGAACATGTTGAATGGACATTGGACTTGCCATGGGACAGTAACCGGTGTATGGTGGGAGGATCGTATATTCATATGACAGTGGTTTGATTTGCGTTGCATTGTTTGTGAAATAAAAAGTTTATGCTACATCAATAACGGTCCATACCTTACACATATTATCTCAACTGGCATTTACACTAGCAATATTTTGAGACATAGTACCATATTTAATGAGTAGGAAATAGATTTTCATTAATGGTGACACTAATTTTCATATTAGCATAGCACATACACATTCAATCATCCAAACAATAGTTTTATAGTGATCTGTGACCATCAAAACATGGGTATAGACACCTCATTTGTGCGATTATCTGTAGTATTCGCCGAGATATGGCAGAAAATAGATATTTCGGCAATGGCCGCATTAATTTGCATATTTGAGCAGGTTCCGTTGCTCCAATCAATTGGCACCAGATCTAATCAGACTTGGCATACCCTAAAACCCTTATATACCAATTTTCATACTTCCTGCCAGATGTGAACATCTTTTTCACATATCAGCCCCACTATATAACTACCCATGGAAATACTAACACAACCTCCATGAAAGTCTTATCCAGTCTGGGTGCGTGAGTCTCGAAATATCTAACCATATGGACGAAGGCTTACAAATTGCGTCGTGAGTGAATGGAACAAACTGCGTAGTGAGTGAATGGAACTGCGTATAGTGAATGAATGGAACTGCGTATAGTGAATGAATGGAACTGCGTATAGTGAATGAATGGAACTGCGTATAGTGAATGAATGGAGAAAACTGCGTAGTGAGTGAATGGAACAAATTGCGTAGTGAATGAATGGAACAAACTGCGTAGTGAGTGAATGGAACAAACTGCGTAGTGAGTGAATGGAACAAATTGCGTAGTGAGTGAATGGAACAAACTGCGTAGTGAGTGAATGGAACAAATTGCGTAGTGAGTGAATGGAACAAATTGCGTAGTGAGTGAATGGAACAAATTGCATAGTGAGTGAATGGAACAAACTGCGTAGTGAGTGAATGGAACAAACTGCGTAGTGAGTGAATGGAACAAACTGCGTAGTGAGTGAATGGAACAAATTGCGTAGTGAGTGAATGGAACAAACTGCGTAGTGAGTGAATGGAACAAATTGCGTAGTGAGTGAATGGAACAAATTGCGTAGTGAGTGAATGGAACAAATTGCGTAGTGAGTGAATGGAACAAACTGCGTAGTGAGTGAATGGAACAAATTGCGTAGTGAGTGAATGGAACAAATTGCGTAGTGAGTGAATGGAACAAACTGCGTAGTGAGTGAATGGAACAAATTGCGTAGTGAGTGAATGGAACAAATTGCGTAGTGAATGAATAGAACAAACTGCGTAGTGAGCGAATGGAGCAAATTGCGTAGTGAATGAATGGAGAAAACTGCGTAGTGAGTGAATGAAACAAATTGCGTAGTGAATGAATGGGACAAACTGCGTAGTGAGTGAATGGAACAAATTGCATCGTGAATGAATGGAACAAACTCAGCAGCCACGTAGTAAAGGAATACACTTAGGACGAAAGATTTCAAAAGGAGGCTACATCGATTTATGGGCGTGAGAGGGAGATAGCGAATAATTAAATCTCTGGACCTATATACCACCTGTGGGCTGAAGGGCTTCTTGCATATTTGCGTACGTGTCCTTCATCCTCATTACCTCTCTATTCCTAGGCCATTCCCTCGAGATGAGTTCCATTTGTATCTCTGTGCCAGACTCCGTACCCCACAAGCTTTCTATATGAACCACTTTTTCAGGCTATTGACTACATCCAACATATTCATCTTCCGTGTTAGTAAGCGTGCGCCCCAGGTATATACGCCAAAAAGGGAATGTTAGAAAGTATAGTAAGTGAAATTCAACGAGGAGTAAATCTTTAACCCTTTTGAAGTCCACCTTGGGAACTTACAAAAACGCTTACAATATGTTACACTAGAGGTTAATACAGGACGTTTTTACTCAATACTTTTTTATTAGTTTTACGCGTTATTGTGCGTCCGTGTAGTCACAATCAGGCACTTTGGGTGACTCCGGTCTGGTCACGGTCATCCCAGTGTGTGTCTTGCAGGGGTCTCGACACATTACGCTGAGCCCGACTTAGCTATTATTGTAAGTCTTAACCCGGTAATATAAGACACTCTCGGTTCACACATCAGCTATTTCTAAAGGTCAAAGAGGGGGTCACTCGGATTCTAATGAGTGTTTCTTCAGGTTCATTGTACAGAGGAAGGGTCAAACTACCACCAGGGCCATAAAACTGCTCCTGGAAATGCCCAGAACTCCTACGAAAGCCTTGTCCAATAGGTGTTCTTGGGCGATGAAATGTCCCATAATGCGACCCTTATTGTCCAACTTCAATCACTGCGGCTTTAACAATGCTGAACGTTGAAACAATATCCGGGAAATGCTGCTCCTTATTGTTAGCCGCTCTGATGCCCTCGCCCAGGAGCATTTGCTGAGCCCTGACTGACTGGCTGGATATGAAAGAGACAGCGTTCTTCATCATGGTAACAGAAAACCAACCATCAGACCACAAGACTTATTGGCGAGCGGTTCTAAAAGGTCAATTTAAGCATCTCACTTGCGACATTTGCCAGATTATCGTACTCAGAGCCTCGTATTTACCGGTTTCTGAGCCATAACTATTGCCAAAAAACACCAATAACTAACCATATTAACGATAGCTACATGTGAAGGCAGTTTTTGGGGTTGAGGAGGCAGTTTTGGGGTCGGAAATCGGCAAACATAAGAGGCTGAGTACGACAATCTGGCAACGTTGGGATAGGAGTTGAAGTTGTTTTTTTGAGTTGGGAATGATTGATATTTTTTGGTAAGGGAGAGTCTGGAATACTATCGTTGGTGTGATGGCGAGGAAAAGTTTGTTGAAGGAAATTAAAGCCATATCGAGTGTCCTCAGATGCAGAACAACCTTTAAGGGGGACAAGCGGTTTATTGTTCCTTGGGTGCTTGATCTTAGTATGTGCAGAGGGTTGAGAAAGAGGAAAATTAGATAGACAAGTGGAAATTAGAATACAAGGAAGATGATGGAGAGGTATTATTAAAACGTGGTAAATTTTCTGTCTTGCAACATTGATTGAAAAGTGAGAATTAAAGAAGGTGAGTATAAAAGAAATGGAAGTTAAGAAGAAAGGTGAAAGATAGAATGTAGAGAAAACTCCGGAGATAATTGAGAGGCTAAATTGGAACGTAGTGAATTTTCTGTCTTGCAACACTGATTGAAAGGCGAAAAGAGGTAGAAATTAAAAAAATGGTGAATATAAAAGGAATGAGAGTTAGGAAGAAACGTGAAGAATAGAATGTAAAGAAAACTCCACAGAGATAATTGAGAGGCAAAATTGGAACGAAGTAAATTTTCTGTCTTCCAATACTAACTGAAAGGCGAAAAGAAAAGTGAAAATTAAAAAAATGGTGAATATAAAAGGAATAAGAGTTAGAAAGACAGGTGGAAAATAGAATATAAAGAAAACTCCAGAAATAATTGAGAGGCAGAATTGGAACGTTGTAAATTTTCTGTCTGGCAACACTGACTGAAAGGCGAAAAGAAAGGTAAAAATTGAAAAGTAAAGATTAGACTAAAAGGAAAATTTCAGAGATAACAGAGAGACATACTTCGAACATACTAAACTTTCTTTCATGCAAAACTGACTCGCTTCAGATCCAAGTTTCCTTCAGATGTTCCGAATGTTTCTGCGTCTCATTTCTAGGTCTCTTTTCAGTGTTCAAATTTTCAACCCTTCTAATATCCACACCAATGGGAAGGTTAAATAGTCAGTGTATTTGATTAAAGTTACTCCTGTTATTTGTTTCTACTTATTTTTTTTTTTTTTTTTGCTTGTCTTCTAGGTCTTTTTTCAGTGTTCAAATTTTCAACTTTACTGTTATCTACACTAATGGGAAGGTTAAGCAATCAGTGTATTTAATTAAAGTTACTATGTTATTTGTTTCCTTTTTTTTTTTCCTGTCTTCTCGGTCTCTTCAGTGTTCAGATTTTCGACATTTCTAATATCTCCACTAATGGGAAGGTTAAGTAGTCAGTGTATTTGTTTAAAGTTACTCCTGTTATCTGTTCCTAGTTTTCTGCCTCTCTCTTCTAGGTCTCTTGTCAATGTTCAAATTTTCAACCCTTTTAATATCTCCACTAATGGGAAGGTTAAGCAGGCAATGTATTTGATTAAAGTTACTCCTCTTATTTGCTCCTACTTTTTTTTTGCCTGTCTTTTTTTAGTTCTCTTTTCAGTGTTCAAATTTTCAACCCTCTAATATCTCCACTAATGGGAAGGTTAAGCAGGCAGTCTATTTACTTTGTTACTCATGTTTCTTTCTACTTTTTTTTTTTTTTGCCCTGTCTCACCTCCAGGTCCCTTTTGAGTGCTCTAATTTTCAACCTTTCAAATTTCTACACCAATGGGAATGTTAAGTAGTCAGTGTATTTGATTCAAGTTGCTCCTGTTAGGCTATCTGTTCCTTCTTCTTTTGGTGTTTCATTTTTATATATTTCTTCAATTTCTTTCTATTTCTTACTCTTGTCAGTCACTCGTACCTCAGCCGATCAACATTCCCCCGGCCGTGTAGCCTTGATCTTCGCGGCGTGATGGGATGGTTTAAAAGTAGATTGTAAAAGGCGAACACTTGCGGGGAGCTGGCATGAGTGATTAACAAACGAGCATTTGCACCTCTTGAACCTTTCCCCCCCCCCATGACTCTCTCTCTCACACACACACACACACACACACACACACCTCCAATGCAAAACGTGACTCAGGCAATATTTGAGAGTAAAAGTGGGATGAATTTGTTTGTTTTTTTGAGAAGATGGGCAGGAAAAACAGGTTGACAAATGAGTTCGTGGATGAAAGGAACAAATTAAAAGGAGGAGATATCAAATTTAATGCGGCGCAGTCATTGTAATCGAATTCAATGTTCACCTGGCTGCTATTTTTATTTTTCTTACAGGAAAACGAACTTTGATTTATATATACATTAACTTTTTTTACTGTTTCATTCGTTACTTTCATCCTCTGTTCTATTTACAAACTAGCTAAATTTTCCTACCTTCTAAAAACTCATATTTATCCGACTTAGAAGCGTATCTATATTAACTATTTTACTGCTTCATTGTTTACTTTCATCCTCTACTCTATCTACGAACCAGCTCAGTTTTCCTACCTTCTCAAAACTCATTTATAAAACTCTGAATTGTATCTACATGAACTATTTTACTGCTTCATTGTTTACTTCATCCTCTATCTACGAACCAGCTCAGTTTTCCTATCTTCTCAAAACTCATATTTATCCGACTTTGAATTGTATCTGCATCAACTATCTTTTTCTTTTACAATAGAGGAAGCAGTTCAAGGGCAAAAATAAAAACAATAATGAAAGAAAAAAGCCCGCCACTCACTGCTCCTACAAAGAGTCAAAAGGAGTGGCCGAAAGATAGGTCAATTTCGGGAGGAGAGGTGTCCCGATACCCTCCTCTTACTGCCTAATTCTTTACTTTCACCTTTTATTTACGAATCAGCTCGATCTTCTCCCCTTCTAAAAACTCATATTTATGCAACTTTGAATTGTGTTTGCATCAACTATTTTACTGCACAATTCTTTACTTCCACCTTACGAATCAGTTTAGTTTTCCTATATTCTAAAAACTCATATTTATCCAACTTTGAATTGTGTTTGCATCAACTATTTTACTGCACAATTCTTTACTTCCATCCTACGAATCAGCTTAGTTTTCCTATATTCTAAAAAGTCATATTTATCCGACTCTGAATTGTGTTTGCATCAACTATTTTACTGAACAATTCTTTACTTCCACCTTACGAATCAGCTTAGTTTTCCTGTATTCTAAAAAGTCATATTTATCCAACTCTGAATTGTGTTTGCATCAACTATTTTACTGAACGATTCTTTACTTCCACCTTACGAATCAGCTTAGTTTTCCTATATTCTAAAAAGTCATATTTATCCAACTTTTAATTGTGTTTGCATCAACTATTTTACTGAACAATTCTTTACTTCCACCTTCGAATCAGCTTAGTTTTCCTATATTCTAAAAAGTCATATTTATCCAACTCTGAATTGTGTTTGCATCAACTATTTTACTGAACAATTCTTTACTTCCACCTTCGAATCAGCTTAGTTTTCCTGTATTCTAAAAAGTCATATTTATGCAACTTTGAATTGTGTTTGCATCAACTATTTTACTGAACAATTCTTTACTTCCATCCTACGAATCAACTTAGTTTTCCTGTATTTTAAAAAGTCATATTTATCCAACTTTTATTCTGATATCACCTAAACGCGTGGCTTGCATCGGGGGTGAAGGGAGAGAAGGAGAACCCATGATAGGAAGATTAAAAAATAAGAAAATTCATGTTATGGAAATGTTCTTGTGGTGCGCAATTTCGTTGGTCACGTGTTCCTCTCTCTCTTTCTCTCCCTTGGTAAAATTTATTCGATCTAACACGCATCCATTACTCTCTCTCTCTCTCTCTCTCTCTCTCTCTCTCTCTCTCTCTCTCTCTCTCTCTCTCTCTCTCTCTCTCTCTCTCTCTCTCTCTCTCTGCTTAAAGGACAATTCATCCAACTTGTCCCCGTTTCTCCTGGTGGCCGTGTCGTACGTCTGGCAGCGCGGCGGAGGCAGGGAGGGGGAGGAACATGGAAGGCAACGTTGCCAGATTATCGTACTCAGAGCATAGTATTTACCGGTTTCTGACGCCTAACTATTGTCAAGACACATCACGAATTAACTGTTTTAACGATGAGTGTAAAGGAATCTCGTTATTGTGAGCCAGGAGACAGTTTTGGGGGTCGGAAGTTGGTAAATATAAGACGCTGAGAACGACAATCTGGCATCGTTGATGGAAGGTGAGCTCCGTCGCGTGCATTTTCTCGCTAAACTGTCATATCCGTCCCGCACAAGTGTTTCTGAGGCGTCATTGAACTCTCTTAGGGATGGTGTGACACATAGGAATACACATAGGAAGAACAGACACCAGAAGACCTATCGGTCTATGGCGAGGGTGTCTTTACTACCGCTACTGCTAGTAATCTACGTGTGGTAGGACAGGACAGAATAGATGAAGGCTCCTCCCCACCCACCTCTTCCTCCGGCAACGTGCCGGCAGGATATAGATAGAAGAGAACACCATGAGGAGGAGGAGAAGGAGGAGGAAGCTGTGGGGGAAAATGACTTCATTACATAAGAACATAAGAACATAGAAATACAGGGAGGCTGGAAGAGGCCGAGTGGCCTACACAGGGCAGCCCCAGAATTCCCCCTAATACTCACGATTGGTGAGCTGTAGTTTCAGGGGCACAGGTGGAGGCTTGATCCTCGTTTTATCGGCAGTACTTGGCACGGCACCAGTAACCAGTCACCTTACTGCACCCACACCTCACTCCACCTGTCATGCGGACATTAACTGTTGCTTTACTCTATTGTTGACTTTCACTACTTGCAATCTAGGTTGTGGGGGAGAATTATATAAATATAGGTTGAGGTCTTGCTGCAATCTGTCTGAAAACATGCGAAAAAGGGTCAGTATAATCTTATATCCCTGAAGTACTTATCCAAAGAAGACTTAAAACTATTGATGTTGTTGTTGGATCGTTTGGTTCTCTGGTCTTGCCACAATGTTGGACTTCTATTGAGTTTTAACTTTTATTGCTTGTATTCATTTGTGTGTGTTTCGAAGCGCTGAAATCGTGGAAGAGAAGATGTGAAGCGTTTTCCAATGAGTCGAAACAGTTGCGTCATATTCTTAAACATTTCGGCGTCCAAGCACACACATTTGACAAGGCTTTCGTTTAGGTCGTGGTTGTGGGTTCCTTTATGACCCTGTGGTACTTTGACTATTCCTCTGCACCATATGCGTAAAATGAAACTCATGTGTACACGATTAATCTCCTTCTCGACTTGTGAAAAGAGTTGATGTGAGCTCCTCCCGAAATTGACCTCGCTTTCGGCCACCTCTTTTGATTCTTTTTTGGAGCAGCGAGTAGCGGGCTTTTTTTATTATTGTTTCTTTTTTTTGTGCCCTTGAGCTGTCTCCTTTGTTGTAAAAAAAAAAAAAAAAAAGAGGTGGAAGCGTCTGAGAACACCAACCAACAGAGTCGTTAACGAGCAAGTCACGTCACACGGTCGTTGCCACTCCTCGGTTCTCTCCCAGCAAAATAAGCAGAGGGCCCAAAAGTTACCAATATTTGCTTGCGAGATGTTCTGGTCCTTCACCTTTTGAAAGAACTGAAGTCAGGAAGAAGAAAACGTATTAGAAGAAAATTAATCTGTTCTGGAATTTGTGAGTGTAAGATATGAAAAAATGAAGATACTGGCTAATTCTTGCACAAGGAAGTTGGACAGCGTTTACATGATAATCAAAAGAAGCTTCGAAGTGATTATTATTCTGGATTTTGCGTGAAACGATATCTATTACAAAAACTTTAATATTTCTACTTTTTATGCTTTCTATTGGTATTTCACAGTGTTTACATGGATCTTTTTCATGAATAATAACGAACTCTTCAACTCTACGCACTTCGGACTTTAGATTATTACGTAACTGCGTACGTGCTATAAAAAAAATAGGCTTTTATCATTGCCGTCTTTTTTCTGCTCAGCCTGATTACAGATGGGTTTGAAGAATAGTGATTGTACAGGATCTCCTTGTTGGGTCGAACCACGCTGCCAGAGAGAGAGAGAGAGAGAGAGAGAGAGAGAGAGAGAGAGAGAGAGAATCCCTGCCATCGCATTATTCTCAGCGTTGTTCTTGTATTTTTTGTTGTTATTGCTGTCTTCTTCTTCTTCTTCTTCTTCTACTACTACTTCTTCCTCTTCCTCTGTTATATCTTGATAGGTAAAAAGGGAGAAGGTCAAAGCAAATTATAAAAAAATCCCACAATTTGGTGATCGTAAATAAAGAGAAATGGTGACGCCTGAAATTAGTCAGCTTTTTTTTTTTTTTTTTTTTTGTTTTTGACAACAAAGGAGACAGCTCAAGGGCACAAAAAAAGGAAACAATAATAATAATAAAAAAAAGCCCGCTACTCGCTGCTCCTAAAAAGAATCCAAAGAGGTGGCCGAAAGAGGGGTCAATTTCGGGAGGAGAGGTGTCCTGATACCCTCCTCTTGAAAGAGTTCAAGTCGTAGGCAGGAGGAAATACAGATGAAGGAAGATTGTTCCAGAGTTTACCAGCGTGAGGGATGAAAGAGTGAAGATGCTGGTTAACTCGTGCGTAAGGGATTTGGACAGTAAAGGGATGAGTTTTAGTAGAAAGTCGTGTGCAGCGTGGCCGCGGGTGGAGAGGAGTCTGGCCACTCTCCTCATTATAAGCTAAATTTATAGAAGAGGAATTATAGACGAGGGATGACTTAATAGTGATCATAATCAATCACAGCACAGTGGGTCGAGAGGCAGAGGCAGAGAGTTAAGTATAAGGTTATAGAGTGGAAGATGATCGAGATACATAAGGTTTGGCGCACTGACAGGATCACGCAATATAAAGAATACTTCAAGAAAATGAGTAACATTAGGCACATTTGAAGATTTTCAGCAGACGATTGCAGAGTGAAGGTTAATTATTATATAGTTATTATATTTGAGGGTCAGTTATATGTGATTAATTATACATGATAACCTTTGCAGTAAGACATATCACTCTACACCTGAACTTATTATCATTTTCTGCATTCCACATTTCAAGCGCCAGAGAATTCCAGGCTGAACAACTCTTGGGAAAAGACAACTCTGGAATAACTAGTCCAGGATGTGCGGCGCCTCGCCGGCCGCAGCGATGACAACTGGCGTTTTAAGAAGCATCTGCATGGGCGGTCTAGAACTCATAATGATACAAAGAACTTTGAAACACAGGGGAGGAGATGCATTGGGATAAACTTTGTATAGCTTGTAAAGAGTACAGCACGACGATGTTCAAGATCATACAAGCAAGATACTTCCAGCTCACGGAAAATTAGCTATTCGGAAAACTTTTATCAAATAGCGCCGCGTTACGCCCAGCAGCGGAGGGCCAGGCTGGCGGCGGGACTTGAGGACAGGACGCGTCAGCATCGGAAACTATTGCCAAAAATGACCAAAAACTTACAACGCCTAACTAATCATCCCAAGCAAGGACAGTAGAAGGATTCTACTCGCTTTGGTACCAAACATCTTAGCAGCAGAAAATAATAATGAACGAAAATGACATCTCTCGTCAGCGATTCAGAGACAGACAGACACAGACTAAAAAAACTACTGGACAGGAGAGCAGCGCTGAAGAGTATTGGAAAAAAAAGTTATCCTACGTTATCTCCAAGTTTTTTTGTTTTTTTTTCGTTTTTTACTCAATTCTAATACAATTTGAGCTCGTTTTTTTATATATGTAATAAACCGCAAAGGATCAAAACCCTTTCCTGAGGCACACCAGTCATCATCATCGTCAGCAGTGATGGTCTGCCTTGCCCAATAAAGTGAATCAACGACGCAGAAAGCGGCGACAAATACACCAGAACAACACCTCCACGCCATCATATTCCTTCATGTACCGTCCTTGTTTGTAGCTTCCTCCTCCTCCTCCTCCTCCTCCTCCTCCTCCTCCTACTTCTTTTCCTCTTTTTTCTACTTCTCTGCGTGCCACATGAAGGCTATGAAGACCCCGAAGGCAGGTGTTGAATATTCTGACGGAGGAGGAGGGAAAGGTGGAGGAGGAGGAGGAGGATATACACAAAGGAGGCGCATAGAGGAATCTAATGCCATGAAAGTGTTATGACATATTTGTCAACGTCGTCTACTACGTCTTTTCTTTTCATCTTGCGCAATACGCCTCCGTGGTCTAGTCGTCAGCGTGACTGGCTTCTACTCCGCGGACCCGGGTTCGAATCCCGGCGCGGGCAGTCGGCGTGCAGCTCAACCAGCTGTTGATCCTCCCTCTCGGGGTGGTCGATAAATGGGTACCTGGGGAAACCTGGGGAAGGTAAAATATGGTAACCCGGATGTCACACTGGCCCTGTGTCCCGGGGTAATGGGCTCCCTCCCACCACAGGCTCAAGGGCCAGTGTTACGGAGATGAGCATCGAGGCCACGCGCTGCTGCAGCGTATGCCCCCAACTATACCTTTACCTTACCTTATTGCGCAAACCAAATTAATCAAACTAGGTAACCTTTTATATAACTCAATAGTAGTAGTAGTAGTAGTAGGCACCTTTCCACCTGAAACTGACCTCTATTGGCCTCTTTTTTTTTCTCTCTCTCTCTCTTTTTATTTCTTTTATCGGAGCTGCGTCTAGTGGGCATTTTTATGGTGGGGTTTTTTTTTTTTTTTCTACCTTAAGCTGCCTCCCTTGCTGTAAAAAAAAAGTAGTTGTAGGTGTTGTTGTCGTCGTCGTCATTGTTGATGTTGTAGTATCAGTAAACGGAGTGGCGGTGGCGGTGGTGGTGGTGGCGGAGGTACTGCCTCAGGCAACATCAGGAAGTTTATCCAATTCCACATCCTCAAAAGCAGCGAATTAAGAGTGATGGATTAAGAGGGCACCGCGTTCAGACCCCCCCCCCCAAGAGAGGCGCCTCTGTCAAGTGTAGCACCATGTGGAGGTAACCTATAACTAAGCAGACAAGAGAGTGTCGCTATAGAATAAAGATCAATAGGTCGTAAAGGAAACATCTCCCGACGCAATCACAAGACGGGAGGAACTCTTCGGTCGGTGTTCTCAGACGCTTCCGGCTCTCACTCCAATTATTTCCACTGGCTCAAAAGGAAATTAATCAGGAGTTAATGAGATTGATTGATTGATAGTTTTTTTGTTGCAAGTAAACAACAAAGGAGAAGGGAGGAGCATGCCATCCCAACCCCCAGGCAGTATAGAGTGTGATTATACAACTAAGGATACATGTGGAATGAGTGTTTTTCTCACAATCATGGTACAGCAGAACGGTCAAACTATCAGTAGAGTCAGAAAACTACCCCTGAAAATGCCAGCAACCTCTACGAAAACCAATTTGAAATGCGTGTGTGCGTGGACGCCGAAATGTTTAAGAATATGGACCTTACACCCCTTGAGTCTAGAAACGCCTTAGACCTGCATAAAATAAAATAAATATCCCTGCTGAAGACAAAGGTATTGGCTATAGAGGGTGACTGTGTGTGTGTGTGTGTGTGTGTGTGTGTGTGTGTGTGTGTGTGTGTGTGTGTGTGTGTGTCAACAGGCTGCACGTCACGCCCTAGACAGATAAGGCTATATTGGCAGCCCCGGACGCCTGCGGTCAGTGGTTCTATAATTACATGGCGGGGATCACCGGAGATTGCAAGTGAGGATGTCCGATGCAGGTGTGTTAACATTCCTGGCGGAGCACCTGAGACACACCTGCGCCCATTGCCTGTGGGGTCACGACGAAGGGTGAGCCGCTGCAGAGCCCCCACCCGACCCTGCACTGACACGAAGGGAGGTACCGAGGTCACGCAGTTTCATGATGTTAAAACGCAGTATATAAGTGACATCTACCTGTAAAGAATAGTAAAAATACGGAAATGGTGTAGCAAGTTTAAAAAAGAAAATGTAAAAAAGATAAAATATGGGCCCTAGTTTATAAGGAAAATTTGATCCGACATTTAAATACGAGCTGCAGTTGTATGACAATTAATTAAGTAAGAAAAAACGACGTCCAGCATTGTCAGCATTCTCAAAATACTTAAATACGAGGAAATTCGATATGACTGGAAATTCGACAAGAAAATAAGAATACCGGGCCCATCCTTTTGGAAACAGAGAGAAAATGGAAATACTATATCAAACTCTGTGGAAAATTATCAGAGAATGGAAACACCGAACCTATAGCTATGGAGAAATTTAGTCAGAACAGCAAAGTACGGAATCATGCTATAGGGAATGTTAGGCAAGTTATTGGAATGTAATCACCTTAGTTTTGTTTGTTTTGCACATTAACAGTCACGCTTAGCTAAGAATTATCGCATTTTCTTTTTATTTTCCGAAAACTTTTATTGCGATTTTTACACTAATCTAATGTGCAAATCGTATGGAACTTGACAGAGAGCGTCATTTTATTAATATACATAACGTACTAAAAAACTTATGAAAATCCGTTCATGAAATAGCAAAGTTCAGAAGTTTGCAGATGACCCCCTTTAGTAAATGTTTCCGTGACGTAGCCAGCAAGACACCGCGCCTCCCCTCCCCCTCCCCCCTTCTAAGCCTCGCCTTCTTTGGGTGGGAAAGTTTGGTACTGCGCGGGATACCTTTGCTTGGCGTTGCGTGACCTTCAACCTCCTCTTCGTTCTGCGTGACCTTCAACCTCCTCTTCGTTCTGCGTGACCTTCAACCTCCTCTTCGTTCTGCGTGACCTTCAACCTCCTCTTCGTTCTGCGTGACCTTCAACCTCCTCATCGTTCTGCGTGACCTATGTGTACAACTAAAGCTTCCGTACACAGAAAATTAATACATACCTTCAGGAAATATAATTGTGAAAAGAAAACAGCCACATTCTGTCTTAGGATTAACAACTGTGAAGAAAAAAACTGCCACATTCTGTCTTAGGATTAACAATTATGAAAAAAACTGCCACATTCTGTCTTAGGATTAACAATTATGAAAAAAACTGCCACATTCTGTCTTAGGATTAACAATTATGAAAAAAAAACTCCCACATTCTGTCTTAGGATTAACAATTATGAAAAAAAAACTCCCACATTCTGTCTTAGGATGAATAATTGTGGAAAAAAACTCAAACATTCTGTCTTAGGATGAGAATTAAGAGTGAATAAGTACTTCCCTCCACCCCCTCTTAACACACACACACACACACACACACACACACGAAAAACGAAACTCCTCCAAACAGCTGAAGGGAAATGAGTGGTTTTCATGCTCGCCAAGACTTAACCCAGATTTTTTAAACGGCGTAATAGTACTCATTAACTATTTTGCAGCAAGTTTGACCTTTCAATTTCATTTTTGGGACGGGGTTAGCTAGAAGTGTTGGGTTGCAGCGTTAAGTCGACATATTATAATCTCTGTCGTAAAAAGGGATATAAAAGATCATCAAAAACAACTTGCCACGCCTTGAAAAAAGGGTAAAAAAAAACAAAAAACAGCCACGTTATTGTTGATAAAAGACTACTATGAACTTAAAAAAAAAACAGGCGAGAGTGATTTCGATGCACTCCGTTCTCTCTCTCTCTCTCTCTCTCTCTCTCTCTCTCTCTCTCTCTCTCTCTCTCTCTCTCTCTCTCTCTCTCTCTCTCTCTCTCTCTCTCTCTCTCTCTCTCGCAAACACACACACACACACACACATACACAGAGAGAGAGAGAGAGAGAAACGCTTTAGTCTGGCTAAATGTGGTGGTAGTGGTGGTGGTGGTGGTAGGGTGGGGGGGCGGGGGGGAGCATAGTCTAGTCTCTTACATAAGTTATAATTTCCTCATGCTTGTGTTAAGAAGACGGCACTTATAAAAAAAAAAAAAACTACCCCGGCAAAAAAAAAAAAAAAAGGAAATAAGAAGAAAAATAGAAAAGAAAAAAGAAGAAATAAGAAGAAAAAAGAAAAGAAAAAAAGTAGGAAATAAATAAATGCTTCCCAGAACTGCAAAAGTGCTAAGTATGCGAAGGCGTGATCTTGGTGGTCGTCAGGCGATCATTTCCTTTATACAGCTGTTTAATAGGAAATAAACTTCTCTCTCTCTCTCTCTCTCTCTCTCTCTCTCTCTCTCTCTCTCTCTCTCTCTCTCTCTCTCTCTCTCTCTCTCTCTCTCTCACACACACACACACACACACACACACACACACTTTATCAATACAAGAATTTCCCGTCACGGTTCTTTCCTCAGTGTCTCTTGCTTCCCCTAGAATCCCCCCCTACTCCTCCCCCCCCCCCTCTCTCTCTCTCTCTCTCTCTCTCTCTCTCTCTCTCTCTCTCTCTCTCTCTCTCTCTCTCCTCCCTTTAGCCATCTTCTTACAAGGTCACTGCATTGAGGCGGTGCACGGGGTCAAGACGGGATGGCCTTCTTGACGTACACGGAGGCGGAGGGGCTCGAACCACCATTGATTATCGTACTCAGAGCCTCGTATTTACCGGTTTCTGAGCCATAGATATTGCCAAAAAACACCGATAATTTACCATTTTAACGATAACTATAGATGAAGGCAGTTATTGGGGTCGAGGAGGCAGTTTTGGGGTCGGAAATCGGCAAACATAGGAGGCTGAGTACGACAATCTGGCAACGGTGGCTCGAACCATCTCGCCTGGCTCTTTCCATTCACGCCTTGACGCAAAGCACTTTTTTTTCTCTCAAGCAGCGTTGCCACACGTACCTACTTTACGTGTCGCTCTTATACGATAATTTTACCTTAATTACGATGTACGATGCCATTTTATATTATTGCACGATAAATTTATATTCGGTGCAGTGTGCGATATCAGTTAATAGCATACGATTTGAACGATAATTTTATGTTTAAAGGCTCGCAGGGCAATAAACTTGGCTAGGGTGGCTGTTATGACCGATGCTTGAGGAGAAATATGAAATGTGCAGACTTCTCATTTGAAAAAAAATATATCGTGAGTTGCCGGAATACTATGGAGGCAGAATTGTATGGTCGCTGCGGCACTTAATTAAGCACATTATTTCGTACATGCTTCCCTCCATACCAAATTTTCTCCCTCTTTAAATGAGCTTCCCCGAATAGCTAGTCACGCACAGCTATCCCACAACTTAAATAGAAAACAGCGATGATCTTGAAGTTGAAGTGATTGACGTTTGCCGAAGTTTTATATCGAGTTTGAATTTACAGAGATTCGCAGCACAAGTGTTCTGGTTAAAACTCCTGCGCATATTGATTTTCTGGACTCCTGAGGTAATGAGTTCACGCCCACCATAACCACAAAGACCAATGCGACGGAGATGAGCACCGAGGCCACGATCAGCTATAGCGAATGTCTTCAACCTAACCTTTAACGTATTGATTTCCTAAAATGTCACGTGTTCCTGATTTCATAGATTGTCACGTATTAAGTCTATATATACCAAGTCAAGTCACTCTGCTTCAAAACTGCGACCGGTAGCTACGCGCAGGAGGCGGTTTTGGGGCGAAGCAGCGGGATGACGTCACTTGGAGCCAAAAAAATATATATCCGCCAGTTCAGGGGTGACTAAAGTTAAGCCGTATGTGCACTCTGGATGCGCATTCTCGCCTTCTTTCACAGCACGTTCAGGCAAGCCACTGACGAAAAAATATGTCTTTTTATTGTGCTATTGCGTGACTGTAATTCCATTGCCTACAAACGGCGGTGTGGGGTGTGAGGGAGGGCATGATGAAGTGATTGATTTATATTAGTACGCCTTTCCTCGTTTTCTCTAAATCCCTGTTTCTACATTCTCTAGTTTGGCTCCAAGCAGTGTCACGCATAAACCACGCCTCGGCCGTGTCTCCTCCCACAAACCTGCGTATGACTTGACTTGGTGTATATAGACTTAGGTCACGTATTTCTGATTTCCTAGAATGTCACGTATTTCTTTCCACTACTATTTTTTTTTTAACCTACAACGTAAAATTGGTGTATATATTCGGCCCTGGCACTCTGGTATCTTTCGGATGGACATTATTGTTACAGCAATCTTCCGACACAAACCCAAACAAAGATAGACACAAGAGAGACGATTTTCTTTATAATTTTTCGTTTGGTTTTGTTTATCGCGGTTCATTTTGTTTATTGAGGTAAGGTTTGCTGTTTTCGTAGTTGAAGGGAAAATGGTGTTTGTGACCTTGAATTTGGGGATTGTAACGAAGCGGGAGAGTGAAGCTTTTTTCCTTCTTTTTGGGTTTGTTTTCTGTGTGTGTGTGTGTGTGTGTTTGTGTGTGTGTGTGTGTGTGTGTGTTTGAGGGAGGGAGGGAAAGAAAGAAAAGAGAGGAAAGAAGAGAGGAAAAGATAGGAAAGAAGAGGAAAAGAGAGGAAGAAAGAAAGATAAAGAAAGAACGACAAAGAAGAAGATGGACGGATGGATGGAAGTAAAAATAAAACGAGAAAAAGAAAATAATAAAATAGAAGACAGGATAAAAGAAAAAAGGAAAGAAAGAAAAGAGCAAAAAACTGTGTGTGTGTGTGTGTGTGTGTGTGTGTGTGTGTGTGTGTGTGTGTGTGTGTGTGTGTGTGTGTTGAAGGGAATGATAGTTGAAAGCAATTAAGTTTTCGCTACACGTCGCCCTGTGTAGGAACTGGCAACGCTGTACACTGCCTTCTCAAATACATCAATTAATATCGTAAAAATAATCCTTCATATAATAGTGTACGATAATTCTACTGAAAAAACGATAACATTGAAAAGCCGATGCGATAATTTAGGAAGTTTTCGTTACATGTCGCCCAGAGTAGGGACTGGCAACGCTTTACACTGCCTTCTCAAATACATCAATTAATATCGTAAAAAGAATCCGTAATATAATAGTGTACGATAATTATACTGAAAAAACGATACCATTGAGGAGCCGATGCGATAATTCCCACCTAAGATCGTGCTAACACTGCGCTCAGGCCAGCATTAAGATTGGTGTGTATGCCTCACTGCCTTCTCAAATACATCAATTAATATCGTAAAAAGAATCCGTAATATAATAGTGTACGATAATTATACTGAAAAAACGATACCATTGAGGAGCCGATGCGCTCAGGCCAGCATTAAGATTGGTGTGTATGCCTCACTGCCTTCTCAAATACATCAATTAATATCGTAAAAAGAATCCGTAATATAATAGTGTACGATAATTATACTGAAAAAACGATAGCATTGAGGAGCCGATGCGATAATTCCCACCTAAGATCGTGCTAACACTGCGCTCAGGCCAGCATTAAGATCGGTGTGTATGCCTCTATGCCCCTTCAAACTTCTATGCCACACGTTGTACTGCTCGAAACGTTTAAAACTTCTGTCATTTGTTTTCTTCCGTACGGCAATTCAGCAGTCATGTAATGTTAAGGTTCATCTTTTCCTGCTTCCACTTCGCTCAGTTCAAATCCAGAAAGTTACCTCACAAACTTTGCACTATTCTCTCTCTCTCTCTCTCTCTCTCTCTCTCTCTCTCTCTCTCTCTCTCTCTCTCAAGCCTTCATATCTCACAAACGGCCTTGAATTTAAAGTTATTTCTCAAGAATTCGTTATCGTTCAAAGTATTGCAATATTATACACATTTATTCATTATTTATTTATTTATTTATCATTCATTCATTATTTATCACCATTTGTTTTGTATCGTTATTATCATTTTTATCATCATTTCATCTTTCACATTCTACAGTCAAGGGTTCAGAAGCGACTCGTAGGTTGGAAAAAATTTGGTACTAAAAAGATATATTGTACAAGCATTTCCTCTTCGTATATTTTTTTCCTTTGCTTCATTATCTTCTCAAAAGTTCAATTGATATAAGTTCATGAGTTTTAATTTATTGGCCTAAAGTCACAATACCCGCAAGAACTTATATCATGCAAGTTTTTTTTTTTTCTTTCAGTTCTTCATTTTTATCATCAACATCATCATCATCATCATCATATTCCACGCCCTGCACTCCTATGCTAAAAAAATAAAAACGGTTCGTGTGTTAGGATTTCCTGCCTTAAGGCCATCTAATACCCTTCCTTCCCTTCCTTTACTTTTCCGCCCCTCTCCTTCCGTCTCCTTCATCTTCCCTTCCTTTCCCTCCTTTCCCTTCCCAAACTTTTTTATCCCTGTCCACTCGTCCCCTTCCTTTCCTTTCATCTTCCTTTCCCTTCCCTACTTTCCCGCCCCTCTCCTTCCGTCCCCTTCATCTTCCCTTCCTTTCCCTCCCTTCCCTTCCCAAACTTTCCTACCTCTTTCCTATCGTCCCCTTCCTTTCCTTTCATCTTCCTTTCCTTCCCCCTCTTCCGTCCCCTTCATCTTCCCTTCCTTTCCCTTCCTTCCAGTCCCAAACTTTCCTACCTCTGTCCTCTCGTTCCCTTCCTTTCCCTCCCTTCCCGTCCCAAACTTTCTTACCCCTGTTCTCTCGTCCCCCTTCCCTTCCCTTCCCTTCCCTTCCCAGACTTTCTTATCCCTGTCCTTTCGTCCCCTTCATTTCCCTCCCTTCCCGTCCCAGACTTTCTTCCCCCCTTTCTCTCGGCCCCTTCCTTTCCGTCTCCTTCCTTCCTTTTCCCTTCCCTCTCCTTGCGTCTCTTTCCTTCCCCTTCCCTTCCCTTCCGCTCATCACCCAGGCCTGAGTGTAACCATTCAATAACCTCGGTTCAAAAAACGTTCGTGGTTAAAGTTCAAACTCCTCCGTGGTGCAGTGGTTAGCGTGCCTAGCCACGAATCCAGGCCCGGGCAGTCGGCGCGAATCTCACCCAACTTTCCTTGCGGGCTGCTCGATAAATTGGTATCTGGGGAAACATGTAGTAACCCGGGTTCTTGGTGCAATAGGTTTTCCCGACACAGTAATGGGCCAGTGCGACGGAGATGAGCACTGAGGAAACGCGCAGCTGTACCGTATCCCTCCAATTATCTTCACCAAGCGTTCAAGCTCAAAAAATCATCGTGTACTCAGTTCCCTCTCGTATCATACCACAAGGCTAAGTTAAGTGTGTGAGGGAGTGGCGGGGGCGAGTGTGTGTGTGTACGTGTGTATGTGTGTGTGTTATCCGTCTTGCGGTGTCACGCGGTCTCTGCAACGTTGCTTTACGACGGACCAATGGGCGCGCCGTTCCGCTCAGCCAACCAGCGGCGCCGTACACCTTCCCCTTGCTCGCCGCCTGAAAACTTCCACTCCTAATATGTCTGGTGGTGACGTGGTGGTGCTGTTGGTGGTGGTAAGGCAGTGGTAGTGGTGGGGATGGCAGGGCTGGGGGGACGAGGAGCTGGTGCGAGGGTTGTGGTAGTGATGGTGGTGGTGGTGATGGTGGTAGTAGTAGTAGTAGTAGTAGTAGAAGAAAATTAAGAGGAAGAGGAGGAGGAAGACGAGAAAGAAAAATAAAGTGAATAGTAGTAACAGTAATTGAAAGAGAGAGAAGATTTAAGAAGTCGTAGTAGTAGTAGTAGTAGTAGTAGTAGTAGAAAAATATGAAGAGGCGAAGGAGGAAGACGAGGAAGAAAAATAAAATGAATAGTAGTAACAGTAATTGAAAGAGAGAGAAGATTAAGAAGTCGTAGTAGTAGTAGTAGTAGTAGTAGATAGAGGAGGAGGAAACGACGGGAAAAGAAGAGAAGAACAACGAAAACAAGAACGAAGAACATTAGTAGTAACAGTAACAGCAGAAACAGTAGTAATATAACACCAGTAGTAGTAGTAGTAGTAGTAGAAGTAGTAGTAATAGCAGTAACAGCAGAAACAGTAGTAATATAGTAGCAGCAGTAGTAATAATAGTAGTAGTAGAAGTAGTAACAGTAACAGCAGAAACAGTAGTAATAGCACAGTAGCAGCAGTAGTAATAGTAGTAGTAGAAGTAGAAGTAGTAACAGTAACAGCAGAAACAGTAGTATAACAGCACCAGTAGCAGCAGTAGTAATAGTAGTAGTAGAAGTAGTAACAGTAATACCAACACCAACATAATGCCACATAATACCCCTCACCCACCACCCCCAACACCAGGGCCACGCAAGCCACACCGACAGCCAGCAGATACAGGCGAGTATAATGCTTAGTCAGTCCCTCGCCGCCGCCCGCCAGCCTTGTAATGACAGTGGAGCGGCGTTCAGATTGGAGCTCCACTTATACCTAGACGAACAGTGCCAACATGAATAGCGATAACACCAGTAGTAGTAGTAGTAGTAGTAGTAGTAGTAGTAGTAGGAACCGTGGCTGAAATATAACATGGAAAATAACCTAATAACCACACTAAGACATATCAGACTTACAAACACCTTCCTCTCTGCTTACTACGCCTTATTATCTCTTTTCAACGATAGCGATAACACCAGTAGTAGTAGTAGTAGTAGTAGTAGTAGTAGGAACCGTGGCTGATATATAACATGGAAAATAACCTAATAACCACACTAAGACAGATATCAGACTTACAAACACCTTCCTCTCTGCTTACTACGCCTTATTATCTCTTTTCAACGATAGCGATAACACCAGTAGTAATAGTAGTAGTAGTAGTAGTAGTAGGAACCGTGGCTGAAATATAACATGGAGAATAACCTAATAACCACACTAAGACATATCAGACTTACAAACACCTTCCTCTCTGCTTACTACGCCTTATTATCTCTTTTCAACGATAGCGATAACACCAGTAGTAGTAGTAGTAGTAATAGTAGTAGTAGTAGTAGTAGTAGTAATCATCACAACACTTCCCCTTCACTGCCCCTTCTCTTCCTTTCCCAACCCCTTCCTTCCCCTTTAGTCCCCTTCCTTTCCTTTCCTCTTCTACCCTTCCTTCCTTTTCCTTACATTCCCCTTCCCTTCCCGTCACTTTTTTCTCGTTTTCTTTCCTTTCCTTTCTGTCACTTTCATTTTCCTCCTTTTCCTTCACTTTCTCATTTTCTTCCCTTCCCTTTCTTTCATTCATTTTCTTCCCTTTCCGCCACTTTTTTTCTCATTTTCTTCCCCTCCCATTCCTTAACTTATTTTCCCATTTTCTCACCTTCCCTTTACTTCCCTTTTTCCTTTCTCTTCCCTTCCCTTTCTGTCACTTTTTTTCTCATTTTCTTCCCCTCTCATTCCTTAACTTATTTTCCCATTTTCTCACCTTCCCTTTACTTCCCTTTTTCCTTTCTCTTCCCTTCCCTTTCTGTCACTCTATTCTCATTTTCTTCCCTTCCCTTTACTTCCCTTCCCTTTTTCCCTTCTCTTCCCTTCCCTTCCCTTACCCTTCCCTTCCCTTCATTTCCCCTATCTTCCCTTTTTCCCTTCATTTCACTTCCCTTTTTCTCTTCCCTTCCATTCCTTTTCCCTTGTCTTCCCTTCCCTTCCCAGTACTTCCCTTCCCTTCGCATGAGTAACAACCAACCACAGACAGCTAACCAAGTAGGCCACACAAACACCTTCCTCTCTACCAACTACGTCTTTTCTCACACGCTGGTAACCTTGAACAACACCCAACAACCTTATTCCTCCCGCGATCTCTCTACGTTCCTACGACGCAGACCCCGTCACCCGTAGCTCGCCGACTGACCCAACGCCCCGACCAGGAGGACTCTTGACACGGCTCCAGAATTTTCTTTGTCTCATTCCTCGCGGGTCTGCATTTCAACGGGGCTGTAGATTCGTTCACACGTTTCTGGCACTTAGGTTGTCGCGGGAAGGAAAGTTGGGCGGAGGATAAGGAGATAAAAAAGGGGAAGAAAAGGAGAGGGAAAGGAAAAGGAATGAAAGGTAAGGGAAGGGTAGTAAGAATAGGAGTAATAGTAGTAGTAATAGTAGTAAATTCAGGCTAAGAGAAGGGAAGAGTTGGGACAGGAAGGGAAAGGTGAAAGGTAAGGAAAGGAAAAAGAAAGGAAGGGAAGGAATGAGAAGATAAGGAAAGTTGAAATGGGGAAAAGATGGCTAGGGAAGAAAAGGGAAGGATAAAGAAAGGAAGGGAAGGGAAGGAAAGCGAAGAAAAGAATTGAAAAGGGAAGAGTTTAAAAAGGAAAAAATGGGTAGGGAAGTAAAGGGAAGGAGAAAGAAAGGAAGGGAAGGAAAGCGAAGAAAAGAATTGAAAAGGGAAGAGTTTAAAAAGGAGAAGATAGGTAGGGAAGTAAAGGGAAGGAGAAAGAAAGGAAGGGAAGGAAAGCGAAGAAAAAAACTGAAAAGATAAGGGAAGAGTTTATAAAGGGAAAAGATGGGGAGGGAAGAAAAGGGAAGGGAAGAGAAGAAACGGGAAAGAAAGGTTTAGTAATTGTAGCAGTAGTAGTAGTATAAAAAGTAGATAGTAGTAGATAAAAAAGAGGAAAATAAAAATAAAAATAAGAAAGGAAAAAAAAGGAAAAAAAAAAAACTAACCTAGTCTAATATAGTAGTAATAGTAGTAGTAGTAGTAGTAGTAGTAGTAGGGTGCGTGTGTCCGAACATAAACACACTACACAAGAGAGATAAGATCTATTAGTAAACGAAGGTCATTTTCCCACGTGTTCAGATAAGATAGTGAATGGGAAGGGATGCGAATAAAAGGAGAGGAAAATGACATAAAAATTAAGGGTGGGGAAGGAAAAGGAGGGCTAGAGGAGGAAGGGAAGATGACGGAAGTGAGTGGGAAGCAGCGTTGCCAGATTATCGTATTCACCACATTGTATTTACCATTTTTAAGCCTCAAACTCTCGTACCTACACAAACAACGAAAGAATATTAAAGTTAGCGTTAAAACTGTTATTTATTGATGTTTGTTTGTTTGTTTTTGCCATAGATATCAGTCAGAAACTACGAAAATGCAATACGGTGTGTACGATAACTTGGCAACGCTGAATTGGGAAGGGAAGGGAAGGGAAGGAATGGCGTAGAAAAGGACGGAAAGGGAGAAGAAAAAGACGGAACGGGAAGGGAAAAGGGATGAAAATGAGGGGTAGAGGACACATAGAAAGTCGAAAAGAAGAAAAGGGAAGGGAAGGGAAGAAAAGGCGTTGAAAAGGAAGCAAAGGGAAAGGAAAAAGACGGAATGGGAAGGGAAAAGGGATGAAAATGAGGGGTAGAGGACACATAGAAAGTCGAAAAGAAGAAAAGGGAAGGGAAGGGAAGAAAAGGCGTAGAAAAGGACGGAAAGGGAGAAGAAAAAGACGGAACGGGAAAGGAAAGAGGAATGAAAATGAGGGGTAGAGGACACATAGAAAGTCGAAAAGAAGAAAAGGGAAGGGAAGAAAAGGAAGCAAAGGGAAAGGAAAAAGACGGAACGGGAAGGGAAAAGGGATGAAAATGAGGGGTAGAGGACACATAGAAAGTCGAAAGGAAGAAAAGGGAAGGGAAGAAAAGGAAGCAAAGGGAAAAGAATGGGAAGCAGAGGAGGAAAAGAAAGGAAAGGAAAGGGTTGAAAGGGGGGGGGGGGGAGATAGTGAATGGAAAGGGAAGAGGAATGAAAGGAAAAGGACGGAAAGGGAAAAGGAATAGAATGAAAACAGACAGACAGACAAATCCTGCTACGTCGCTACCTTTGAAGACCGCTAAGTCGACCTGGCAAGAGAAAACTTTGTAACACTTACGAGAACAAAGGATTCTTGCTTCCCCTTAAGGTTCTTTTTGCGGCAGAGTCGTTTTTATTTATTTATTTATTCATTTCTTTATTTTGTGTTCCTCCTATTTCGCCGGTAAGCTCTCTTGGTAGGGCCCAGCCTGTTATGGTGCTGGCAAGAAGTGCTTTATAGTGGCGCCATCTTGCTTGGTTCATGCTGCCTAACAGAGCTCATCTTTAACCGCTAGAATCAGGGTTAATAGGTGGTCATCAGGAGTGCATGTGGGTAATCTAAGTCCGCTTGGCGATGACGGAAAATTGTCAGATACTAGCGGCAGGCGGGACTTGAACCTCGCTCGTCCGCTGACCACTCACCGCCTCCCCTGTAAATATTAATGTGACAGTAAAATTAATGATGGAAGAGAAAGTAATTATAAAGAGAGAAAAATGAGAAAAAGTTATATTAAAAAAGAGGAGAAAAAGAAAGAAAGAACAAAATGTAATGTAAATGTAATGTTATTCTCTTTTCTTATTTCAGCGCGACAGTCTTCAATGGATCTTGGCTCTTCCGGCTCAGCGAAGAAGGTAAGCTTACGACCACTCCTCCCTCCATTGTTTCTTTTCTCACTCGCAATTCACAGGTGTTAATGAATTTCCTGTGCTTTGTGATTTAACGTTCGTGCATTTCGTAAACTGCATATGTATCGCATTCTACAAAACTCACATGGTCAAACAAGCATAAAAGTGTGTGTGTGTGTGTGTGTGTGAGAGAGAGAGAGAGAGAGAGAGAGAGAGAGAGAGAGAGAGAGAGAGAGAGAGAGAGAGACTTAAAATTCACCATAAAAGTTTCGGTATTTGAGAAGGTGAAGGCAAACAACTTTTTAGAATTCATTTGGCTTTCGTCCTCAATGGAATTCTTGTACAGTCTTATTTTTTTCATTATGGTGTGTGTGTGTGTGTGTGTGTGTGTGTGTGTGTGTGTGTGTGTGTGTGCAGAGGGTAACGTTGTGTATGTGTGTGTGTGTGTGTGTGTGTGTGTGTGTGTGTGTGTGCAGAGGGTAACGTTGTGTATGTGTGTGTGTGTGTGTGTGTGTGTGTGTGTGTGTGTGTGTGTGTGTGTGTGTGTGTGTGTGTGTGTGTGTGTGTGTGTGTGTGTGTGTGTGTGTGCAGAGGGTAACGTTGTGTGTGTGTGTGTGTGTGTGTGTGTGTGTGTGTGTGTGTGTGTGTGTGTGTGTGTGTGTAATAATTATAATAATATTGTGTGTGTGTGTGTGTGTGTGTGTGTGTGTGTGTGTGTGTGTGTGTGTTTGTGTGTGTGTGTGTGTGTGTGTGTGTGTGTGTGTGTGTGTGTGTGTGTGTGTGTGTGTGTGTGTGTGTGTGTGTGTGTGTGTGTGTGTGTGTGTGTGTGTGTGTCGCTGTCTCAAGTTTGTTTATCTGGGATTTGTTAAGTTATCCCTTCTGCCACTCACCTCCCCCCCTGCCCCCCTCTCCTCCCCTCTCTTCCCCTCTCCCCTTCCCGTACATTTTTTATTTTTTTTTAGGGCAATAAGTGGGTGTATTTTTTTCTCACCCTTTTTTTGTTTTTTTTTTTGTGTGTGTGTTTCTATCCTTCCTCTTTTCTTAATTATTTCCTGTTTTCTCCGATTTTTTCTTCCTTTCTTCGCTTGCTTGTTTTCTCTCTCCCTCCGTTTTATTTTGTTCTTTCTTTCTTTCTTTCTCTTTTTCAATCTACTCTTTTCTCGTTTTTTTCTTCTTGATTATTTCCTCTTTTATTAATCTTTGACTGTCATTTTCTTTTATTTTCTTCCTTTGTTTGTTTTCTCTTTTCATTCTTTTTATTTTGTTCTTTCTTTCTTTCTCTCCTCTTTTTTTTTAATCTACTTTTCTCTTTTTTTTCTTCTTGATTATTTCCTCTTATTAATCTTTGACTGTCATTTTCTTTTATTTTCTTCCTTTTGTTTGCTTTCTCTTTTCATTCTTTTCATTTTGTCCTTTCATTCTTTCTCCTCTTTTTTTAATATTCCTTTTTCTCATTTTTCTCTCGTTATAATAAATTTTCTCTTCCATCATTAATTTTACTGTTACTGTTTTTTTTCTTCCTTTGTTTTTCTTTTTTTCATTCTTTTCATTTTCTCCTTATTTTCTTTCCCTCTCTTTTAATTTTCGTTTTTTTCTCATTTCTCTTTATTCGTAATTATTGCATCTTTTATTAATCTTCTACTGTCACTTTCTTATATTTTCTTCCATTGTTTCTTTTCTCTTTTTCATTCTTTTCATTTTCTCCTTATTTTCTTTCCCTCTCTTTTAATTTTCGTTTTTTTCTCATTTCTCTTTCTTCGTAATTATTTCCTCTTCCATTATTAATTTTACTGTCACTCTGTTCTTTCCCTTTTCTTCTTTTATTGTTATTTCTCTTTTTATTCCTTTCATTTTGCTCTCACTCTTTCTTCTTCATTAACTTTGTCTCACTTTTCTTTCTCCGTAATTGTTGTTCTTTTATTACTAACTCTACTGTGTCACTTTCCTTTATTTTCTTCTTTTCTTCGTTTGTTGTTTTTTCTTTGTTCCATTCTTTCATTTTGCTCTAACTTTCTTCCTCTTCTTTTTTTTTGTCTCAGTTTTCTTTTTCATATTTCTTCTTTCATTATTTTACCTGGTCACTTTTTCCCCTTATTTCTTATTTCTTTCTCTACCTTCTTTTTCACTTTCTCCTCTCGTGCTTGAAAAAATCTCATCTTGTTTATTTCTGATCTCATTTATTCTTATTGTTTTTCATCTATATTTGTGAATGGATTATAGGCTTGAATTTCATCGTGTCCTGCTTCCACATAAAAAGTAAAGGAAAAATATACTGAATTGTCTCTGTTTACTTTCTCTTCATTGTATCAAGACACCTCTCTTCCTGACACTGACCTCTCTTTTGGGCACTCCTCCCAACTCTTTTTATAGGAGCATTGATTTGCGGGCTTTTTTTCATTATTGTTTTTTTTTTTCTTGAGCTGTTTCCTTTACTGTAAAAAAAATGATTTCCTCCATAATTGATTCCTACATTTATTTTAAGTTTTACAGATTTTTTTTATATGTTTTGAATTGTAACTCATTTTGTCCTCCCATTTTATTGTATTCACCGTGTCTTACTTTCATTCATTTTATATTTTACTTTCTTTTTCTTTTTAATTTAGTTTCTCATTTCTCTCTCTTCATGATTATTAAATACGAGTAAATAACCAGGCAACAGAAGTAACGAAAGGGAAGGGAAGGGAAAGATTGAGAAGGGAAGGGAAGGGAAAGATTGAGAAGATAAGGGAAGGGAAAGATTCAGAAGATAAGGGAAGGGAAAGATTGAGAAGATAAGGGAAGGGAAAGATTGAGAAGATAAGGGAAGGGAAAGATTCAGAAGATAAGGGAAGTGAAAGATTGAGAAGATAAGGGAAGGGAAAGATTGAGAAGATAAGGGAAGGGAAAGATTCAGAAGATAAGGGAAGGGAAAGATTGAGAAGATAAGGGAAGGGAAAGATTCAGAAGATAAGGGAAGGGAAAGATTGAGAAGATAAGGGAAGGGAAAGATTGAGAAGATAAGGGAAGGGAAAGATTGAGAAGATAAGGGAAAGGAAAGATTGAGAAGATAAGGGAAAGGAAAGATTGAGAAGATAAGGGAAGGGAAAGATTGAGAAGATAAGGGAAGGGAAAGATTGAGAAGATAAGGGAAGAGATGAAAAGGGGAAAAGACGGGCCTAACCTAACCTAACCCCTAAATCAGTGGTTCTTAATCTTCTTCCTGCCACGCCCCCTATAGAAATGCGTCTTTATCTCCACGCTCTGGTGACCAAGTAAATTAAGTTAAATAAAAAGACGAAATATGAAGAAAGAAAAATGAGACAAAAAGTAAATTAAAACTAAAAAGTAATAACAAAATGAAAGAATGAAAAAGAGAAATGAAAATGACCGAAGAAAGGGGACGAACGGAGTGACAACAGAATCAACAATGAAACTCGATATAACCATGAAAAAGAAAATTGAGAAAAAAAGGAAATTGAAAAGGAAAAAAAAAAAATCCAAAAACAGAAATTCAAACTTTTCTCCCTAAACTCGCTCCCCCCCCCCCACCCTCCACCCCACCCCTCCTGGAATATACTAACACGCGTACCCCCAAGCTTACGAACCACTGCTCTCAAGTCTCGTCTACGTGAGGCATCAGGCTGCGTAACTTCTCCCGCAGACTGTTGTGGACACTCGATTTCCGTGTCGTGTGTCGTCCAAGAGAGGCAGGGCGAGCGAGGGGGATTTGTGCACTGAGCAGCGGGCAACAGTAACCACCTGGCTGCCATTACGGGAGTACACTTTTTATGTATTTATTTATTCATTCATTCATTATTGAAGGGCACAAAGCAATCACAATCCACGCATTTTCTTTCTTTGTATATTTATTTATTTATTTATTTATTTATTTTTACATCAAAGGACGCGGCTCAAGGGCAACAAAAAGAATACATAAAAAAGCCCGCTATTCGCCGCTCCCACAAAAGTAAAAAGTAAGGAGTAGCCAAAAAAAAACTTTTGTCATTTATTTACATTTATTTATCATTTATCTACTTATTTATTTATTCATTTGTTTACTTATATGTTGAAGTACTTATTCATTCATTATTGAAGAGCACTAAGCACCCACTGCCCACTAGTTTTCTTTATTTATCTAATTTTTCAGTTTTTTTCTTTTTTTATTCATTTATTCCTTTATTTACTTGTTCATTTATTCGTTACTGAAGAACACAAACCAACTACAGCCCACTAATTATCTTTATTTATTAGATTCTTCATTTTTTTTTATACATTATTCCATTATTTATTTACTTCTTTATTTATTCGTTACTGAAGAACACAAACCAACTACAATCCACTAATCTTCTTTTCCACCGCGCCCTCCACACCGTCGCCTCTCTCGTGTACAAGCCGAGGTGCGCGACACATTACCCAACAGGCCTCAGGGAAATGCGGACACTCCTTTCTGCAACACGTCACGCGGCAAGAGTTCCACGCCACATTGCGCAAATTTATTCTTGTATAGCCGAGGCTGAAGCGCCGCCGAGACAAGACAGATGAGCTATGCGTTGCGTCGCCGCGGTGTGTTGACGGCGACGGTGGTGATTGTCGCCGAAACGCACGCAGACGCGCCGCATGCTTGGGAGTCTATGGGTATCTCTCTCTCTCTCTCTCTCTCTCTCTCTCTCTCTCTCTCTCTCTCTCTCTCTCTCTCTCTCTCTCTTCGTTCCTCTTCAATTATTCTTTTATTTTAACCATTTTTTTTATTTTCTCGTTTTCTCGTGACAATGTTCGCTTCTCTCTCTCTCTCTCTCTCTCTCTCTCTCTCTCTCTCTCTCTCTCTCTCTCTCTCTCTCTCTCTCTGTTCCTATACCCTCTCATTTCGTTTCTTCCATCCCTCTCCCTTCCTTCCTCCCTTCTCTCCTTCCCTCCTGGTCGCATATTCTCTCTCTCTCTCTCTCTCTCTCTCTCTCTCTCTCTCTCTCTCTCTCTCTTTCGTCCTCATAAACTCTTTCCCTAGATAATTATTCACATACATTTTTATATGACACGATTTTTTATTCATTTATTTGTTTTTTGTTTTTTGTATTTGATTTCGTCGCTTTCTTTATGGCTAGTTTTTTTGTTGTTGTTTGTTTGTTTGTTTGTTTCCTTTCATGGTCATCCCTTACTAACATTCACTACTTACAGGGTCATCCTTCACTAACATTCACTACTTACAGGGTCATACTTTACTAACATTCACTAACCACAAATTACAAACTGTTCTCTTTTTCTGTTGTTCTTTTGTTTTACTGTTTCGTGTTCTGCTTGACTTCACATTGTCATCATCTTTCATTGACTTGTTTCTGATATGTTGTTTATTTCCTTTTCTACCGTAGCTTGCCTGACGTAATTATTTTTCTTATTATTTCTTTCTTTTTTTATTTTTCTTCTTATTTTCGTTCCCGTATTTATTAATCTGGTCTCTCTTTTCTTCCCTCCATCTCTCGTTTTCTCTCTTTCTTTCTATTTTTTGTTTTCTTATTCGCATTGATATTTAAAATGCATATACTCAACCATGAGAAGAAGAAGAAGAAGAAGAAGGAGGAGGAGAAGAAGTAAAAGAAGAAGAAGGGAAAGAAAAAAAAGGAGAAAAGGTAAAAGAAGAAAAAGTTAAAGAAAAAGAAGAAAATTAAAAAGAAATACAAGAAGGAAGAATAGAAAAAGAAAGGGAAGAAGAATAAAAAGAACAATGACAACACTAATAATAAATAATAATATCGAGACAATAGAAAAAATAAAAAACGTCCAAAACTCACAGTGGAAATTTCCGTGACCCTCGCTTACATTTTTGCAACACCACCACCTCCACCACCACCACCGCCACCGCCACCTCCTCCACCCCCTGCCCTCCACATCCCTCCACCCACCCACCTCCATTACCATTCATCCACTCCATCATGTATAGTCTGCAACACACACACACACACACACACACACACACACACTGACCCAGATCCCAACCTCTTGATCCATCAGTGACGAATGTGTGTGTGTGTGTGTGTGTGTGTGTGTGTGTGTGTGTGTTCAGGGCGGGTCATCTCTGCACCCTCTCCATCTGTACTTGAATATTAATAGAATAATGACAATGGTAATGATGAGTGATGAAAATGATGATAATGATGAGGATAGCAGTAGTAGTAGTAGTAGCAGTAGTAGTAGTAGTAGTAGTAGCAGTAGTAGCAGTAGTAGTAGTAGCAGTGAGAACCCAGCCGTCATCATATCCATTAATAATAAACATAATAAGAACAACAACAATAATAACAGTAATAATATCAGCATTACTTTTTATTATTATCATTATTATTATAATCATTGTCATTATTTTAATCATCATCACTGTTTTCTTTTTATTATCATTTTTATAGTAATAGTCTATGAATAAAAGTTGCAACAGCAAACAAGTCCACCACCTTAATGAATAGCAAGTGAATAAGTGATGAGAGGGCAGGGCAGGGCAGGGCAGGCCTGGCAGAGGTAGAGCAGGCCAGGGCAAGACAGGAGAGACACGTGTGTCGGGAGGCCTCGACGACAGCAGGTCAGCGTTCCGTCGAGGCCGCGCAGGCAGGGCAGGAGAGGGACAACAGCCTGTGACAAGGGTGATGCCAAGGCTGCGGCACACACTTCACGGCTGACGGCCGGCCAGACAGCCAGCCCCACGCCGCCGTCACCGCAACACCCTGGCTGACACCCCAGTTAGTCCACCAGTCAGACGCCCATCTCGTCAGTCAGATAGTCAGCAATGTCAGACATAAGTAACTGAAAAGTGAAAAACCAGATTAACTGACCTCAAAATCACAAAAAAAAATTGCGGAAACTAGTGTTCATGGCTAAAGTTTATTACATGGAATTTTCTTTGGTTGGTTATTCCCGTTCATTTAAAATACGACAGAGCAGATTTTTTTGTTTGGCTTAGACAGAACTTTACAAAAAGGTAGGCTACATCGTGGCAAGATCAGATGATGATCAGAGTGTGCACAAATAATTAAAATAAGCATGCTGCATTACAAGAACAAAGGGGCTGCCACACACATCACTTGAGGACAAAATAGCCCCCCGGGGGAGTCACGGGTGCCGAGACAAGTGGCGGTGGCCGTCACGTTTGGTGTTTGGTGTGGGAGCTGACGATCTTTCTGTGTTGGACGGTGAAGTTTGACTCATACATAGGGCCGCTTTCACAGTCACTTTGTTTGTTTTGATCGTTACCAATGGCGGCGATCGACGCTGTAATTTTCCACGTGAAACTGGCCTATGGGGTAGTGGCGGCTGTAGAGGAAGGGAGAGGTGTTGGGAATGAGTGGTAAGGTGCGGGGCTAGGCTAACCCCGCAGCCGCCACTGCCCCATCGTCCAGTTTTACGTGGAAATGCTATAGCGGCGATCAAAACAAACAAAATGACTGTGAAAGCGGCCCATAGTCTCTCTACGTTATGCAGCACAGTAACCACAACCTGTACACCCACACCATCCAGGCAACTCCTACGAGACCCCAACAGCATAAGATTTAAAGCCCTTCAGTCCACCCACACTGCCTCTCGTACTCGCTACCAGTCACATTTCACGCCACCAACTCCCAGGCTGTCTCCAAGAACCCCCCTCCCCCGCACACACACACACACACACACACACATACACACAAGCCCCTCCACCCCCTCCCCTCCAGTCCGGGTCATTGCTAATAGAGGGACAAAGGAGTGGCAGGAGTCCCCCCTCTCCCTTCAGTGTCACTCTCGGTAAAGGACACAGAGATTGAGGTTAAAAATATGACTGCACGGGAAAGAGGACACCAACCCCGCCTTGTGTCTTGTATAGTAACAGTAGCAGCAGTAGTAGTAGTAGTAGTAGTAGTAGTAGTTGGGCCACAAGAGTAGAAGGAAACACTAAAATCAACAAAAAAAAAAGAAAGGAAGGAAAAATATGTTAATTCAATGTGTTAACCCAGTTCCATTTTCTTTGTTTCTTCTTTTTAATGAGTGACTAAAAACTTTTGTATCCTATCTCCTCTTTATTTTCCTTCTCTTCCTCCTCCTCCTTCCCTTCTTCTCTTTATTCTTCTCCTCCCCCTCCTCTTTTAGTAACCACCTACAGTGCCACTTCCTCTCTTCCTCCTCCTCCTCCTCCTCTTCCTCCTCTCCTTTGAATTACAATTTTAGACGATATACGCATTATCTTTTTCTTCTTCTTCTTCTTCATTTTTTTCTGTTTTTATTTCCTTTTCGTCTTATACTTGTTTTTGCCTCCTTCTTTCTCTTCGTCTTCTTCTTCTTCTTTCTTTTCTTCTTCTTCTTCTTCTTCTTCTTCTTCTTCTTCTTCAATCTGGTGTATGGTAATGTTACATAATTGGTCCCGCCCTCTCCTCCTCCTCCTCCTCCTCCTCCTCTGGCCTGGTTCGCAGCTCTTAGTATTTACATGACACACAGAGGAAGGCAATCTGGACTTCTTAACAGTAAACTAATAGAGGAATGATGTTATCTTATCTCCTGTAAATAAACTGAACTGATCGACCTATTCCTCTTCTTCTTCTTCTTCTTCTGTCCTCTCTTAACCCTCCTCCTCCTCCTCCTTTTCCATTCCTTCTGGTTGTTTGTTTTTTCATATTTTCATCTTTTCTTCTATTTCTCTTCTTCTCTTCTTCGTCTTACTCCACCTCCTCCTTCCCTTCTTTCTCCTTCTCTTAATCCTCCTCGTCCATTTCTTCTGTTATTCTTTTTAAATCTTTTTCTTCCACTTCTTTTTTCTTTTTTTCTTTTTTTCCTCCTCTTCTTTCTGTTCTTCTTCTTCCTCTTTATCTCAACCTTTCTCCTTTTCCATTCCTTCTGTTTGTTCTTTTTATAAACTTATTCTTTTCCTTCATCGTCTTGTCTTCTTCTTCTTCTTCTTCTTCTTTTTCTTCTTTTTCAACTTTTCTTCATCTCCTTTTTCTTCTTCTGCAAAATTTCAATACCTCTTTTTTCTTTTGTTTCTCCTCCTCCTCCTCCTAATCATCATCATCATCATCATCATCATTGTCTTTGCGGCCTATAAAAAAAGACATGAATGAATAAAATAAATAAAAAAGTTCACGTTTCTAAGTTCACTAAGTTCATCTAAAACATTATCGCTGAAAGATCGTTTGTAAGGTCGCGTTTTGTTTGCGTTGGGTCAGAAGAGGAGGAGGAGAAACATGGAAACATGGACTAGCAGGCAGCAGAAAGCCTGTTGGCTCTCTACTAGGCTGCCTGCTTTCAGTGATTTAATCAATCCGTCAGCCATAGGAGTGGCTTGCAGGGAAGGATTAAAGCACTTGTGCACCTACTCTTGGATACGTTCAGTTCACTCCCGATGCAGCAAAGTGGCGATCAATGCGTTTCTTGAATGAGTTGATGGTCTCTGCGCTAACCACTTCTGCAGGAAGGCTGTTCCAGTGGCGAACCACTCTATTCGAGAAATAACTCCTGCCGATGTCGGTATTGCATCGCTTTGCTTGAATTGTTTTTCCGTTGTTTCTTGTTCTCAGGTTAGTTTGTAGCGTGAAGAGTTTGGAGTGATCAACGTTGCTGAGCTTGTTCAGGTACTTAAAGACTTGTATCATGTCTCCCCGTAGTCGTCTCTTTTCCAACGTGAAGAGGTTGAGTCGCTCGAGTTGCTCTTCATAGGGCTTCGTCCTCAGGTTCGCCACTGGAACAGCCTCCCTGCAGAAGTGGTTAGCGCAGAGAGCATCAACTCATTCAAGAAACGCATTGATCTCCACTTTGCTGCATCGGGAGTAGTAAACGTTCGTGTTTGACTAACTTACTTGATTTTTTTCACTATATTTTTGAGGTGTTCGATGAAAGCAGATCAGTAGATATCATATATCTGGATTTTCAAAAGGCATTTGATAAGGTACCCCACCAACGATTGCTCAGCAAACTATTGGCGCACGGTATCTCGGGTAACATTCACAATTGGCTTGCGGACTGGCTCTCTGAGCGGAAACAGAGAGTAGTTCTAAACGGTGTTACATCTAACTGGCTCGATGTCAAAAGCGGCGTACCTCAAGGATCAGTGCTTCTTAATTTATGTTAATGATATCGATGATGGGCTCACTTGCAAAGTATCAAAATTTGCTGATGACACAAAAATTGCTAGTAAAGTAACTGCGACACTCGACGAAGAAGCTTTACAATCAGATCTAGATCGACTTGCACGTTAGGCCAATCAATGGCAAATGAAATTTAACGTTGACAAATGTAAAGTGTTGCACATCGGAAAAAATAACAATCGCGTTCGGTACGTAATGAATGGCCAACAACTTTCTGCAGTAAGTAAAGAAAAGGATCTTGGAATCACTATATCAAGCGATTTAAAGCCCGGTCAGCATTGTTCAGAGGTAGTTAAAACTGCAAACAAATTGGTTGGCTTCATCGGACGAGTCTTTAATAATAAATCGGAAAAAGTAATATTAAAACTGTATAATTCGTTGGTTCGACCCCGTCTAGAGTACTGTGTACAGTTTTGGTCTCCCTACTACAGAAAAGACATAGAAAAGTTGGAACGGGTCCAACGAAGAGTAACAAAGATGATTCCTAGGTTGAGAAATTTGTCATATGAACAAAGGCTTAAAGAAGTAAATTTATTCAGCCTATCAAAACGAAGAATGCGAGGCGATCTAATAGAAGTGTTTAAAATGTTTAAAGGATTCAGTGATATTAATGCGGAAGATTACTTTACAATTGATCGATCAAATAGAACAAGGAGAAATCACAATTTGAAGATAAGTGATAAAATATTCTCGTCGCACGAAGCTAAACACTTCTTCTTCAATCGAGTTGTTAATGTTTGGGACTCTCTACCCTGTGATGCCGTTGATAGTACAACAGTTACGGCCTTCAAGAATAGATTAGACAAGTATTTGGAATCCAACCAGCAACTAAGATATTACTCATTGTCGTAATAACGTTAAGTTCTTTCGAATACTGGTGTCCTTGTCCGCTTTTATCGCCCGGTTAGTGGCAGCAGTAATGGTAGCTCTTTCCTCTTTCCTACATAAATTCCATGCAGTTTTTCCATGCTGCATGGTTCTTTTTCCTTTCCTGCCAGCTTTGGCTGGAGGAATGGGGGGGTGGGGAGGAGCCTTCGCCCTTGCTGTCCTTCATCTTCCACCTTTGATTAGATAGTTAGTGTAGTTTGTCACAAACAACCTCGTAAGGACCAGCAGGTCTGCTGTTGTTTGTTCTTCCTTTGTGTTTCTTTGTGTTCCTTTGTGATGGTATCATCTTCGTGGTGCGGCGCTGTACTCTCTCAAGTAATTCAATGTCTTTCCTGTATTTTGGAGACCAGAATTGCACGGCGTATTCCAGGTGGGGCCTTACCAGCGAATTATACAAGGATAACATAACTCCCGGCGTCTTGTATTCGAAGTTCCTCGCTATGAACCCAAACATTGTATTGGCTTTCTTACAGGCGGACTTGAAGTGTTTTGTTTGTTTCAAGTCACTGCTGATGGTGACCCCGAGGTCTCTTTCCTCTTGCACAACATGTAGTGGTTCGCCACCCATGTGGTATGTGTGATTGCTGTTTCTGGATCCGATATGCATTACTTTACATTTGGTAGTGTTGAAGGACATCTGCCATTTTTCCGACCACCGAGTGATCTGGTCCAGGTCTCTCTGGATAATTTCGCAGTCTGCCGTCGTGAGGGCCTTCCCACCCACCTTTGTGTCGTCGGCAAATTTTGAAAGATTGGATTTTAATCCTAGTTCTAGGTCGTTGATATATATGATGAAGAGTATGGGTCCCAGCACTGACCCCTGTGGCACTCCACTTGTGACCGGGAGCCACTCGGAGGCCTGTCCGTTGAGTACAACTCGTTGTTTTCTTCCAGTGAGCCAGTCTTTGATCCACGCTGTCAGACTGTCGCCTAACCCCGCCGACTTGAGTTTCTTGAGGAGTCTTTCGTGTGGCACTTTGTCAAAGGCTTTTTGAAAGTCTAGATATATAACATCACTTGGGATATGATTATCCCAGTTTTCATACATATTTTGGAAGAAGTCCAGTAAATTGGTTAAGCATGAGCGCTTATTCCTGAAACCGTGCTGAGCATCGGAAATGATGTTGTTGTCTTCAAGTAACCTAACAAGTTTGTCTCTGATGATCTTCTCGAGGATTTTTCCCGCCACTGAGGTCAAGCTGATTGGTCTGTAGTTTAGGGCCACACTTTTGTCTCCCTTTTTGAAGATCGGTGCTACGTTCGCTTGTTTCCAGTCTTTCGGGACTTTGTTTTGTTGTAGTGACAGATTGTAGATGGCGGTGAGTGGCTTGAGGATTTGCTGCTTGAGTTCCTTGAGCAGCCTGGGTGACAAGTCGTCGGGTCCGGTGGACTTGTTTGTCTCGAGTTTGTCTAGGTACTTTTTCACATCCCGTTCGTCGATTGTGCCAATTTCTAGGGGAGTGATTCCCATCGGTGGGGAAGGGCTCTCGGGTACGGACTGGGTATTCTCGACCGTGAACACAGACGCGAAGTTTCTGTTTAGGATTTCGACCATTTGTCTACTGTCCTGTGTTAGTACGTCACTTTCATCTTTTAGGGGACCGATATTGCTTTTTGTCTTCTTTTTGGTTCTTATATACGTGAAGAGCTTTTTCGGGTTGGACTTGGCTTCGCGTGCAATTTGCTTTTCATAGTCGCGTTTACGCTGGCGAATGAGAGTTCTGCAAGCTCTGAGGCTTTGATGGTACTGTTTGCGAGCCTCGTCAGTGCTGTTTTCCTTTAGCAATTTGTATTTTCTCTTCTTTAAATTAATCGCCCGTCGAACTTGGGTAGTTTTTTTTTTTTTTCGCGGCCTTTTGGGCGGTTTTTTTTTTTTTCCCGGGCTGGATGGTGGGCCTCTTCGCTTCTTCTGGTGGGTCCCTGATGGTCAGCCCAGCCTGTTCTGGCGCAGGGCGTTTGTTTATAGTGCCATCTTGCATTGGGCTCTGCTGCCCTCCGGAGCTCTCCTTTAATCCCTAGAATAGAGTCCAAGTTGAGGTGGTCTTCTCTTCTGGATGGCATTGGGTTTTAAGCCACTCGGCGGCGGCTGAAAAATCCCAGCTTGGTGGCACCGGGCGGGGATTGAACTCGCGTCCTCCTGAACGCGGTGGTGTTACTCTGTCGATTCAGCCACCGCCTCCCATCCATGGTGGGCTTGTGGCATTATTTGTTCTCCTAATCTTCATGGGAACAGTTGTTCTCTCTACCTCTTGGAATTTGTTCTTGAAACCGTTCCACGCTCCGCCCACAGGAGTGAGGTTCATGGGTTCCCAAGTTGTCTGGGTTAGCAGCTCACGAGCGAGATTAAAACTGGCTCTTTTGTAGTCTGGAATCCTGGACGTGTTTCCGGTGAGTTCATGGTCTGTTCTGATCTTTAGGCGAATTAGGTGATGGTCGCAACCACTTAGTTGTTCGCCGACCTGACATTCACGTGTGAGATCTGAATCACTCACGAGTACTAAGTCTAGTAAGTTATTTTCCCTTGTCGGTTGGGCAACAAAAGAGGAGGAGGAGGAGGGGGAGGAGGAGGAGGAAGAAGAAGAAGACGAGGAGGAGGATGGGAAATGTGAAAAAAGAGGTTCATTCAAAAGTTGTTTAGAATGAAAGGGAAGAAAGAAAGGACAGCAAAAAGAAAGAAGAATGAAACAAAGAAAGAAAGGAAATAAGACAAAGAAAGAAAGAAAGAAGGTAAGAAGGAAAAAAGAAATAAAATAAAGTAGAAAGAAAGAAGAAAAGAAAGAATGAAAGACAGACAAAGAAAGAAAGAAGAAAGAAAGGAGAGAAGAAAAAACAAGGCGAGCCACAGAAGAAAATAAAATAAAAAATAACAAGCAAGCAAACTAACAAAGAAACAAACGAACAAACACACAAACAAGCGTATACAAACAGTCGCCGTCAGTTCTCGTACTACGCTGCATTATTTCGTCTCTTGCGTAACGACCGACCTTCACACACACACACACACACACACACACACACACTACTTCATTTTCTCTACCACTTCTCTTTCTCCACTGCTCCACTTCCTCCTCCTCCCCTTGGCAACACTTCTCACTCAACTCACTCCACTTTTTTTCTCCTTTTCCATTTCCTTCCCTCCACCTCTACCCTTTCACTCCCCTTCCTCCCTCCCTCCCTCTTTCTCCCCTCTCCCTCATATCCCCTCTTCCGTGAATGGCAAGTTTTCGTTTTTGTTTTTGTTTCCGGTTATTTTTTTACGTTTTATTTTTTTTTACGTTTTTCATCTTTGGTTTTCATTTTGTTTTTTCGCCTAACGTTTTCTAGTTTTCATTTTCTGCTTTCGGTTTTCATTTTCGGTTTTCGTTTTTTATTTTTTATTTTCATTTTCTGTTTGCGGTTTTCATCCATATTCTGTTCCTGATTCACTTTCCACGGACTGGGTCAGCATTAAGACTTGGCCTGGGTGGCGTGCTCCTCTGCCCTCTCAAGTGTCTCGATCTTCATCATTATTTGTTCCCCTGACATCTAATTATTAAAGATTATCCGCTTTATATATAAATAAAAAATAAATAAATAAATAAATAAATAAATATATATATATATATATATATATATATATATATATATATATATATATATATATATATATATATATATATCTATATATATAAGGAACTTAACGATTCAAGGCTGGAGGCAACAGAACGCTTAGCCTCAGACCTTACTATTATTTCCGATTGGGCCAAGAGGAACCTGATGTCCTTCAACGCTTCAAAAACACAGTTTCTCCATCTATCCACTCGACACAATCTTCCAAACAACTATCCCCTATTCTTTGACAACACTCAGCTGTCACCTTCTTCAACACAAAACATCCTCGGTCTATCCTTAACTCAAAATCTCAACTGGAAACTTCATATCTCTTCTCTTAATAAATCAGCTTCCTCGAGGCTGGGCGTTCTGTACCGTCTCCGCCAGTTCTTCTCCCCCGCACAGTTGCTATCCATTTACAGGGGCCTTGTCCGCCCTCGTATGGAGTATGCATCTCATGTGTGTGGGTGGGGGGCTCCACTCACACAGCTCTCCTTGATAGAGGGGAGTCAAAGGCTCTTCGTCTCATCAGCTCTCCTCCTCATTCTGATAGTCTTCTACCTCTTAAATTCCGCCGCCATGTTGCCTCTCTTTCTATCTTCTATCGATATTTTCATGCTGACTGCTCTTCTGAACTTGATAACTGCATGCCTTCCCCCCTCCCGCGGCCCCGCTGCACACGACTTTCTACTCATGCTCATCCCTATTCTGTCCAAACCCCTTATGCAAGGCATCTTCACTCTTTCATCCCTCACGCTGGTAAACTCTGGAACAATCTTCCTTCATCTGTATTTCCTCCTGCCTATGACTTGAACTCTTTCAAGAGGAGGATAGAGTAAGCAGTAACAACACATTAATACCTGACTTCAGGAAGGCAGACTATGAGGGGTTAAGAAAACAGCTGCAGAAGCTTAGGGGAGTGAGATCAGAAGTAGGTCAGGACCCAGAGCAGGGAGGGGCGGTAATCTCTGGTGAGGTCACTAGTCAGGTCAGTAGCTTGGAGGGTGAGTACAATAGTCTGGTCAGGGAGATTAAATTAGGACAGAAACAGTTTATACCTCACAGGGAAGTCAGGTCAACAGGTAATTACCCGCGATGGATGACAGACAGGCTAAAAACTGAAATAGGAAGGAAAAGAGGACAATATGTTAGAATTAAAAGGGGGGAAACTCACCTAAGGGATAGTTACAACGATTTAGCTAGAGCAGTAAAGAAAAACACGTATGGCAAAACGTAATTATGAGATTAGAATTGCCAGGGAAGCAAAGACCAATCCAAAGGGCTTCTTTCAGCTTTATAAGACCAAGGTTAGGGATAAGATAGGGCCGCTTAAGTCAGGAGAATCACTGATTGATAGTGATGAGGAAATGAGCGAGGCGTTAAATAGATATTTCTTAACTGTATTTACCAAAGAAAGATTAGATGATATACCTCAGGGAGAACAGATCTACAGGGGAGAAGAGGTAGAAGAATTAACCGACATCAACATAAGTAGGGAGCTCGTGATTAGACAGATAGATAGACTTAAAGTCACTAAGGCGCCAGGGCCAGATGAACTTTTCCCCAGGGTAATAAAGGAATGCGAAACAGAGATAAGTGGGCAGTTAACAGAAGTATTTAGGAAGTCACTAGACACAGGGGTGGTGCCTGTTTCATGGAGGCAAGCACACGTTATTCCAATATTTAAGAAGGGAGACAAATCTTCTATGGAGAACTATAGGCCGATTAGTTTGACGTCAGTTATAGGTAAAATTATTGAGTCAATAATAGCTGATAGTATTAGGGACCATATAGACAGACATCGTTTAATTCACGACTCACAGCATGGGTTTACTGAAGGAAAGTCGTGCCTCACTAATCTTATATCCTTTTACAATAGAGTATACGAGGCAGCTGACAATGATGAGAGCTATGATGTGGTTTATCTTGATTTTAGTAAGGCCTTCGATAAGGTACCTCACCAGAGACTGTTAAATAAAGTCAGGACTCATGGGATAAGAGGGAAGGTATTTGATTGGATTAAGGCGTGGATTAGCGACAGGAAACAGAGGGTTACCATTAACGGTAAAAAATCCGAATGGGGTAATGTTAAAAGTGGGGTTCCTCAAGGTTCAGTTTTAGGCCCGCTTCTATTCATTATCTACATCAATGACATAGACAATGGGATAACTAGTGACATAGGTAAATTTGCAGATGACACCAAAATAGGACGCACTATTAGGACAGGGGAGGATGCTAGAGCACTGCAGGAGGATCTCAACAAACTGTCAGCTTGGTCAGAGAAATGGCAGATGAATTTTAACATCACCAAGTGTAGCGTACTTAGTGTAGGAACACGTAACCCATTACACGGGTATAGTTTAGACTCCACAACGATAGGCAGGTCTGAGTGTGAAAGGGATTTGGGAGTGTTAGTGAACTCTGACCTAAAACTAAGGAAGCAATGTATTAGTGCGAGGAATAGGGCTAACAGGGTATTAGGCTTTATTAACAGGACGGTAACCAACAAAAGTGCAGAGGTCATCCTCAGACTCTATTTAGCGTTAGTTAGGCCACACTTAGATTATGCTGTCCAGTTTTGGTGCCCACACTACAGAATGGACATCAACTTGCTAGAATCAGTTCAGAGGAGGATGACCAAGATGATTCAGGGGCTGAGGAACCTCCCATATCAAAATAGGCTGAAACATCTAAACTTACATTCACTAGAGAGACGAAGAGTGCGGGGAGATCTGATAGAAGTATTCAAATGGGTCAAGGGTTACAACAAAGGCGATATAAGTAAAATACTGAGAATTAGCCAGCAGGATAGAACTCGCAGTAATGGATTTAAATTAGAAAAGTATAGATTTAGGAGAGATATAGGCAAGCATTGGTTTAGTAATAGGGTGGTGGGGGAATGGAATAGACTCAGCAATCACATAATTAGTGCAGGGACGATAGCTTGTTTTAAGAGTAGACTTGATAGCTACATGGACGAAGACGACAGGTGGCAGTGAGGTGTGGGTGCAGTAAGGTGACAGGGTACTGGTGCGTGCATAGTACCGCCGGTATAACGAGGATCAAGCCTCTACCTGTAACCCCTGTAACTACACCTCACCCACCGTGAGTAGTGGGGGGGATTCTGGAGCTGCCCTGTGTAGGCCACCCGGCCTCTTGCAGTTTCCCTATGTTCTTATGTTCTTATGAAATTGACCTCTCTTTTTTGGTCACTCCTTTGACTTCCATTCAGGAGCAGTAAGTAGCGGGCTTTTTTTTTATATTTTTCTTTACGCCTTTGAACTGTCTCCTTTGCTGTAAAAAAAAATATATATATATATATATATATATATATATATATATATATATATATATATATATATATATATATATATATATATATATATATATATATATATATATATATATATATATATATATATATATATATATATATATATATATATATATATATATATATATATATATATATATATATATATATATATATATATATATATATATATATATATATATATATATCTATCTATATATATATATATATATATATATATATATATAATATATATATATATATATATTTATTCGTCTCTTTACCCCTGAGCAGAGTCGACAGCACTGTGTAATAGCAAACACTGCAGAAATTTGTAACTTTTTTTATATTTTAGAGCATTTTAGAGCAAAGGAGACAGTTCAAGGGCGTAAAAAAAACTATTTAGAAAAAGCCCGTTACTTACTGCTCCTCAATAGAAGTCAAAGGAGTGTCCAAAAAGAGAGGTCAATTTCGGGAGGAGAGGTGTCCTGATACCCTCCTCTTGAAAGAGTTCAAGTCGTAGGCAGGAGGAAATACAGATGAAGGAAGATTGTTCCATCATCTAAAATGATATTTTTCTACTAGGGTTGGAAGGAGATGTCTCCAAGTGCAGCAAGTCGAGGATAGGGCAGCCCGGGGGAGAAGGCTCCGAAGGGCAAATGGATCGCTCTCACTTACAATACTTCATTACTGCCCCCGGCCTGTGGTGGCACGCGCTGGTGACATTTATAGTGACTCTTCCGGAGTCTCATGCCGCGCCACGCACGCCGCTCCCGCAAGGATGTTACCGAATCAAGGGGCGATGGGCTGCATACATTTTTTATTTTTAGGTGCTGCCTGTAGCGCCAGTAGGGTATCTTGAGGGACCTCTTGGACGACCCCAGCTCGTTAGTGGCACAGGCGAATTTTGTTTATAGTGGCTGCCGTGATGTATGACTGGCCCATGCTGCCCCCCGGTACCTCACTTGAATGAAGTCGCTGAAGCAAGGGTTGAAGATCTGGGCGACATGTGGGCAGTCTTCCGCCACTCGGCGATGGCTAAAAAATCAGCGTGTTTTGGTGGGACTCAACCTGATCCACACGAGCTCACCACGCCCGCACTAACCACTCTACCGCCGTCTCTCCATTTAGAGGCACTCTACAGCAGTGGTTCTTAAACTGGCTCCCAGCGAGGCCTGGAGGAAAAGAAGGAATTTTTCTAATTATAGTTGCTATTCTCTTTATGGCGTGAGCTGAGAGTGAGAATTTTATGAAAAAATGCATAAGCATCGCCTTTACTAACTTCAGTTTTCTATGAACTGTTTAGGCTTACCATTCCTTCTTTTAACTGAGAGAGAAATTTTAGCTACAGAGTACAGATGCTGTAAGGAAGGCGTGCAGGGAAGGACGCATTCTATGAGGGGGCGAGGTAGTAAAAAGGAACCACTGACCCACAGACAACGACGGAGAGAGAGAGAGAGAGGCATATGGTCACGATAAGCAAGCCTGTACTTTTCAATCAGTCAGTCAATCAATGCAGGCATATGCCGGGGTGTGCGTTACTTCGCCCACCCTACGTTGCCACTTCGCGCAGGCTGCCTCTCTCTCTCTCTCTCTCTCTCTCTCATAATCACTATCTCTGACTTCTTGCACCGCGGACATGCTTTACCCTAAGTGCCGGGGTCGTTAAGGGGATCACTGTCTGGGTAGTGATGGGAGGGATTAAGTTCTGTCACGTCGCCGTCCCCCCGCCAGGAATCACTTGTCCTTGTCACCGTGAGATCAAAACCTGCACTGTGTACTCCAGGCGTGTGCTCAGCTGCGAGTTATTCAGTGGTTGAGTCGATTGTGTGTTTCGTACTCTGTAGCTCCTGTAGATAGAGAGTATTGCCACTTTTTTTTTCCTTATATTTGTTTTTTAGCTTTTTTATTTTGGGTGTTATTTTTTTGGTTTTCGTTTTTGATTTTTACTTTTCGTTTTCACTTTCTTCGTTTTTTCGTTTTTCATCTTTGGTTTTAATTTAGCTTTTTCGTTTTTTTCCGGTTTTGGGTTTCGTCTTTTTCAAATTTTCGTTTTAACTTGTTCGTTTTCATTTTTCGTTTCCGGTTTTGAGTTCCGTTTTTTTTCTTTCAAATTTTCGTTTTAACTTTTTCGTTTTTATTTTTTGTTTCCGGTTTTGAGTTTCGTTTTCTTCAGATTTTCGTTTTAACTTTTTTTTTTTCGTTTCC
>NC_066538.1:15844861-15869861 GCF_024679095.1 Eriocheir sinensis
TGTATCCTTCCAAGAGCTGGTCCCGGCGCTGGACAGATTATAAGTTGGGCTGCTCACTGGGCCCTGAGCCGCCACTCCTCCGATAATAGACAAAGGAGAGAAGGGAAGGGAAGAGCAAAGGGGAGGGAAGGAAAGGTAAGGCAGGGGAAGAGAAGGGAAGGGAAGAGAAAGGGGGAGGGAAGGAAAGGTAAGGCAGGGGAAGAGAAGGGAAGGGAGGAGAAAAGGGGAGGGAAGGAAAGGCAAGGCAGGGGAAGAGAAGGGAAGGGAAGAGAAAGGGGGAGGGAAGGAAAGGTAAGGCAGGGGAAGAGAAGGGAAGGGAGGAGAAAGGGGGAGGGAAGGAAAGGCAAGGCAGGGGAAGAGAAGGGAAGGGAAGAGAAAGGGGGAGGGAAGGAAAGGTAAGGCAGGGAAGAGAAGGGAAGGAGGAAAAGGGAGGGAAGGAAAGGCAAGGCAGGGAAGAGAAGGGAAGAGACAGGGGGAGGGAAGGAAAGGAAAGGCAGGGGAAGAGAAGGGAAGGGAAGAGAAAGGGGGAGGGAAGGAAAGGAAGGCAGGGGAAGAGACGGGAATTAAGGAGGGCCGGTGGACGGGATGAAGGGGAAATGGGGACTGGGGGAGATGGGGAAGGAGGGGAAGGAAACGGGTGGGTGGTGAAGGGGGGAAGGGGAGGAAAGGGAGGGAAGGTAGAAGGAGGTGAAATGGGGACTGGGGGAGATGGAGAAGGAGGGGAGGTGAAGGGGGAAGGGGAGGAAAGGGAGGGAAGGTAGGAGGGGAAGCTGGGGTGGAGGGAGGGAGGAGGGGATGTTGTCTGGTGCATGCAGGCAACAGAAGGCGGCGGCGGCGGCAGGAAGCAGCTCATCACCAATATTTAGGTTTGGCGAGGCGGCCGAGGCGAGCACTGTGCACCTGATGGGATGATGGGCCCAAGGAAACGCCAGCCACGTCATGAAGGGTGATGGGGCCTTCTTAACACACCAGGCCCGCCCCTATCCCTCTTGTGTGTGGGGAGGGGGAGTGGAAGGGATGGGGAATAGGAGGAGGGAAGAGGAGAGGAGTGGAGGGGGAAAGAAAGGAAAGGAAAGGAAGGAGAGGGGAGAGAGTGGAAGGGAAAGGAAGGGGAGGGGAGAGAAAGGGAAGGAGTGAAAGGGGAAGGAAGGGAAAGGAAGGGAAGAGGAGGGGAGAGAGTGGAAGGGAAGAGAACGGGAGGGAAGGGAATGGAAAGGGAGGGAGTGGAAGGGGAAGGAAGGTAAGGGAAAGGGAGGGAGTGGAAGGGGAAGGAAGGGAAGGGGAGGGGAGAGAGTGGAAGGGAAGGGAAAGGAAGGAAAGGAAAGGGGAGGGGAGAGAGTGGAAGGAAAGGGAAGGGGAGGGAGTGGAAGGGAAAGGAAGGGAAGGGGAGGGAAGAGAGTGGAAGGGAAGAGAAAGGAAGGGGAGGGAGTGGAAGGGAAGGTGAGGGAGTGGATGGAAAGTGAAGGGGAGGGAATGGAAGGGAAGGGAAGGGAAGGGATGGGGAGGAAGTGGAAGGGGAAAAAGAGGAAGGGAGAAGGGAAGGAGGTAGGTGGGGAAGGAAAAGAGAGGGAGGAAAAGAGAGAAAGGGGGAGGGTGAAGGGAAAGAGAGAGAGGGGGAGGAGAGGTGAAGGGAATTTATATGTATTTTTTTCTTTAAAGCATCAAATCTTCACTCTCTCTCTCTCTCTCTCTCAAGGTTTTTTAGGATGAGAAAAAAGTTAGTGAAGTCTTACAAGATGGAGGAAAGGAAGAGAAGGAATACTATTTTTATCTCTCCCTTCCCTCCATTCTTCCGTCCTTTCCTCCATCCCTCCTTCTTTCCTCCCCTTCTCTCCTCTCTTCCTTCCTTCACTCTCCTTTTCTTCTTTTTTCTTGTTGTTATTTTTTTTCTCTCATTGAATTGTTTTTCTTTGTGTCCTCTCTCTCTCTCTCTCTCTCTCTCTCTCTCTCTCTCTCTCTCTCTCTCTCTCTCTCTCTCTCTCTCTCTCTCATCTTCGTTTCTATCTTTTTATCTCCTTTTGTTTCTTTTTTTCTCATATTTCGTCTTTTCTATACTCGTCCCATTGTTGTTGTTTTTTTCATTTTTTCTATTAAGTTTCCCATCCTCCTTTTTTCCCTTATCGTTGTATCGTAAGTTTCATTCTTAGCATAAGGTATCACAATGACGTTAAGTTCCAGCTATTGTTTTAAGGCCCGTATTTCAGAACGTATTACGAGTATTTCTCAAGCCCACATAGAAGGTTAACCGGACTTTCATGGGTGATACTCCAGTTCAGAGGAGGAAGGGAGGGAGGGAGGGAGGGAAGGAGGAAAAAAGGGAGAGAAGAAGGAGGAGGAAGGAAAGGTGAGGAATGAAGGAAGGAAGGGAAGGAGAGTAATAGGGAGGAGGAAGGGAGGGAAGGAGGAAAACAGGGAGAGAAGAAGGAGGAGGAAGGAAAGGTGAGGAATGAAGGAAGGAAGGGAAGGAGAGTGACAGGGAGGAGGAAGGGAGGGAAGGAGGAAAACAGGGAGAGAAGAAGGAGGAGGAAGGAAAGGTGAGGAATGAAGGAAGGAAGGGAAGGAGAGTAATAGGAGAAGGAGGAAAACAGGGAGAGAAGAAGGAGGAGGAAGGAAAGGTAAGGAATGAAGGAAGGAAGGGAAGGAGAAGGAAGGAGGAAAAAAAGAAGAGGAAGGAGGGAAGAGGCAGGGGTCTTGTATAACTATTACTAGGATCACAAAACACTCCATGAAAATCCCAGCAACAACAACTACGAGGGGCTTTTCATATAGATCCGAGGTCTCGATACGGTAAGAATATTAACCCAGTACCCTACATTTGACCTTCCCCCTTCCTCTTCATCTCCCCTTACGTGTTGACCCAGTTGTCTTCTTGAGCGTGTGACCTCGTGACCTTCATATGAGTGACCTTGCGTATGTGTGTGTGTGTGTGTGTGTGTGTGTGTGTGTGTGTGTGTGTGTACTCTTTGACTGTCTTTAGATGGTGAATGAGAGAGAGAGAGAGAGAGAGAGAGAGAGAGAGAGAGAGAGAGAGAGAGAGAGAGAGAGACGTAATCTTTATCCTTCCTAAATCTTCCTTGTTTTTTTTTCTCTCGAGCTCTTACGTCATTCTCTCTCTCTCTCTCTCTCTCTCTCTCTCTCTCTCTCTCTCTCTCTCTCTCTCTCTCTCTCTCTCTCTCTCTTCCATAACTTCTTCATAGCCAGAAAAACAAGAGAATTGAGAGAGAGAGAGAGAGAGAGAGAGAGAGAGAGAGAGAGAGAGAGAGAGAGAGAGAGGAAAGGATGCAAATGGAGAGAGGAATGGAAGAGAGGAAATAGGAGAGGGAGGAGGAGGGAGAGAGAGAGGAGAGAAAAATATGTAGGAAGAAATGGAGGAAAGAAAGAATAAGAGAAAATAATGAAAGAAAATGAAGAGGAAGGAAGGAAGGGAGGGAGGGAGGGAAGGAGAAAAGGGAGAGAAGAAAGAGAAGGAAGGAAAGGTGAGGAAGGAAGGAAGGGAGGGAGGGAAAGAGAGTAAAAGGGAGGAGGAAGGAAGGGAAGGAGGAAAAAAAGGGAGAGGAAGGAGGGAAGAAGGAGAGGAGGAGAAAGGAAGGAAGGGAAGGAAGGAAAAAAAGGAGGAAAGAAGAAGGAAACAAGGGGAGGTGGAGGAAAGGAGGGAAGAAGGAGGAGGAGGAGGAAGGAAGAGAAAGAAAGAAGGAAAGGGAGACGAAGGAAAGGAAGGAAGGAGGAGGAGGAGGAAGGAAGAGAAAGAAAGGAAGAAAGGGAGATGAAGGAAGGGAGGAAAGGAGAGAGAAAAATAAGCATATAATTTTTGGGGTTGCTTCCTATTATGTAACAACTGACAAGGGTGAAGGGAAGGCCTGTCTGTCTGTCTGTATGTATGTATGTATGTATGTACGTATATGTGTATGTATGTATGTATGTATGTATGTATGTATGTCTGTCTGTCTGTGTGTCTGTCTGTCTGTATGTATGTATGTAAGTCTGTCTGCCTCTCTGTATGTATGCATGTTTGTAAATATGTGTCTATATCTGTTTATCTGTCTTTTTTAATGTCTTTTTTCTGGGTTTTTTTGTTTGTTTGTTTTGTTAGAGTGTCTGTCTTTCCTACCTGTCTTTTTTTCTGTGCGTCTGTCTGTTGGTCTGTCTATGTCTGTCTGTTTCTGTCCCCTCCCTTTCTGCTGTCTATTCTTCCTATCTTCCTCCCTCTCTCCATTCCTCCTTTTTTTCTTCTCTTCTTTCTCCTATTCTCTCTTTCCTCCAGCCTTTTCTTCTTCTCTATCTCTTCTCCTTTATCTCTTTCCTCCCTTCCTTTCACTCCAAATCTTTTTTTTTCTCTTCATTTTCTCTCTCTCTCTCTCTCTCTCTCTCTCTCTCTCTCTCTCTCTCTCTCTCTCTCTCTCTCTCTCTCTCTCTCTCTCTCCTCTCTTTCTCTCCTTTCCTTTCTTCTTTTCCTTTCTTTCTTTTTCCTTCATGTTATACTTCCTTCACAATCTTTTCTTTCTATTATTTTCTATTATTTCCTCTTCCTCTCCTTCCACCCCTCCTCCTCCTCCTCCTCCTTCTTCTTCCTTTCCTTTCCTTCCCTTCCTTTCCTTTCTCTTCTTTCCTTTCTTTCTTTCCCTTCTTTTTCTTTTCTTTCGCATCCTCCTTCCCTTCTTTCTCTTCATTTTCTTTTCTTTCCCCTCTCCTTCATTTCCTTCCTCCTTCCTTTCTTTTCGCCTTCCCGTCCTTTCCGTTCCGTTCTTCCCCTCCTTCCCTTCCTTCCTTCCTTCTTTCTTTCCTTCTCTCTATCCTTCTTTCTTCCTTTCCTCCTTTCTCTCCTTCTTCCTTTCCTTCTTTCCTTCCTCCCGTCTCTTCCTTCCCTTTCGCCTAACCTTTTCTCTCTCTTCTCTTTCCTCCTCCCTCTTCCTCTCCTTCCCTTCTCTTACTCCTCCTCCCATCCTTCCTTTTTCTCCTTCCCTCTCTCCGTCTCCCTTTCCTCCGCTTTCTGCTGTCTGTTCTCTCTCTCTCTCTCTCTCTCTCTCTCTCTCTCTCTCTCTCTCTCTCTCTCTCTCTCTCTCTCCTCCGCCTCCTCCTCCCTTTTCTTAATTACCTCATCATTTATCCTTTCTCCCTCCCCTTCTTCTCTCCCCATCCATCTTCCTCTCTTCCCTCCCTCCCTTCTTCCCTCCCTTTCCTCCCTGTTACATAAGCGATGCGCAGTTGTTACCTCACTTCTTTCATGCAGAGGAGGAAGGGAGGGAGGGGAGGGAAGGAAGGGAAGGAAGGAGAGAAAGTGGAGGGAAGGGAAGGGAGAGAAAGAGGAGGAAAGGGAAGGGAAGACCAGGGAAAGAAGGAAGGGAAGGGAAGGGAAAGGAAAGGAACATAAGAGAAAAGATGGGAAAAGAAAAGGAAAGTAAAGGAAGGGAAAGAGGAAAGAAAAATAAAAGAGGAGGGAAGGGACCCATCATCATCACCACCCCCATCATCATCACCACCCCCATCATCATCACCCTCATCATCATCACCACCATCATCATCACCACCCCCATCATCATCACCACCCCCATCATCATCATCATCACCCTCATCATCATCACCACCATCATCATCACCACCCCCATCATCATCATCACCACCATCATCATCACCCTCATCATCACCACCATCATCATCATCACCGCCTAGTTATGGTGTTGCCAAGGTGTGCGGTGAGTGTGGTGGTGGTGAGACAGCCCTGTGGTGGAGCATTAAGTGTGTGTGTGTGTGTGTGTGTGTGTGTGTGTGTGTGTATATATATGTGTGTGTGTGCTGAGGAATGAACCCAGGTCACACACACACACACACACACACATAGAGAGAGAGAGAGAGAGAGAGAGAGAGAGAGAGAGAGAGAGAGAGAGAGAGAGAGAGAGAGAGAGAGAGAGAGAGAGAGAGAGAGAGAGAAATGTACCCATCATGTACCCTTCATGCACCTCTATCATCACCAACCCTCAGCTATTAGTAATACAATAATTTACCACTTCATTTTGTACCTCCGTGTTGCAGTGGTTAGCGTGCCTAGCCACGAATCTGCGAGCTTGGGTTCGAATCCCGGCCTGGGGAGTCGGCGCGCAGTCCAATGAGCTGTTCATCCGTTCTCTTAGGGCTGGTCGACAAATGGGTACCTGGGGAACCTGGGGATTAGCCGTTGAGTCTGTAGTGGAGAAAAATCTGTCACCCTTGAACGCGTATTCCCTTCTCTGTACGAGTATGTGGCGCCCTTTCTTGAACAGGTCAGGTTGGGTTGGGTTAAGTTCGGTTAGGCTAGCTTGGGATTAATTATCGTTGTGTCACGTAGTTTTAAGTGGGAATCACAATGAGAGTATTTTCCAGAACTCCCGTGGTTATTTTCGAAGTTACAGCCGAGCGCACCCGTTGAGAGATTGGAAATATGCCCCGGGTCAGGTCAGGTCAGGTTAGATCAAGTTAAGTTCGGTTAGGCTAGCTTAGGATTAATTATAGTTATGTCACTTAATTTTGAGTGGGAATCACAATGAGAGTATTTTCCAGAACTCCCGTGGTTATTTTCGTTGAGAGATTGGAAATATGCCCCGGGTCAGGTCAGGTTAGGTTAGGTTAGGTTAGGTTAAGTTCAGTTAGGCTAGCTTGGGATTAATTACAATATAGTCACGTAATTTTGAGTGGGAATCACAATGAGAGTATTTTCCAGAACTCCCGTGGTTATTATCGAAGCTACAGCCGACCCGTTGAGAGATTGGAAATATGCCCAGAACTCCCGTGGTTATTATCGAAGCTACAGCCGAGCGTACCCGTTGAGAAATTGGAAATATGCCCCGGGACACAGAGCCAGCGTGACATCCGAGTGACCAGTTTACCTTCCCCAGATATCCCCAGGCACCTATTTATCAAGCAGCCTAAAAGGGAGGATCAACAATTGAGTGAGCTGTGCGCCGACTGCCCGGGATTCCAACTCGGACCGGAGGATTCAAAGCTGGGCACCCTAACCACTACACCACTGACGCCAGAATCTTCATATGTTTACCTCATACGTGTGATCTATATGAAGATTTTTATGCTGTTTTTATTGTTCTTGTTGTTGTTGAGAAAGACAGACAGAGGGGGGGGGGGGGTAAGGAGAAGCAGAGAGAGAGAGAGAGAGAGATAGAGACAGACAGACAGACAGACAGACAGACAGACAGACAGACAGACAGACAGAGAGAGAGAGAGAGAGAGAGAGAGAGAGAGAGAGAGAGAGTAGCAGGAATTATCATAACCACGAATCTTTTTTTGGCTTCACTCATAAATATTCCTTTCCTTTCTATTTCAATTCTCTTTTTTTCTTCCATTGTTACTTAGATCAACAAGATATGTGTGTGTTAAGGAGGGGGGGGGGGAGGAGTAGGGGGGTGTTGTTAGAGACGTGGGTGTGGGTGGGTGTGGATGTGGGTATGGATATGTGGGTAGGCGTGTGTGGGGTGGATATGGGTAAGGGTGTGTGTGGTTGTATTAGGGTGTGGGTATGGGTGGGTGTGGGTGGGGGGGGTGGAGGGTGTTGGTGAAGGAATACCTGCTTAGTAAACTCTCGTCCGTATCCATAAAAAGAATATTTACCAAACGTAACCAAAATTTACTGCCAGCCCGGCGCCAACCCTTGCAACACACACACACACACACACACACACACACACACACACACACACACACACACACACACACACACACACACACATTCTCTCTCTCTCTCTCAATTTTAGTAGTATTCCCTCTAATTCATCACATTCCACTTTAACAAATCTAACGGGGCATATTTTAAGGGATTACATACATAAGAAATATTTTAACCCAACACTAGAAAGGAAGGAAAACAGAGATGAATTTGATATGGGAGAAAAAAAAAGGAGAGAGGGAGGGAGGGAGGGAAAAGGTGATAATTTGCAAGAGAGAGGAAAAGAAGATTAGGGAAATAGAAAACTTAAGGATAAAATGAGGAAGAGTTAATCTGACCTACATATCCTTAGCCTGTTTCAAAAGCCCCTCGTAGAAGTTCCTGGGGTTTTCATGGCCTGCTTTGTGATCCCAGCAATAGTTTAACACGACTTCTGCGACGGGAACAGAAAAACCATCCATGAAAACCCAGTTAATCTCCTCTGTGACCTTGAAAATAGTCGTAACAAGACCCTGAGACTTGAAAATGTGGACCTTGGAGTTTTATACCTGGGTAACATACTAGAAGTCAGTGGGTAACATAGTAGTTTGACCCTTCTCCTGTACAATAAACGTGAAAAAGCTCTCATAAGGATCCAATTAATCTCCTTTTCGACCTTTGGAAATAGTTTTAATGAGGCGCGGAAGCGTTCGAGAATACCGAAGCTTCAAACGGTTCAGCTTCGCGGTTCACTTTTTCGTCAGGGAGGGAGATGCGCGGCGGCCGGGTGACGCAGGTATGGAGGTCAGTGGGCAGGTGAGGCTGTGTTCCTGTGGCCATAAAACCCCTGCTACTCTACTGCAGACTCGTCATGGGCCGCTGGAAGATAAAGATCCAGGTTCCCTCCATGAAGGCCACCGCAGCGCCGAGGTGACGTCTACGGGGCTGGGGAGGACGAGGTGGGTGAGGTGCAACGCTGCCAGATTTTCGTGCTCAGTCTCTTATATTTGCCAATTTTCAACCCAAAAACTGTCTCCTCCACCTAAATAACTGGTTTCGGTTAAGATTCGTTTTAGGTCCGTGCCAGTATCTCATTACCTACCTTATGAAACATCAGTATCTCTTCATATATCTTTTCTACAAACCTTCAACAGTCATGGAAACGCTTTGATAATCCAATTCAAGGACTTTTTTTTTTACTCTTGAAAATATGGGATAATGTTTACGAAAGCGTCGCCTTCTCTGGTGCTGGCCGCGGCGACGCTGCAGCCGGTGTTGCGAAAAATACTTCCTCGCTGAAATAAGTCACATATACATGTGGGGGGGGTGGGGGTCCAGTTAGAAGGGGGGGTCGAAGGGGGCGCAGTCCCCCCGTTAGTAGGTCGTAAAGTTCGGTTGGTGTAGTTTAAATATGCTCCCCGACCCTAAACCCTCTGCGAGCTATTTTACGGCTGCGGCGGCTGCAGCGTCGCCGCGGCCGCCGCCATAGGAGGCGACGCGCTTTCGTAAACATTATCCCCTATTTTAAAGAGTTAAAAAAAGTCCTTGAATTGTATTTTGAAAGTGTTTGCATGTCTGTTTATATGAAGAGACAGTGATGTTTCGTAAAGTAGATTATGAGATACTGGCACGGACCTAATACGAATCTTTACCCTGGTTTCATACATATTTATCGTTGAAATGGTTAATTATTGCTGTTTCTTGGCAATAGGTATGAGTGAAAAACCGGTAAATACGATGCTCTGAGTACGATAATCTGGCACGTTGGTGAGGCGAGTCCCTTCCACCTCTCGCATCAACTCTTTCCAAAGGCCATAAAGGAGAGCAAGCGGGTCATCATGAGTGTAGTTTTAGGTTCATGGTACAGAAGAAGGGTCAGACTACTATCAGGGTCATTAAAGTACCTCTTGACATGCCCAAAACCCCTACGAAAGACCTGTCAAATCTGAGTGTGAGGGCCGAGGCGTTTAAGAAGGTGATCCCTGGGCGAGGTGGGTGTCCGGGCCGCCATCACTGATACAAAGAAAGGAAATGTAGGCTTGTGTGTACGTAATAAACCATTTGTTACCCCAACGTAAAGGTAACGTGCATGGCTTAACGGCTAATACTGAAGGGTAGTTAGCCATCCCGCGTGTGGTTAATACTGACTTTGTGTTAATTGATAGTGATTGATTGATAGTTTATTGTTGCAGGTAAAGTTTATTGTTGCCGGTGAACGACAAAGGAGAAGGGAGGAACATGCCATCGCAACCCCCAGGCAGTATTTTATTTATCTGAAAGCAGTGCAGTTACTCTTCTCCATATTCCCTATCGGGCCTATGGTATAATAAGACACTTTTCCTTCTCACATCGGCTATTTCAAAGACCAAAGTGGAGACCAGTCGGGTTCTAAGAAGTGTTCTATTAGGTTCATGGTACAGAAGAAGGGTCAAACTACCACCAAGGCCATAAAACTACCCCTAGAAATACCCCAAACTACTACGAAAGCCTTGTCAGATATGTGTTTTGGGGCGGCGAAATGTCTTGAAATACGACCCATATAAGTTTCCTGGCTCTACACTGACATTATCCGTATTGGGGAATGTTCTTATATGCCCAACTATTGAAGCATCCACATCTTTAAAAGTCACTAAACTTGCCTGCCAACACTTCAGCCTTATCCTCATCTGTTCTGATCGTTCTTTATCTTACTGAAATCTAGCGTGTTTTAATTAACCCCAGTCTTGTTCTGCAAATATTTCCGAAACAGCTTTGGCTTATACTCTGCACTAAGTACGTCAGCAATGAACTTTTTTCCATATTTTTTATTGTAATTAATTTTTCTGTTTTGTCTATAAACTTAACCTTTTATATCCGTTTTTTCTTCCTCCAAATATTCCGAATCCTACAAAGTTTCTGAATTATTTTTGTTTTCATCTTCATTTTCTCATACATTCATATTTTCTTCTTAATTTTAGACCATATATAGTTTGTTCATTGGTGGTTCTACTTTGTTTTTTTTCTCTGCTTCTCACCAGCTTTAAAATCCCTCTTTGGTATTCTTATATTCATCAACAGCAGTCTGTAACTCATTCACAAGTTTTCTCCAGTTACTTTTCTTAGCTTATTTAATATATTTTTTTATCAATTCAAGTTCACTTCACGTCTGGAAGCTTCATAGTCTCTGCTTCTTCATATTCACATACATTTTTTTCATCTACATTATTCTACTTGTATATATGTCAATAAATTTTAATGCATGCATCTTATCGGTGCTTAAACTTACAGACTGTGGATAATATCTTTCTCAGAACCAAACAGGTCCAAAGAAATGGCTCTATTACTGCCACTGAATCCTTTACAAGCAATGATATTCTATTCTAAAAAAGTCACACACCTTTGCCAGAAAGTTATACTCCATGTCCTTCAGTTCTCTTAATGTTGTTCAGTTACCTTAATCTGTTTGACAATTTAAAATCACTATAAATAAGTCTGCACTTCAGTTCATGTCACTGACCTTCTGCATGACATCCAGGAGTTGTTCGTTACCTGCAGAGTTACTGTCAGGATTTCTATGCACAGACACTTAGTCAAAAACTGTCTCCCCTTTATCTTATACTAACACCGTCATATTTTGCCAAACAGACGCACCTGCCCCAGCCTGGCCCTGCACACCCCCAGCACCCACTCCTCACTGGCCCACTCAGAAATCCCTGCTCCTGGCTGCTGACTGGAGTGCTGAGGCCAGTGACTCGGGTGCCTCGCTGGTTCTGGAAGAGTCACAGCTCAAAGGTAATCTGCCATTCATGCAAACCTCTCAGTCGTACTCTGATTATATGGTAGTCTCTTCTCCTCGTTTAACATCCCAATTTTCCCTTATGCGGTTGGACAGGCTGTCTCCTCTATAGCTCCTGACAAGCAAGTTGATGGATCCTGCCGTGAGGTACTTGGGATGGGAAGGGGGCCTGCATGGAGGCTTGCCTGGAGGGTGACAAAAGAGTGCCTCAGACCCTCAGATCTGCAGTTAATTTCTTATACTAAATATTTTCCCGTACTCCACTTTACTCAAGAATTTTTTCTTTATGGAAATTTATTTCATAAGGTAAAGTGACTACACTAATAGAATTAAAGCAAGAAGAAGTAGAAAGTTCAAAAATGTTAATACGCACCACTTGTCAATCATCATTTTTGCAGTAACTACCAAATCATTTCAGGAAAAAAGTAAGATTTTGTAGGAAGAAAATTTCTTGATTACCAGTCACCTCACAAATTATGCAAAATATGACAATATTTTTAGGAAACAATTTTTTAAATAAAGATTAGCGAGTGCAGGCCCGTGTGTACTGCAGTCCTCCCTCCCTCCAACCCATCCTTGACCTCCTTCCTCTCCCATAATGTGCATTCATTACAGTGTTTGTACCATCTTGCAGCAAGGAATAATTTTTGGTCCATTTAGTTGCCAGTTACAATATTCTATGGATGTACTGCAGGGAGGTGGAATTATTGTTTTATAAAACACTTCATCATCTTTCAAGCAATTCTGTGGTCTATTTTAGTTTGTGTAATCCAACTGAAGATATGTAAGTTAGGGACAAACTATGGCTTCAGTGCTCACCTCCGTCTCATTGACCCCTGAGCCTGTGGTGGATGAGAACATTACCCCGGGACACATGCAGCATTGGGGTTACCTCAGCTTACCTTCCCCAGGTACCCATTTATTGACCAGCCCAAAAGGGAGGATGAACAGCTGGGTGGGCTGTGTGCTGACTGCCCTGGCAGGGATTCAAACCCACACCCACAGATTCACAATGAGCCAGACATTCTAACCACTTCACCACAGAGGCACAATGTGAAGGTACGTGGATCTTTTCAAACAACACATGCATGAGTAAAACAGGAGATGCAACTTTCGGCCGTCAAATCACTTAAGGCAGGAACTCGTTTCATTCTCATAACACGGGTGAAAAATGATTGTTTGAATTTGTTCACAGTCCTGCGCCATAATTTCTTGTTTGTGACGAATCAACGATAAGAAATAATACGGTTTCATTCACATTTGATGAGAAATATCATTAACAAAAGAATATTTATTTACAAACAGTAACACAGGAGGTAGTCACGGTGCCATTATCAGAACTCACTACAGCAAACTTTGACTCCCTCACACATCTTAAAATAAACTTTTATATACTTTATACAGTAATAGACTCTATGAACTTTACAATTCACGGAACACTTTTCAGTTTATTTACTATACTTTCAGCTTTTATTACTGCAATTTCAACATTTTTAAAGATGTGGCCAATTTAACCCTCTCGCGCACAGTAAGTTTCCAGTAAGTTTCTCTTCCACTCACCATGCATCTCTCAGGCCCGACCAGCCTTTTTTTTGCCGCCGCGAAACTCTATATTCCAGTATGTATTTTACCATCACAGATATATCGTACCCCAATAAACGTGGCTTCATAAAGACTTATACTAGAACATGCGCAAATAAAAATAGAGGAAAAAATATATATAAACAATAGAAACTTGTTTCAAGTCTCTGTATAGAGTATTGTAGACAATAAATCCAAAGTACCAACTCTTCCCCACTTGCTATCTCGAAATTTTGAGGGCCAACTTTTTTAGCTGAATATATGTTTCAAAGTGGAATTTAGTGAGGATTCTTATGGTATCCTCAAAATCTTCATACACCTATTAGTTCCTGAGTTACACCAATAAAACTGTATTTTTTCCTCTCCCGTCAGAGTAGGCTAACAACTAAAAATCACTCCACGCTCCTCATTTACGCTCCTTAGAAAGGTTGCCATATGTTACCATTAAGAAACTTATCCCAACAAATGACACACCAAATTTGATGCACTTCCACCGAAAACTTATTTTTTAATCAATTTTTTAACTTTTATGACGCGTTTTGCGTCATCGTGCACCAGGACCTTTTTACCTTTGATGACGCGGAATGCGTCATCGTGCGCGAGAGGGTTAAATTATATTTATCAATTTTCTCCAATTTGGGTTAAGGAATGGGACATTTACGTATTGCAGCAGTTAATAAATGTCCAACTGAATCACCGTTATATATTTCCACTACAATAGTCTCATTTACTGCACAGCAGCACACCACATCGTAGCTGACTTGCTCAGCTCCCTCGGCCAAGCCACTGCTGGGAGCATGTCGGGAGGGCAGGGTGAAAGCGGCGGTGGTGCCGGTGCAGGGCCTCAGGTGTTGCCATCCTGGGTGGTGTCCTTGCGTTGCTGCTGCTCCTTGGCTGTCACCACCTCCTCCAGCTCCTTGTCCACGCGCTCCTTGGCCCGAACCACCTGTGACCAAGGCAAGAGAGCATGTTGGCATTACTGTCACCAGCTCAGAAAGGTAAAACAGGGATAAAATGACTGGGAAGGTTGACTCTAGGCCTAAAGTAGAGGGCATCTCATGAGTGTGGCTGAAGAAAGAGATTTAGATAAAGACCCATTGAGATGCAAAGCAGCTAGGCAGGGCACGGGTGACTTATGGCCCACGATAAACACTTATGGAAATATCTGATTTGGTCCACAATTCTTCAGGTCAAATTTTGGGGATTCTTATCATGAATAATAATTTTGTATGCCAATACACCTATTCCTTCAATGTCTGTGTAGCATAGCTTTGGGGAGGCCCAACACTCACATGAAATTTACACTACAGGGTTAGTATATAGTGGTGCATCAGACAATGGTACTCACACAGTGAAGGAAAAAACACCCTCACAGTTTTGACGGGGGGGTATTCTTTTGTCCCTGGAAAGCTCTAAACATTTCATTCATTCATCTTTGATACCTGCTCCTAGGAGCTCCCACTATGGGATGGCTACGGCAGAAGAGTTTCCATCTTTCTCTATTCAGACACTCCCTTCTTGCCTGCTCAAAGTTTCTCAAGGGTCTTTCACCCCTCTCCCTGACATACTCCTGCACCCTATCTCTCTATTTCACTGGAGGTCAACCTCTAACATTCCCTCCCTCTATCTCACTCACATACACCCTCCTGGTCATCTTACTCTCCTCCATTTGCTCCATGTGGCCAAACCACTTTAAAGTCTGTCGCTTCATTTCTTCCACCACTCCACACTTCTTCCCTTCACCCCTGTGACACATTCCAAAACGCTCGTACACACCTTCATTACTCATTCCATCCATTCTACTCACACCACAAGCACTCCTCAAATAACTCATTTCCACTGCCTGCACTCTAGACCTCTGACTTTCATTCCGGGCCCATGTTTCACTTGCATATGTGAGGGTTGGTACTATTATTGTATTTCTCAAATCCCTCTTTACCTCCATGCTCACACTTCTGCCATTCATGATTCGTCCCAAAGACCCTACCACCCTTCTTCCTTGCCATGCCCTTTCTCTTGTCTCTCCCTCCGTACCACCATGCTTACACATAACTGATCCAAGGTACTTAAACTCATTAGCCTCCTCCATTTCTTCACCATTCAAAATTATTTTGCATTCTTTTTCACATTCAATTCCCACTCTACATGGGCATACAAAATCTACAACCTCACTTCTACTCCACTCACAAACCATCACTTTACTTTTGTTGACATTTACTTTCAGCTTTCTCCTATAACAGACATATCAAAAACACTGACCGAATTTTGTAAGTCACTTTTATTTTCTGCAATGAGCACCATGTCATCAGCAAATAAGATTGAATTCAGCACCCACTTCCTTCCCTCAGCGTACAGTTTTATGCCAACTTCCCTAACTTTGCCCTTCATTTCTCTCATAACTCCATCCATATAAATACTGAACAACCATGGTGACATGACACACCCCTAACTCAAGCTCACTTTTATCTCAAAACACCCCAATAGAAATACGCTACACTACACCCATCCCCTGTTATCGTGCCTCACTGGTTACAAAACTGTACGTGATGGTGGAAATGAAGAATCAATGGTTATTGGGCAGCCAATTTACCAACATTTTGTGCATATAATACTGTATTCAAACGTACTTGAATACAAATATCCTATCCCTGGTTGGTGGACCATGTATACACTTCATTTTCATCAACAGGTTAGGAAAAAAAATGCCCAAACAAATCATTAGTCTACTGTAGTTACCTTTTCTAATCTGTGTATTTAGAGAACATTGCTTCCAAAATGTCACCCACCTTGCTCTGAATGTAGAAGGATCCCCCTTTACTCTTGTCATTGATGTTGAACAAGTACTCATAGTTCTTCTGGATCCTCTCTGGGTCCAGCTCCTCCACATTAAGTATCTGTTTGGCCTCCTCCAGGGTCATGCCCAGCTTCTGGTTGGCTGCTGAGTGCCGAGCGCCTGCCGCCCCGCCTCCTGCCCGCTGTGCTGCCGCCTGGCTCGCTGCAATACAACGAAAGCAACACTCCGCTGTGACTCAATACTGGTTGGACTGAGGACGAGGTGACTGAAAAGTGAACTAAAAACTGCAATATTCACCATATATATATATATACACAGAAAACCCTTGCTTTAATGAGCCAATTGGGGGGAAGGGAGTGACATTACAGCGTGAAAATCTGTCATCCGAGGGATCTGAATATTTGGTTCATAACTTACTTTGTTCATTATTTGGGCTAAAAGTTTGCTATTTCTGACTGCTTCCATTCATAACTAAGCTTGTTTGTTATATTTGATAATTACTCACTGGCCACTATGTTACACTGACCAACATACACATAGTACACATGCTTGGCCAGCCCACCACCAAACATAACCCAGCAATTACCAAACTTGTTTAGTAAATCTCCGCACCTACCAGAAAGGCAACAAACTAAGTCTTGGTTGAAGTAATACCAAACTAAGTCTTGGCTGAAGTAATACCAAACTAAGTCTTGGTTGAAGTAATACCAAACTAAGTCTTGGTTGAAGTAATACCAAACTATGTCTTGGCTGAAGTAATACCAAACTAAGTCTTGGTTGAAGTAGTATGAAGATGTATCAACTAAACAGTGTAATAATTAACCTTACAATGTGAAACGGTCATATCATGAGCAATAAACTGATTACTTACTAAACCTTTTAAATCTATCCCCCTGTTTCTTAACCTTTAATTAAAAAGTAAGTGTTATCATAAATGAAACAATGATGGGTCACAAAATGCAACATGTACTTTAAACATAATGAATATACCCAACCAGGACTCGAACCACATGTGTGGCGCACACCACCACCCTCACCGTACAGAGGTACAGCAAGGGTGGCGGCGTGCGCCACACCTGTGGTTCAGGTCCTGGCTGGGTATACTCAACCTGTCTGCTGAAGATGAAGACAAATTATTGGCATTACTATCATCACAATTTTAAATGAAGAACCTAATACTTCAGTCAAAATACAGTGGCCTCGCCTCCATCGCATGATTGTCCGGTGAATCTGATGTCCGACATGGCAATTTTTTTAACAAGCATTTTTAAAAATTATTGTAACATTAAAAATGGTCTAACATGCAGCAAACCCCAGCTAACAAGTGGCCCAAATCCACAGAGATTTCTTCTATAATGCATGGAAAAACTGTTCAGTGCCATATGACCACGCAGTTGCGGCACCAAGAGAGAACGCCAAAAGTGGAAAAATTGTCCATCACGCACTACACTTGTTGCTCCCAACCAATCAGGCGGAAGTATGGTGTATGACGCCAGCCAGTAACATGAGCAATGTGATGAGTGGTGGTGTGCAGAGCTGCATTTTTTGCCTAGATCTGAGTAACTTGGATGAACTACTCTGCCTGTCCCCATGTCCAGGATGAATCTTTATTGATTTTTATTGTATTTTTATGGTATTTTCAGAAATTCTCCAACAAAATTGTTTTTTTTATCATATTCATTTGTTTGTCCAATATGAATTTCATTCAAACACAACACAATCTCAAACCAAATCATGTGTTGGAAGCAAGGCCACTGTAGTTTTTCCCTGAAAGTCATGAGAAATGGTCAAAATCAGAGTTGTTACCCTTATGGTGGTGATATCATCATGAACAGTACCTGGCAAATACAATACAACAGATGAACTGAGGTGGAGAGGCAAGCCAGCCAGCACAAATTTTGTCAACCAGGTCCACAACATAAGATAAAAGTACAAGCAAGGGAGGCAGAGAGCCAATAAACTGTCTGCCAGCAGCCGGTCAACACTCACCTGCTATCTCCTGCCTGAGTGCCTTGGCAAAGGCCCGGCCCACCACCTGTAGTCCAGCAACCACCAGCTGCGCCAGGTGTTTGGCCTGCAACACAACACACACACAGATAAAACACAACAAAATAGTTATGATGTCACATTATACATAACCTTTCACCTACTAAAAATTCCTGCTAAACACAACGGCTTCTATGGGTCCACGGCTGAACCAAAACTGATTCTACAATCATAACAAAGCTTCCTGCACTGATTAAATTATAGGCTGGAGGTTCAAAGTTTAATTTAGCCTTGTAGAAGTGAAGGAATAGGATGCTCACCACAACACTGAACACGTTCCATTACAGTGTTGCCACAGATTTAAATAGTGTCCAAACCAAGGCAAGATTAACAAAAATATAACATATGTCTATGGCCCCATCAGGAAAGCCTACTGACATTATAAATGACTGGGGGAAAAAAAGCATAGTACATGGACAGCTAGACACATGAGGTAGGTGTGTATTTACCTAGTTGTAGTTTTACAGGGCCTGGGCTTACGCTTGTGTGGTCCCGTCTCCATATCTGTACTTGTCCAGTTTTTTCTTAAATTTGTGCACACTCTTCGCCAATACTACATCCTCACTTAGTCTGTTCCAAACCTCTATGTTTCTTTGTGGGAAGCTATATTTTTTTTGTCTCTCAAGCATCTTCCTTTCCTCAATTTTTTACTGTGTCCTCTTGTGTTGCTGGTGTTTCCTAATTCTCTTAGTAGCAACTCCTCGTTATCTACTTCTTCCATTTTATTCCACAATTTCTAAATTTGTATAGGTCACCTCTTTCTCTTCTTTGTTCCAATATTGGCAGGTCCATTTCCTTTAACATATCTTCATATGACAATCCCTCTAGTTCTGGAACCATTTTCGTTGCCATCCTTTGTATTTTTTCTAGTTTTTTTACGCGTTTCTTCTTATGGGGAGACCACACAGTTTCCGCATATTCCAACTTTAGTCAAATCATAGTGGTAATCATCCTTTTCATCATATCTTTATCCATGTAATGGAATGCTATTCCTATATTTCTCACCATTCTATACGTATCTCCGAATATCCTATTTACATGACTCTTGATTACCTTGTATTATCATTCCCAAATCTCTCTCAGCTTGAACTTTTAATATTTTTCCATCTCCCATTCTATATGTCCATTTTGGTCTCCCTCCACTCTTTCCCATTTCCATTACATGACATTACTTCACATTGAACTCCATCTCCCATTTCTTACTCCAGTCCCAAGTCTTATCTAGGTCCTCTTGCAGAATTTCACAGTCTTTACTATTTCTTATGTGTCTCAGCAATTTTGTATAATCTGCAAACAAGCTCATGTAATTGTGAGTGTGTGTGTATTTACCTAGTTGTAGTTTTACAGGGCCTGGGCTTACGCTCGTGTGGTCCCGTCTCCGTATCTACAATTATCCAACTTTTCCTTGAAACTTTGCACACTGCACACTGTGTGTGTGTGTGTGTGTGTGTATGTGCGTGCGTGCGTGCGAGAGAGAGAGAGAGAGAGAGAGAGAGAGAGAGAGAGAGAGAGAGAGAGACAGACAGACAGACAGACAGACAGACAGACAGACAGAGAGAGAGAGAGAGAGAGAGAGAGAGAGAGAGAGAGAGAGAGAGAGAGAGAGAGAGAGAGAGAGAGAGAGAGAGAGAGAGAGAGAGAGAGAAAGAGAGAGAGAGAGAGAGAGAATGTAAAAAGTAAAAGTAAAAGTAAACAGAACTGAGTGGGCAGAAGAGAGGGTCAATTTGTATATGATTGCAAAGGAACTTGAAGTACACAAGGATGACTTAGTAAAAGAAAAAAAAGTTTAAGGGGAAATAATTGAGGTCCTGAATATAATTTCATTTAACCCATGTTATAATTGCTTCACACAACAAATCTTCTGTTAAGGAATGATTTCTCAAGAATATAACCTGTTCACAAAGTGAAGTTTGCCTGCATGAAGTAATCTAACCTTACATAACTTCATCTGACCTACTTTATATACAGTCACCTCTTGATTAACACGAGTTTAAATGACGCTTTTTTGATTTAACACGAGTTGATATTTAAGGAGATACGTTTAACTAACGCGATATGTTCGACTTAACGCAAGTTTCATCGATGACGTCACCGCGTGGAGACAGTCTCAGTCTGAAGCTACCCGGCACTGTGAGTGGAACATTTCTCTGGAATATGTACACTGCATTTTGACCTCTACTATGGCACCCAAGCATCCTTCCACCTCCTCACAGGAGGTGGAAGGACGGGGTGAGGAGGGAGGAGGGAGAAAGGGGTGAGGATTCGGCAGACGACGACGACAACGACAACGACCAGTGACACTTCAACAAAGTAATGGTGAGTGTGAGGGCGTGTTTTTGTTGTGTCAGTGACTTACAAATGTAACGTAGCAATTCTTTCTTTAGAAAACTTTAACTTGAAGGAGTTATCTTTGTCACCAATAGCATGGGTAGTCAAAAGAAGAGGAAGGAGGCAAGTGAGGTGGAGTGGCGGAGGTGAAGGGAGTGGCTGGTGACAGGAGCGCGGGGTGCAAATCCATTTTATATATTGGTTGATTTTTCACTCAAAAATACGATACCCGTCCCTTAAATGTAGCGGTCTCCATTCATTGTGACATTCTTGGGAAGGAAATAAATTCCTCCCCGCCCCATTCCACCACTAAACAAACCCCAAATCATGACTGAAGGTGGGTGTTTGACAGTCAAATGCAGGTATCAGGGGTCGAGAGGGCTCATCCCAGAGGGACGCCTCAGCTTGCCACGCCTCTCTGCACCATGTAGAAAAGTGGACTCGTCACTCCACATGACCCTTCTACAGTCTTCAATGTTGAAATCCTTGTATTTCTTTGCAAACTTGAGACGAGCAACACACATCTTGCGAGTCAGTAGGGGTTTGGAGGTTGGAGAGCAAAGATGCAGCTTCAGGTCCCTCTGACAGCGGTGTTGGATGGTGCGTACAGCCACATTATCAAGGATGGAAGGGTAGGCTTGTTTGAGTTGTCTTGCTGTTATCTTGGGATTTTTCAATACAGCTCTCTTAATCAACTTGTCTGTAGTAAGCAAAGTCTTCCTGGGGCGCCCTGGAACTGATTGACATGGTGGAACTTCATTTCGAGGAAGATTCTTCGCTCATGATATGGGGCTACAAACAGCGGTTTTTCCTTTCCCTGTTCACAAATTTCTTTCACTGACATGTTTTCTTTGTGATAGGCGAGAATACTTGCCTTTTCTAGATCAGCGAGGTTCTTGGGACCCATCTTAGGTGTGTGCATAGGTGTTGGTATGGGAAAAAGCAAGGGAGAAGAAAAGGCAGAAATTTCTTTTCCTGGCAAGCTTCAGTCACCATCTGTTCGTAGCAGAGGGCTGCTAGACATTGACTGTAGTTGCCAAGTAATACTATAATGAGATCTAAGCCTGCTATTTGCTTGGGCAAGCTCTTATCATGGAAGGTCACTCATATGCCATAACTCGTGCATTTTCCACATACTTTTTGCAGGCACTGTACATGTTCCAGCAGCCTCACCACCACCGCCCCGTTTGGTTAGAAAAAAGTTACTGGGGGGTTTGAGGGGGGTGCAACTCCCCCATTAGGTTAGGTTAGGTAAGGTCAGGTTAGTTTTAGTTTAACCAATAAAGGACGAGTGTCCAGCAGGCAGAAATATTGGTGGGTTCCATTAAAGGATGAGTGTCCCTCTTGCAGTGCCTCCATTTTCTTTGATTTACCTTATAAAAACTAATCATTTATGTCAGAAACTATTTGAAAAATTATATCAAAACACCAAAAACTATCCCCAAAAAATAGTTTGGTTAAGATTCGTTTTAGTACCGTGCCGGTATCTCATTACCTACCTTATGAAACATCAGTAGCCCTTCATATACCTTTTCTACAAACCTTCAACAGCCATGGAAACGCTTTCAAAATCCAATTCAAGGACTTTTTTTTACTCTTGTAAATAGGGGATAATGTTTATGAAAGCGCATCGCCTCCTCTGGTGCTGGCGGCGGCGACGATGGTGCCGCCGTCGCCGCAAAATAGCTCGCAGAGGGTTTTATTTGGTTAGGTAAGGTTATGTTATATTCATGCTCCATGATAAAATTTGCAGCATTTGTATAAAAATAACAGGTTTGCTCTGGCAACGGCCGCAGCGGCAGCGAGAAATGCGTCCTCGCAGAAATAAGTCGCATATACATGTAGGGGGGGGGGGTCCTGCGCTCCCTCTGGTTAGAGGAGGGGTCGAGGGGGGCGCAGCCCCCCTGTTAGCAGGTCGTAAAGTTCAGTTGGAATAGTTTAAATATGCTCCCCCATTCTACACCCTCTGCGAGCTATTTTGCGGCGGCAGTGGCACCACCGTCGCCAGAGGAGGCGACGCACTTTCATAAACATTATTCCCTATTTTCAAGAGTAAAAAAAGTCCTTGAATTGGATTTTGAAAGCGTTTCCATGACTGTTGAAGGTTTGTAGAAAAGATATATGAAGAGATAGTGATGTTTCGTAAAGTAGATAATGAGATACTGGCACAGTACTAAAACGAATCTCTACCAATAGTTTTGTCTGCCAGTGTGCGACAGGCGCACTTGTAAAATTTTACCCTTTTAACACCAATATTTTGAAGTTTCTTTCGTTGCCACACCGCAGTATAAGTTGTCAGTATTAACCTCATGCAAAATGACTGCCATCACCAGCCTGTCACCAACCCGTCCCTCCCCAAAAGGTGGCAGTCTCCGGGGGGGTGCGGCGGGCGGGGGCTGGCCCAGACACACCCGTGCCGCCCACCCGCCACGGGGCACCGCCGAGTCAACCCAAATAAGATGAGAATTGTTGACCTTTGCATAATGCCTTTAACGAACATTTGCCGGACCCTGATCAAGACAGAACAATAATTATTTGCCCACACAGGGAAGAGCACTCACCATTCCGTGAGGCAGCCGGGTGACGCAACGCCTTGGCTCAGGTGCCGGCGTGTGGGCGGCGCAGCATGGGACGCGGCGGTGACGGCTGTAATGAACACTCCCTCGTGCCTGGCTCAGCCCTCCATGCTGGGAGAGGTGTGCTGAGGTGGTGTGACCCGCGTGTGACCGGCAAGGATGTTGTGGTGAACTTGAACTTAAACTTGAGGGCGGGAGTCACCCAGCACCCACTGTCGGTGTAGCCTTTGGATCGGCGCCTTGGGTGTGACTGACAACCCTGACTCAGCGACTTCGATCACGAGGAGCACCGGGGGCAGCATGGGCCCAGCAAGAGTCGTATACCACGGCAGACACTATAAATAAAATTAGCCTGCACCACTAACGGGCTGGGGCCGTCAGAGAGGCCCTCAAGAGAACCTATACCTGCGTTACAGGCAGCACACAAAAATAAAAAATATAAAAATGTAGTGACTCGCCTGACGTTGAAGGCCGCCTAAACTCCATCAGCGAGGATCGAGGCGCCTCTCTGGCAGACTGACCAAGATAATTTGTTTCCCGCTGATATTTCCCACTTTCAAGGAACTCAATTATGTTCATTGAAAATGTTAAGTTTCAGTTTCAGAGAGCATGGGCCATCTACTATCTATCCTGTTCCTTAAGTAGGGAAAACAGACACAGCAGAGGATGTCCACTGCATTGCCACCACTGTAATGACACGGAATTTCTATTTTACCTACCTCCATACCACCTGTGTGTCATGAAGCGCACAAGAAATTAATAGATCTGTAAAAGGGTTTTACCAGTCCTGGGAATCGAACCCGCAACCGACTAGACTAGACTAGATGGGAGTCTGGGAGCTAGGCTTTCCACATGAGGCAGGTCACTACATCCTCATCATGTCCCAGTGTCCACCCCACTACAAAGACCCGCCAGATGATGTCCTTGGTGGAACAGAATAACAAAGTGGGGGACTCGGGGTCTCAGAGTGCCTTGAGCTCAATTTGACACAATCACCCACATTTTTTTTTTTTTCCTACTTGCTACAGCAGTTTTATTTTCGGTGAGTTCTCTCATGACCCTTTTTGAATGTCTTTGTTGATACTAGGGTCCATCATATTCTTAAACGCATCAGGCTCCCAGTACAACTAAATTCCAAGGCCACAAAGAAAACCAACTGGGCTTTCTTGGATGATTTTTTCCCGTTGGTGGTGCAGAAGTCTTGCAGTATTTGCAGCATTACCACTGGGATCACAAAACAGTCCATAAATATCCAAGGAACTTCTACAAGGGGCTTCTAGAAGTAGAACAGATGTACTAAGGGGCCAATATGTTGAGGAAGACGGGCTTAAGAATTGTGCACCTCTGCTGCCTGGTTACTGGTAGTTAGTTATCAATTAAAGAAGTGATGACCCAGTGAGTAGTCTTCCACAAGCCAGCACTGGAGAGCAGCCTCTCAGCAGGTCTACTCAACTGGCGGCCCGCGGTCCAAGACCTTCTTCTGAGTGTTATATCTGGCCCCCAGACTCCAGGAGTAGAAAAATATAACTAAAAAACATGAAGGTCCTGGCGATGGATTCTTGCAAGTGTATTTCCTCGACTGACTGTAGGTTGTACAGGCAGTTCAGGAAATACACTTGCAAGAATCCATCGCCAGGACCTTCATGTTATTTAGTTGTATTTTCCTACTCCTGGAGCCGGGGAGGCCAGCTACAATATTTATCTGGACCTCTGCATACATTTGAGCTTGTCTGACGGGACTTTTGACCATATTAGCTGAGTAGCCCTGCTCTATAGCAAAGAACCTCAGTCATATTCTTAAACATTTTGCCACCCAAGCAAACATTTGACAAGGCTAGTGTAGGAGTTTTGGGCATTTCCAGGGGTAATTTTATGGCCCTTCTGAAAGTCCGACCATTCTTATGTACCATGAACCTAAAAAAACATTTATTAGAACCCAAGTGAGCTCCTTTGAGGCCTTTACAAATAGTTGATGTGAGAGGAAGAGGCATCTGATAATACTGACTATGGTGCTATGGGATTCAGGAGACTTAAAATTTGAAGTTTTAAAGAAAATCATGATTCATTATTTGGAAACTTATGATTAACCTGGTAGCAGCGGGGATCATGTTTCTTAATGGTCCCTCCAAGCAAGATAAATGAGAAAAAATCACCCCTCACACAAACCATTTCATAATATATATCAAAGTATTTGTGATCAGATTATGTAACATCTATTTTGGGGGATTTATATCATGGCACAAATTTGGCCCGTCGCTGCTACATGCTAAAGC
>NC_066538.1:15872361-15894861 GCF_024679095.1 Eriocheir sinensis
ACATACTTGATGCCCACAGCGGCGAAAGTGTGCAGCGGGATGGGCAGCGAGAGGAGGTACAGCTTGCCGCGGGATGGTGTGTAGGCAAGGGGCAGCGCCACACACAGCAGCACACGGGCGGGCAGGGGCGGGGAGCTGAAGGACAGGGCCGCCAAGTCACTGGGCGGGTCAAGGGCCAGCACGGGGGCCCGGGAGGCAGAGGCCCAGGCTGCAGTGGAGGCCAGCCAGGCCTGGCCGCCTCCGCCCTCCCCTGCCCGGCCCAAGTGGTCCAGACGTGCATCCACGATGAGGTCCAGGGTGGATGGCAGCTTGCGAGGGTCGGCCACGGTGCGGCCCGTCAGGCCATACAGCTGGAGCTCATGGGTCAGAAGCAGGGGGGTGGGGGGCGAGGAGGCACTGGGCGGGGTCACCACCAGGGTCTGCACGCCCTGGCTCTCCAGCTGCCGTGCCGTGTTCACTCCAGCCGCGCCCTGCAGGTGGCTGCCACACAACAGCACCACCACCGGCGGCTGCTGCTGGTTGCTGCCTGGGTCCAGCCTGCGGCACACCACAACACACTTAATGATGATATTTCTACTGATGCTGCTGGCACTGGCACCGGCACTGGTATTGCTTCTAACACTACTGCTGCTACAACTTACTATTATTGCTACTGCCCCTGCTTTTAAAGTAATATAAACCTTCTACAGATGGTTGTGCTACTACAGTACTGTTACTACTATTATATACTGCTGCTACTATTACTACTACTATTCATACTATTACACTTGACCCTCAATTTAATGAACCTTGATTTAATAAAGTTTAGATTTAACAGACTCCATCTAATACCAGAGGAGCAGGGAGGATCACTCAAAAATCCACTTCCTAAAAAGCATATCCACTAGGCGGCTACATGCTGGTGCGGCATTCCCGCCAGCCATGCATGACTTGCAGCATACATCTATCATGTACTGGACCAGCACCCTGTTGTACTACACCCGTCCCCCTTTGTTCGTGGGGGTTAGGGGACACAGCCTCCCGCTAACAGCGAACTTCCATGAATGTTTGATCCCACAAATGGCGCTGTACCCATAAAAAAACATTGAGAGCAATTTTACACATAGTGTAAACCTATTAAAGCATATCTAGCTATGACCTGAAAGCAGCATCCTTATTTGAATAACTCAAACTTGAGAAATTTTGGGAAAATAAAAAAAAAGGATGATGGCAGCCATCTTGAAAATTACATTTTGGCCAATATGGTGGGCAATGTGTGTTCCTTGAAACACATTGTTTATTATTTAGTATTATTACTACTATTATCATTACCTGTGGCTGCACCCACTGATGGACATGATCACCTCCGTGGCCGCACGGCCTATCATCTCCAGCTGCCGGGAGTTGGTGAGGCCGTGCTGGTTGGCCGTAGACAGCAGGGCCGCACGGAGCTCACTGGTTACTGACGGAACCAACACGCCGCTGTCTGGAGGGTGGCAGGAAGGGTTAATGACACTGTGCTGTTTTGCTTCATGACATTCTATTAAAGGACAGGTTTGTAGACAAGATGAGATGACAGGTTGTGGTGCTGTCTGGGACACACACACACACACACACACACACACACACGGACGTACCATTGGCGTAGATCACCTCGGCAGCGCCTGAGGTGGGAACAATAATCTTGCGCTCAGGAGGAGGTTTGGACGGCAGGACATTTTCATCATAGCGGTAGTTTTCCCGCACCGTCTGCCGCACCACATCAGGCTTGTGGCTCTGGATCTCCTCGTACACCGCCTGGGGGAGGTGCGGAGAAGGAGAGGTGAAAGTAAAAAAGGTACAGAAATGAGCATTTATGTTACTCTAGGCTGGGTTGGGTTAGATTACTTATAAAATGACTAGGGAGGGTAAGGGGAAGGAGAGGCGTGACGGTAGGAAAAGGAACAGAGGTGGGCATTATATTCCTCTAGGTTGGGTTAGGTTACTTGTAAAATGACTGGGGAGGCGTGGATACAGGCCCTGATTAAGCTTGCATCGGGCCCTATGCCACCCAGTTTGCCCCCCTGAATAAATAAGGCAAGATCTGAACAATTTCATATTTTATTGAAACATCAGAATGAATTAATGATACAATATATTTAATACAGATTGTCATCTTTATTTTCTTTATATTCTGTATTAGCATCATACATACCATACTTATGTACATAGTTAACTATAGCAGCTACACCAATGCCTGTTTTCTTGATTTCTCTTGTGAAAACCATTCAATTATGGTTTCAAATGTCATTGAGGAGGTGACATCATTTTCAATTGACATAACAGACGAAGCATTCAATCGTTTTTGAGTCATTGTTGAACGAAATCTGTTTTTGATCAAAGACAGTTTGGAAAATGAACGTTCACTTTCGCAGACTGTGACTGGTAATGTTAAGAACAATCGCAGAGCAGTTGAAACATTGGTAGATGTTGACTCTACAACTGGATTCTTCCTGAAGTATTTTAACAGGACATGAGGATCACGATCCAACTTCAAATGGGTTACAAATTCTGAGGATGTTACAAATTCATCCTCGCAGTGAAGTTCCAAGTCATTGATGTATTTCTTCACCAAGCTGGATACATCATGCAACTCTCAGCTGTGCAGTATCATTCTCCTTCAATGACTTGATAAAGGCAAAGTCGTCAGATATCTTGTGATAAGCCTGGCGACGTTGAGCTAAACTTGCATGTAACTTGTCAATGATGAAAACAAAACTTTGTACAGGAAATTTTTGTGCATCTTGAAGATCTGCATCAGGTTCAGCAGAATCATCAGCTTGACGCCGCCGTCTTCTCTTCCGTACCTTTTCCGATACATATACTTGCTGAACATTTTCAATGAGATTTTTTGCATCATTCTCCAGTTCATCAAATTGACCACGATGCTCAGCAACAAAACTTTCAAGTGATAGAAACAATGATACAGCCATGTTGATATCAATATCTGAAAGCGCTGGAGGATCTTGTTCCACAGAACACACATAAATGCATTTTCAAGAAGGCACATTTTCTCTGCAAGAACTGATGCAGCAAGTCGAGCATCTCCTTTTAGTTCCTCATTGTCTGCAATTTCATTTAACATGCCATAGATGCTAGAATAGTTTAAGTGCAGAGCTTTCACTGATTCAGAATGGAAATGCCAACGTGTGGAAGATAATGTTTTTAGGGTTAGAATTCTACTATTTTCATTAGGTGACAATCCCTTTGTTAGTAAATTCCAGCAATTTGTTGATCCAACTGAATATGCATATAATTCCTGCACAAGTTCAAAGAAATTCCAACCACTGTTGACTTGTGTTGCTAACACAAACAAGTTTTTGCTATTTTGTTTTATCTATTTATTTATTTTTTTATTTTTTTATTTTATTTTATTATTTTTTTTTATTTATTTATTTATTTTTTTTAATCACTAGTCCAACGAAGCATACTGATCTCCCTGAGGCTACAGGCATTTCCGGGATTTCCATTATGTGGGGGCCCAATTATGGGTCGGGTCTATCAGGTTTTGTGGGCCCCTCAGTGCTGGGAGCCCTACGCCATGGCGTATAGGATAATCCGGCCCTGCATGGAGAGGAAGTGATATAAAGCTAAAAGGCTCTGAGGTGGGCATGTATGTTAGTCAAGTTAGGGTAGGTTAGGTTAAGTTGGGTAACTCATTTACTGGCCCAGGTGAGGAAGACATGTGAAGGTGAAAAAGATTAGGCTAGATTACTAATAATTACTGTGTGTGTATGAGTGTGTGAAAATAATAATAATGATAATACAACTACTACTAATACCACTACAAGTACTACTAATAATAATACTAATACTATGACTACTATTGCTATGACTAATACTACAATTACTTCTACAACTACTACTACTACTACTATTATTACCACTACTACTACAACTACCACCATCCAGCCTCACCTGCTTGTCAAAGAGCGCCAGGTTGCTCTCAAAGTCAAAGTCCGTGGCCATCATATCGTCGTCTGAGATGCCGAAGGTTGCCTCATTGCGCGCCCTCCGCTGCCGCTCCTTCTTGCCCGCCGTCCTGGCTGGGTCAAACCGCCGCGGGGAGCTGTAGTCAGGGGCAGCTGCCGGGGCCTGGGACACCCGCTGCCACTCCCCACTGGTATCTCTGGGTGTGGGAGGTTCATGTACTGACTGGCAGGAACTCAACCAAATTCTCATGCTATACAAGACCCTACTATAGGATCCGACGAGGATATATTAGCACATTCATATCTACAGGGAAAGAAATTTACAAGCAATGGAAACAGATAGTCATTGAAGAGCTTGTTTGCCCATTGCTACACTCACTGAAGACTCCGGACAAGGATATATTACCACGTTCATATCTATAGGGAAAGAAATTTACAAGCAATGGAAACAGATAGTCATTGAAGAGCTTGTTTGCCCATTGCTACACTCACTGAAGACTCTGGACAAGAATATATTAGCACATTCATGTCTATAGGGAAAGAAATTTACGAGCAATGGAAAGAGATAGTCAACTAGGAGCTTGTCTGCCTGTTACCACACTCACTGTACAAGGACAACAATATATTATCACATTCAAATCAAAAGGGAAAGAAATTTACGAGCAATGAAAACTGATGGTCAATGAAGGGCTTGTCTGCCTGTTCACTTACTTGGGGAGCGTGTGGTGGTGTGACCCATGAGCGAGCGTTTCCCCAACTGAGGTACGGGGCTTCCTCCTGATCTGCCCCGCCTCCCCCCCGGCCCCCGTCCCATACCCAGCAACAGCCGCCTCTCCATGCCCTGCCTGGGGGAATTGTAGCTGTGCCTTGGGGGCCCGCTGTGTGGTGTACTGTTGCTGTGGATGTGACGTCGGTGGCAGCTGTGTCTGTTTCTGCGGCGTCTGGTTGTGGTGGTTAGCTTGAGCATGTGAGGGGTATGTGAGCAAGGCCTGGGGTGTGTGGCCATGGGGTGTTGCTCCTGAGGGGACTGAGGCAGGCTGTGGTGTGGGTCTGGTGGTGGTGGCAGTGGTGGGCTCTACGTCGCCCTTCTTCGGGTGTGACAGTATCTTGAGCTCCACCACGTCACCGGCACTGAGGAAAAAGAGGATGGTGTCTAGGGTTCTCAAGGTTGCTGGTTTCAATCCTGTTTGGGCTAATCCTGAGGAGGTTCTGCAGGAAATGTTTGTAGGTCATAACTTGCAGGTTTTATACAACATGCAAACTTTTCTTTAACCCGGTAACAGCGACGGGCCAAATTTGTGGTTTTACCGTGTAGCAGCGACGGGCAAAATTTGTGCCATGATATAAACCCCCCAAAAAAGATGATACATAATCTGATCACAAATGCTTTGATATATATTATGAAATGGTTTGTGTGAGGGGTGATTTTTTCTCATTTTTCTGACTTAGAGGGACCATTAAGAAACATGATCCCTGCTGCTACCAGGTTAATTTCATAGTGCTGGGAGTTTTGGAGAGATTAGAGGTAGAAGGAAGGAGACCAGTTGGTAGACCTAGGAAAACATGGAGGTGTATACAGGAAGACTTGGCATTGATGGGATTGGATGAGCATCAGACAGAAGACAGAGTAGAACGAAGGAGAGCCATAAAGCATCCAACTGCTCAGGAAGAGTGAAATTGTACGTTAAATGAAATGGTGATGATGATGATTGTAATGTAAGAAGTAGAAAAAGAAGAAGTAGAAGAAGAAGAGTGCATAGTGAAATATCTAAATGTAAAAGAACTACCATGGAAATGAAAACAAAAACACAGACAGAAAGCACCGACTTACTTGATGGTGACCTCAGACAGTGGCGCCGGCCGGCCATTGTGGATGACCTGGGTGAGAGTGAGTGTCTGCCGCTGGGTGCTGACGGCCACCACCCGGCCCTGGTACCACCCTAGGCCCCCTCGCACCTCCACGGACACTTGACAGCCCACGTATTCAGTCATGACACAATCTCACCTGCAGACATTTTGGTGATGAGTGTTTCTACAGACAACAAGGGAAGTGTCTATGTGAAAATGGTGAGGAAGAAGAAAGTAAAATGAGAATGAAAGAAGGGAAATCAAGCAGAGTTGAAAGGAGAGGCAAAGACAAAGTGATGAAAGAAGGTTATAATGAGTGTTTCCGCAGACAATGAAGGAACTGTCTATGTGAAGATGGGGATAAAGAATGAAGCAATGAGAATTAAAGAAGGGAAATCAAGCAGAGTGGAAAGGAGATGTGATGAAAGAAGGTGATGATTAGTGTTTCCGCAGACAATGAAGGAACTGTCTATGTGAAGATGGGGATAAAGAATGAAGCAATGAGAATTAAAGAAGGGAAATCAAGCAGAGAGGAAAGAAGAGACACAGAGAAAATGAGGAAAGAAAGAGACAGGATGGAGAGAGAAAAGCAAGGAGAGTATGGAAATAGAAGAAGGAAAAGACTGAATATGAAAAAAGAGAAAAGGTATATATGGGACACAAGAACTGGCCAAGAAATGAGGTGAGAGAAGCAGGGAAGGGAAGAGGAGAAAATGAGTAAAGGAAGGGAGACAGAATGGAGAGAGAAAAGAAAAGAGAGGAAATGAGGTGGGAGGAGAAGAGACAAGATATGAAAAAAAACAGAGAAAATGTATAAATCGGATAAAAGAAATACCCAAGAGATGAAGAGAGGAAAACAGGGAAGGTACAAGGAATCTGAATCAGCTATTTGGGGTACCAGTTTACGTGATAAGCTGTGGGTGATGCCTGCAAGAAAATTTAAAGCATCAATCATATATGTTCACCTCAGGCTCCATCATACCCTGGACACTGGGGCTGATGGATCATATTTTACTGACAGAAACAACCAGAATTTTTATTTCCTCTTCACTTCCTTGACAAAGGAGTGACTTCACTTAGCTAAGAAGAAGTAGAAGTATAAGAAGAAGAAGAAATAGAAGAAGAAGAAGAAGTAGAAGAAGAAGAAGAAATAAAGGTAAAAGAAGAAGAAGTAGAATAATAATAAGAAGAAGTAGAACAAGTAGAAAAAGAAGAAGAAGAAGATGAAGTAGAGATAAAAGAAGAAAAAGAAGAAGAAGTAGAAGTACATATAAGAAGTAGAAGTAAAAGAAGATGAAGTAGAGATAAAAGAAGAAGAGGTAGAAGAAAAAGAAGAAGTAGAGATAAAAGAAGAAGATGAAGTAGAGGTAAAAGAAGAAGAAGAAGATGAAGTAGAGGTAAAAGAAGAAGATGAAGTAGAGGTAAAAGAAGAAGTAGAAGATGAAGTAGAGGTAAAAGAAGAAGAAGAAGATGAAGTAGAGGTAAAAGAAGAAGAAGAAGATGAAGTAGAGGTAAAAGAAGAAGTAGAAGATGAAGTAGAGGTAAAAGAAGAAGTAGAATAATAATAATAATAATAATAATAATAATAATAAGTAGAAGAAGAAGAAGAAGAAGTAGTAGAAGAAGTAGAAGTAAAAGAAGAAGAAGAAGAAGAAGAGGAAGAAGAAGTAAAAGAAGAAAAAGAAGAAGAAGAAGAAGAAGTAGTAGTATAAGAAGTAGAAGTAAAAGAAGAAGAAGAAGAAGTAAAAGAAGAAAAAGAAGAAGTCTAAGAAAAAGAAGAAGAAGTATAAGAAGTAGAAGTAAAAGAAGAAGAAGAAGAAGTATATACAAGAAGTAAAAGGGTAATTCTTACTAATAAGTCCAGGTCCCATGCAATAACGAAACCTTGCATATTATGTAGGACACACTGTGGCCTTGTCATATGTCTAAAAATCTTTTGGGGGATGAGTCTGATATGGCTGTAATAGCTCCGAGAATGTGATGTGCTGCGTTGGGTGGCTTCGATTTTCTAAGTCCATTGTTATGGTTACACTCAGGGCTCCATAGACAGACTGAGCCTCATAGCTGCCTTGCAGTGCACCATACAAACTAGTTCCTAAGCCAGTAAACCTGGGTTTGGGGTGTGAGAAGGCAAACTGACTTAAATGTGCCACCAAAATTTCCCTAAAACCGGGAAAAATCCCTAGTCCTGAAACTTTCAGGAAAGTTTCCTAAACGTATTGTCTTTTAATCCACTATATTCGAACATCGAGCATTACATGTGACACGAGCGTGTCACATGTAATGCGATTAATTGCTGCCTCGTGGGCGCATCAAGCTGAGACAAGCATGTGCCTCCAATATTGCCCCAACGAGAATAATAACCTTTCCAAGGTCTCACATATTGTTGTACTTCTTTAGTTTTACGGGCGCATCATACATGTGGGGGGGGTTAGGTTATGTAAAGTTCAGTTACAGAAGTTTGAATACGCTCCACCACCCAAAAAAAAAAAGATTTCACGGCTAGGTTAGGTTAGGTTATGTAAAGTTCGGATACAGTAGTTTAAATACACTCACCAAACAACAACAACAACAAAAATTTACGGCACATAATACATGTTGGGGGGGGGTTCCCCCCCCAGCTAGGTTAGGTTAGGTAAAGTTCGGTTACAGTAGATAAAATACACTCACCAAACAAAAATAAAAAGATTTTACGGCGCATCATACATGTGGGGGGGTCCCACAGGGGGGCGAAGCCCCGTTAGCTGTTAGGTTATAAAGTTAGTGACTTTCCTTACTTCCAAGACTAGGGAATTTTCATAAATTTAGGGATTTTTCTTGGGAAATTTTGGAAGCCCATTTTTCAGGGATTTTGCCTTCCCCCCCAAAACCCCGGTTCCCCACAGGTCTCCAGGCTTGTGTTTTGGGGGTAGGGGGGCTGGAGTGGCGGAGGGGGAGGCGTACTTCTTGTAAAGAATTACCAGTAAAAGTAAAAGAAGAAAAAGAAGAAGTAGAGGTAAAAGAAGAAGTATAAAAAGAAGATCGTGGGGGAAGGTGCAGGAGAAAGCTAATGCTGGCCCTCCGTAGACCAACCCGGGAAACAGTTTTTTTGCAGCTGGAATTATAATTACCGCGTCTCCCTGCAAGGCGGAGAGGTGTGGGCGGTGGAGGCGGGAGGGTGGAAGCGGCAGTGGAGGACCTGGTGGTGGAAAAGGAAAGGAGTGGAGGCAAGCTTTCTTGTTTACAGGCGTGCTTGGTCTTGGTCTGGACACCTGTAGCGCCTCGAACAGTCCCCTTCTTCTACTTGTACTCCTTTTTCTTCTTCTGATGATGATGATGATGATTCTTCTTCTTCTTCTTCTTCTTCTTCTTCTTCTTCAGTAGCTTCTTCTACTTCTACTTCCCTTACTAAAGATGACATATGGACCAAATAGATAAAAGAAAAATGAACTATAATATCACTGACTATATTCAACCATTCACACAGTCCTACAGTCATTCTGCTTCCATTCTTCTATAGCTAACGGGAAGCATACGTCCGGGGGTGCGTCGCTTCACTCACCCGCCAGACAATCCACAGTTTTTTTTAAGTAGTAAAGGAAGCAGCTCAAGGGCAAAAAAAAATATATATATATAATGAGAAAAAAAACCGCCTTGCCCCACCATGGATTACGTGGGCGTCCCTTGGTCTCCTAGTGCCACATGCCTATATAGACGGAGTTTCAGCGATGGTACTTTAGCGCGGGGTCTACAGCACAATTTGTGGTCTAAAAGCCACATATATGATGACCAGACCTGTCTCCCGATACCTCATTTGATGCTGTATGTACCTAAAGATAATAATGATAACAACATTAGCGTCGACAGTTTTAATATCCTGGATGGCGCGGTGACTCCTTCCTTCCGCATCGTGGGAAATCATTTTGCAATTATTATTATTTTTTTCTTCTGCAGGTTCCTCCCTTCCTCCTAAAATATTTTCCCATCAAACTTTTTCCTTCACGATGTTCCTTTACGCGATTATAAAGAGCAAACCCAACTGTACCTGAGAGCTCCTGAACTGAGTGTAGCCTAATAAGTCACCGCGTAGCCTAATTGCGGTTGCATTTTTACGAGAAAATAATCTTGTGGATAATGGTAAATCATTGTTCGGCAGTGTAAGGTTCCTGTAGGTGAAGTATTTGGCCATGGCTGAATGGTAAATAGATATTCTGGTCAGCGGTGCCAGATTGTCATACTCGGAACATTGTACCTATAAATTGTTTCCAGACCCCATAACTGCCTTCTTCATGCATCTTAATAACTAGATTCATTTATAGTTATAAGTGAAATGGTTAATCATCGGTGTTTTTTTGCAATGGTTACGGGTCAGAAATTGGGAAATGCGATATGGTGAGAACGACAATCTTGCACCGCTGATTCTGGTTGGCCGCTCGCTGCAGTATAAATTAATGGTGTGTGTAAAAATACGTACGTGTGAATAGCCTGGATCTAAAATTGGCGCCGCTTCCTTATCGTGTTTGTCATCCGGTGCGCACAAAAACTGCTTGCTAGATATATACGTCACACCTCCTTATATGGACTTGCCGGGAGCGGAAGTCCATAAGAAGTCAGCAGTTACATATGCGCAAATTTTGTTTCGAACAGGGACCGTCTGTTCCAAAACTAGCCAAAGCAGTCAAGTCCTTTATATTCATGACAAAGTTTGCAGTGGTGGTGGTGGTGGTGGTTATGGTGGTGGTGATGATGGTCATGATGGCGGTGGTGGTGGTGGTGATAATGGTGGTGGTGGACGTGATATATTCGAGTCGACAGGATACGGATATGGGAGAGAGAGAGAGAGAGAGAGACAATATACATATATAATACCAATAAAAAAAATATATATATATATATATATATATATATATATATATATATATATATATATATATATATATATATATGGCGTTTTTCAGCAAGCCACAAGGCCCCTCAGATCCCCTGACTTTTGAATCCGTTTCCGCCCCCCCTTCTCTCTCTCTCTCTCTCTCTCTCTCTCTCTCTCTCTCTCTCTCTCTCTCTCTCTCTTATCCGTATCCTGTTGGCTATATATAGAATATATGATCACGTCCACCACGTGGACGGCTGGCTGAACAGATACCAAGACGGCCCCGCGTTCAGGAGGATGAGAGTTCAATCCCCGCCCGATGCCACCAAGCTGGGATTTTTCAGCCGCCGGCGAGTGGCTTAAAACTACCCACATGCTTTCCAGAAGGCCACCTATCAACTTGGACTCTAGATTCTAGGATTAAAGATGAGCTCCGGGAGGGCAGCATGAGCCAATGCAAGATGGCGCCACTATAAACACTCGCCTGCGCCAGAACGGGCTGGGCCGACCATCAGGACCCACCATCACGATCCACCGGGAAGAAGCCTACCGGCGCAATAGGCCAAGACGTAAAAAAAAAAAAATAAATAAATAAATAAAAAATAACATCACCACTATCACCATCATCATCCCCACCACCATTACCACCATCATCATCATCCCCACCACCATCACCACCACCACCACCACCATCATCATCACCATCATCATCCCTACCACCACCATCACCATCATCATCTCCACCACCACCATCACCACCACCACCACTAACATCATCATCCCCACCATCATCACCACCAACACCACAATCATTACCATCATCATTCCCACCGCCACCACCATCACCACCACCACCACTAACATCATCATCCCCACCATCATCACCACCAACACCACAATCATTACCATCATCATTCCCACCGCCACCACCATCACCACCACCACCACTAACATCATCATCCCCACCATCATCACCACCAACACCACAATCATTACCATCATCATTCCCACCGCCACCACCATCACCACCACCACCACCACAATCATTACCATCATCATCCCCACCACCATCATTACCATCATCATCCCCACCACCACCATCATCATTACCATCATCATTCCCACCACCATCATTACCATCATCATCCCCACCACCACCATCATCATTACCATCATCATTCCCACCGCCACCACCATCACCACCACCACCACCACAATCATTACCATCATCATCCCCACCACCATCATTACCATCATCATCCCCACCACCACCACAATCATTACCATCATCATTCCCACCACCATCATTACCATCATCATCCCCACCACCACCATCATCATAACCATCATCATCACCATCACCACCATCACCACCACCACCATCATCATTACCATCATCATCCCCACCACCACCATTACCATCATCATCCCCACCACCACCATCATCATCCCCACCACCATCACCACCACCACCACAACCACCACCACCATCATTACCATCATCATTCCCACCATCACCACCACCACCATTACCATCATCATCCCCACCACCACCACCACCATCATTACCATCATCATCACCACCACCACCATCATTACCATCATCATCCCCACCACCACCACCATCATTACCATCATCATCACCACCACCACCATCACCACCACCACCATCATCATTACCATCATCATCCCCACCACCACCATTACCATCATCATCCCCACCACCACCACCATCATTACCAGCATCATCACCACCACCACCATCACCACCACCACCATCATCAGTACCAGCAGCATCCCCACCCCCACCATCACCATCATCATCCCCACCACCACCATCACCACCACCACCATCATCATTACCATCATCATCCCCACCACCACCACCACCATCATCATCCCCACCACCACCATCATCATCCCCACCACCACCATCATCATCCCCACCACCACCATTACCATCATCATCCCCACCACCACCATCATCATCACCACCACCACCATCATCATCCCCACCACCACCATTACCATCATCATCCCCACCACCACCATTACCATCATCATCCCCACCACCACCAAAACCATCATCATCCCAACCACCACCATAACCACCACCACCACCACCACCACCATCAGCAGCACCACCAACACCATTACCATCATCATCCCCACCACCACCATTACCATCATCATCCCCACCACCACCACCACCATCATCATCCCCACCACCACCACCACCATCATCATCCCCACCTCCACAACCATCATCATCCCCACCACCACCATTACCATCATCATCCCCACCACCACCATTACCATCATCATCCCACCACCACCATTACCATCATCATCCCAACACCACCCTCCTCATCCCCACCACCACCATCATCATCCCCACCACCACCATCACCATCATCATCCCCACCACCACCACCACCATCATCATCCCTACCACCATCACCACCACCACCACCATCACCATCATCATCCCCACCACCACCATCACCACCACCATCACCATCATCATCCCCACCACCACCATCACCATCATCATCCCTACCACCATCACCACCACCATCACCACCACCACCATTAACATCATCATCCCCACCACCACCATTACCAGCATCATCCCCACCACCAGCATGACCATCATCATCCCCACCACCACCATCACCACCACCACCAACATCATCCCCAACACCACCATCATCATCATCCCCACCACCACCATCATCATCCCCACCACCACCATCACCACCACCACCACCATCATCACCACCACCACCAGAACCATCATCATCCCCACCACCACCATCATCATCCCCACCACCACCAGCAACACCACCAACACCACCATCATCAACCACCACCACCATCATCATCCACACCATCACCACCACCACCATCATCATTACCATCATCATCCCCACCACCACCACCATCACCACCACCACCATCATTACCATCATCATCCCCACCACCACCATCATCATCACCACCACCACCATCATCATCCCCACCACCACCATCATTACCATCATCATCCCCACCACCACCACCATCATCCCCACCACCACCATCATCATCCCCACCACCACCATCATCATCCCCACCACCACCATCATCATCCCCACCACCACCATCATCATCCCCACCACCACCATCATTACCATCATCATCCCCACCACCACCACCATCATCCCCACCACCACCATCATCATCCCCACCACCACCATCATCATCCCCACCATCACCATCATCATCCCCACCACCACCATCATCATCCCCACCACCACCATCATCATCCCCACCACCACCATCATCATTACCATCATCATTCCCACCACCATCATTACCATCAACATCCCCACCACCACCATCAACATAACCAACAACATACCCACCACCACCATCACCACCACCACCACCACAATCATTACCATCATCATCCCCACCACCATCATTACCATCATCATCCCCACCACCACCACAATCATTACCATCATCATTCCCACCACCATCATTACCATCATCATCCCCACCACCACCATCATCATTACCATCATCATCCCCATCACCACCATCACCACCACCACCATCATCATTACCATCATCATCCCCACCACCACCATTACCATCATCATCCCCACCACCACCATCATCATCCCCACCACCATCACCACCACCACCACAACCACCACCACCATCATTACCATCATCATTCCCACCATCACCACCACCACCATCACCATCATCATCCCCACCACAACCACCACCACCATCATTACCATCATCATCCCCACCACCACCACCATCATTACCATCATCATCCCCACCACCACCACCATCATTACCATCATCATCACCACCACCACCATCACCACCACCACCATCATCATTACCATCATCATCCCCACCACCACCATTACCATCATCATCCCCACCACCACCACCATCATTACCAGCATCATCACCACCACCACCATCACCACCACCACCATCATCATTACCATCATCATCCCCACCACCACCATTACCATCATCATCACCACCACCACCATCACCACCACCACCATCATCATTACCATCATCATCCCCACCACCACCACCACCATCATCATCCCCACCACCACCATCATCATCCCCACCACCACCATCATCATCCCCACCACCACCATTACCATCATCATCCCCACCACCACCATCATCATCCCCACCACCACCATTACCATCATCATCACCACCACCACCATTACCATCATCATCCCCACCACCACCATTACCATCATCATCCCCACCACCACCATTACCATCATCATCCCCACCACCACCATTACCATCATCATCCCCACCACCACCACCACCATCATCATCCCCACCACCACCATTACCATCATCATCCCCACCACCACCACCACCATCATCATCCCCACCACCACCACCACCATCATCATCCCCACCACCACCACCATCATCATCCCCACCACCACCATTACCATCATCATCCCCACCACCACCACAATCATTACCATCATCATTCCCACCACCATCATTACCATCATCATCCCCACCACCACCATTACCATCATCATCCCCACCACCACCATCATCATCCCCACCACCACCATCATCATCCCCACCACCACCATCACCATCATCATCCCCACCACCACCACCACCATCATCATCCCCACCACCACCACCACCATCATCATCCCCACCACCACCACCACCATCATCATCCCCACCACCACCACCACCATCATCATCCCCACCACCACCATCATCATCACCACCACCACCATCATCATCCCCACCACCACCATTACCATCATCATCCCCACCACCACCATCATCATCCCCACCACCACCATCAACACCACCATCACCATCATCATCCCCACCACCACCATTACCAGCATCATCCCCACCACCACCATCATCATCCCCACCACCACCATCACCACCACCACCATCATCATCCCCACCACCACCATTACCATCATCATCCCCACCACCACCATCATCATCCCCACCACCACCATCATCATCACCACCACCACCATCATCATCCCCACCACCACCATCATCATCCCCACCACCACCATCACCACCACCACCATCATTACCATCATCATCCCCACCACCACCATCATCATCCCCACCACCACCATCATTACCATCATCATCCCCACCACCATCATCATCCCCACCACCACCATCATCATCCCCACCACCACCATCATTACCATCATCATCCCCACCACCACCACCATCATCCCCACCACCACCATCATCATCCCCACCAACACCATCATCATCCCCACCACCACCATCATCATCCCCACCACCACCATCATCATCCCCACCACCACCATCATTACCATCATCATCCCCACCACCACCACCATCATCCCCACCACCACCATCATCATCCCCACCACCACCATCATCATCCCCACCATCACCATCATCATCCCCACCACCAACATCATCATCCCCACCACCATCATGATCCCCACCACCACCATCATCATCCCCACCACCACCATCATCATCCCCACCACCACCATCATCATCCCCACCACCACCATCATTACCATCATCATCCCCACCACCACCATCATCATCCCCACCACCACCATCATCATCCCCACCACCACCATCATCATCCCCACCATCACCACCACCACCATCATTACCATCATCATCCCCACCACCACCAGCAGCATCCCCACCATCACCACCACCACCATCATTACCATCATCATCCCCACCACCACCATCATCATCACCACCATCACCACCACCACCAACAGGACCATCATCATCCCCACCACCACCACCACCATCACCACCACCACCCTCATGACCAGCATCAGCACCACCACCACCAACATCATCCCCACCACCATCACCACCACCACCACCACCACCACCACCATCATCATTACCATCATCATTCCCACCATCACCACCACCACCATTACCATCATCATCCCCACCACCACCACCACCATTACCATCATCATCCCCACCACCACCACCATCATTACCATCATCATCCCCACCACCACCACCATCATTACCATCATCATCCCCACCACCACCACCATCATTACCATCATCATCCCCACCACCACCACCATCATTACCATCATCATCCCCACCACCACCACCATCATTACCATCATCATCCCCACCACCACCACCATCATTACCATCATCATCCCCACCACCACCACCACCATTACCATCATCATCCCCACCACCACCACCATCATTACCATCATCATCACCACCACCACCACCATCATTACCATCATCACCACCACCACCACCACCATCATTACCATCATCATCCCCACCACCACCACCATCATTACCATCATCATCCCCACCACCACCACCATCATTACCATCATCATCCCCACCATCACCACCATCATTACCATCATCATCACCACCACCACCACCATCATTACCATCATCATCCCCACCACCACCACCATCATTACCATCATCATCCCCACCACCACCACCATCATTACCATCATCATCACCACCACCACCACCATCATTACCATCATCATCCCCACCACCACCACCATCATTACCATCATCATCCCCACCACCACCACCACCACCACCACCATCATTACCATCATCATCACCACCACCACCATCATTACCATCATCATCCCCACCACCACCACCATCATTACCATCATCATCACCACCACCACCACCATCACCACCACCATCATTACCATCATCATCCCCACCACCACCACCATCATTACCATCATCATCCCCACCACCACCACCATCATTACCATCATCATCACCACCACCACCACCATCATTACCATCATCACCACCACCACCACCACCATCATTACCATCATCATCCCCACCACCACCACCATTATCATCACCACCACCACCACCATCACCACCACCACCATTACCATCATCACCACCACCACCACCACCATCATTACCATCATCATCCCCACCACCACCACCATCATCATCACCACCACCACCATCACCACCACCACCACCACCATCATCATCCCCACCACCACCACCACCACCATCACCACCATCATCACCACCACCACCACCTCAAGAAGCAAAACCCATATATACACAGAAAGGATTTGTTTTATTGTTTATTCTTACCATGTATACAGAGTGATGCTAGGCTATACCTCGAATTTTCCTAGTTAATTATTGGCATCTATATATACTTTTTTTTTTTCTTTTTAGAGTTATACAGTTTTATTTTATTATATAGATCATCACCATTCTCTTTGTTTTATGCTTGTTCTTTTTTTTCTTGTTCTATACTTCTTCTTCTTTTTCTTCTTCTTCTTCTTCTTTTCCTTCTCCTTCGTCAACTTTTTTTCTTCTTTTTTTCCTTCTTTTCTTCTCCTTCGTCAACGTTTTTTTTCTTCTTCTTCTTCTCCTTCTTCTCTCTTTCTTGTTCTTCTTCTTCGTATCTTCGTTATCACTATCATCATCATCATCATCTTACGTATTTAAAGAACTATAACATAAATCACTTTCATAATTAAGAGCAAATCAGAACAAGATAAATCATTTCTTAAAATTAATTTATTTTTCCCCACTGAACAAAGCTTCGCACAAAATCCAGTCATTTGATTTACTTATTTTTTGTTTACTTCTGTCAAGCGGAAATCACATTATCAATCAAGTTTGGTTATCATATATATAAAGCATTTGGACTTCCTTATAACTCAATGCAGACTTCAAAAGTACAATAATGATACGGATATGCGCACTGAGACCACGAGCAGTTGTACCGTGTGGCCCTAACTTTAGGCTGGGATTACGTTAGATAGGATTTGCTAGAAGTAACGTAGCCAGTTAATATTACGGTTAGACACATCTATGCTACTCTGAGCAAACCTAGGCCGAATTTCTCTCCACCTTGTGCTCTGAGGAGGTAATATTAACTGGCTACGTTACTTCTAGCAAATCAATATTACGGTTAGACACATCTATGCTACTCTGAGCAAATCTAGGCCGACTTTCTCTCCACCTTGTGCTCTGAGGAGGGTTAAGCAAAGCACCATTCCTAAAGTAACATTAACATCTAAGGGCCAGTTCGACAGTCCAACCCAGCCATTGTAAGCGCCCAAACCAAACTATATTTTCCACAATGATCCGTTATTTCTACTCAATACCAGATACTAGAGAGATTTCCCGGGTGCTCTCCAAAAATGTACTCCTTTTTTATATCAACGCCAAACACTAGACAAGGAATTTTCGTGGTGTTTCGTGTTTGGTTGGGGAGCTTACAAACTTGATGTAGTGGACTGTAAAACTGGCCTGAAGGTAAGTTACAAGAGGTTTCACTTCACAAAAACAACATACATCTCTCCACAAATCCCCCAAAATACACCCTCCCATCACCACACAGACACAACACACATATCTCTCCAAAATCCCTCAACACACACCCTCTCACCACACACAAACACAACACATATTCTCCCAAAATTCTCCAACACACACTATCGGTGACTATCCCATTACCACAATCTCCACACCCTAACTCCTCACACCAACACCTCCCCCGTGACCCCGGCAGCCGACCTTACCTCTCCACTCTCTGACCAGAAGTAACGCTCCTGGATTACTCTGGGTCTGATCTGGTTCCCCTACGCCCCACTCCCTCCGATCTCCTCAGTGACTTGACAGAAAATTCTTTCCTACTCACATACCTCACCGTGACTTATTTTCTCTCTTACACCTAGTCCTTAACACTAAAATTAACTCATATTAATATAGCATGGGGAAGTGGCGCAGATATATAGCAATATATAACAATCCTCACCACCACGTACCAGTGTCATCTGTTCATTCTAACTAGGCAAATAAGCTCCTCCCCCTTCCCTGTCAAGTGTATACCACGGGCTGATCCACAAGCAAGCCACGCCCCCTTTCTCGCTGTGGCTGCATGTGATTGGTGAATGCTGGGAAAGGTTGCAGCTCATTGGTGGGTGTTGGGCTCGAGTGGGCGGGGCTTATGTATGGGGCTAGAGTGAACAGAATGTGAATGCCTACCACCACCTCTACCACTATTAACACTACCTCTACCATCATCACCACCACCACCTCTACCACCTTCACCACCGTCATCATCATTTCTGGAGGTGTGGGGACGGTGACGGCTGGGGGAAGCTGGCGCAGGCTGTCAAAGGGCTCGTACAGGCTTTTGACCACCTCCTCCCTCACGCAGGACGGTGCAGGACGGTCAAAGGGCTCGTACAGGCTGTTGACCACCTCCTCCCTCACGCAGGACGGTGCAGGGCGGTCAAAAGGCTCGTACAGGCTGTTGACCACCTCCTCCCTCACGCAGGACTGTGCACGGCGGTCAAAGGGCTCGTACAGGCTGTTGACCACCTCCTCCCTCACGCAGGACGGTGCAGGGCGGTCAAAGGGCTCGTACAGGCTGTTGACCACCTCCTCACGCAGCCCGGTGCAGGGCGGTCAAAGGGCTCGTACAGGCTGTTGACCACCTCCTCCGTCACGCAGGACGGTGCAGGGCGGTCAAAGGGCTCGTACAGGCTGTTGACCACCTCTTCCGTCACGCAGGACGGTGCAGGACGGTCAAAGAGCTCGTACAGGCTGTTGACCACCTCCTCCGTCACGCAGGACGGTGCAGGACGGTCAAAGAGCTCGTACAGGCTGTTGACCACCTCCTCCCTCACGCAGGACGGTGCAGGGCGGTCAAAGGGCTCGTACAGGCTGTTGACCACCTCCTCCCTCACGCAGGACGGTGCAGGACGGTCAAAGGGCTCGTAAAGGTTGTTGACCACCTCCTCCGTCACGCAGGACGGTGCAGGTCGGTCAAAGGGCTCGTACAGGCTGTTGACCACCTCCTCCCTCACGCAGGACGGTGCAGGACGGTCAAAGGGCTCGTACAGGCTGTTGACCACCTCCTCCCTCACGCAGGACGGTGCAGGACGGTCAAAGGGCTCGTAGAGGCTGTTGACCACCTCCTCCCTCACGCAGGACGGTGCAGGACGGTCAAAGGGCTCGTACAGGCTGTTGACCACCTCCTCCCTCACGCAGGACGGTGCAGGACGGTCAAAGGGCTCGTACAGGCTGTTGACCACCTCCTCCGTCACGCAGGACGGTGCAGGACGGTCAAAGGGCTCGTACAGGCTGTTGACCACCTCCTCCGTCACGCCGGGCGCCGCTGGACTAGTTCGCTGCTGGTCTGCGTCTGTCGGAGGCATGGAATGACTGGCCTTTAGGCTTTAGGATTGCTGATGATGATAATGATAGGGAACTGTTGCTGCTACCATTCCTATTACTACTGCTGCTACTACTACTACTACAGTTACTACTATTACTACTACTACTACTACTACTACTACTACTATTACATTATCGTCATCATCCTCAATTACTATTCCACTGCATGATAACGGCCTTTCCCAACGTTTTCCAGCCCTCTGTCTGGCGTTAGAGCATTCAATCCTGCCTCGGCAAAGTCACGCTCTAATTGTCCTGACTTGTGCTGTTCCCGGGCCGCCACTGTGTTGCTTCGGTCCTCGGTCTGTTGGCAGCTCGACGTACTCATGCCGTCACCTGACCAACTACATTTTTACTCTTTTGCTCCATTTTTTACTCCTATTAATCATTCTTTCTCAATGCAGTACTGTTGCACCGACAGCCTGTTCTCTAATCCATGATGTATTCTCCCTGCCTCTCCGGGTAACTTCAGTATTAGTTTCTCTAGTCTTCTCTCTGCGCTTATCAGCTTTCTCTCGAAAAGTATTTAGTGAGGCGCAGTGTTTCTCTGTATGTTGGGACTGTGTGTGTGTGTGTGTGTGTGTGTGTAAGACACACACACACACACAAACTAAAAAGGTGGGTTAACACACAAACCTTCCGTCTTCTTCTAACGTCGCCGCCATCCCACATACCAGCACCACCACCACCACCGCCACCACATTCGCCACCACCAGCATGGCCATCACCACCCCCGCCAATACTTGTTGGGATGTGGGTGCCTTGGCAGGGAGGAGGCACGCCTGGTGTGGGTGTTTCAGCGGCAGGGGCTGTGAGGCTGGGGGTGTGAGGAGGCACGCCTGGTGTGGGTGTTTCAGCGGCAGGGGTTGTGGGGCTGGTGGTGTGAGGAGGCACGCCTGGTGTGGGTGGAGGGTTCGAGCAGGGCACCAGTGATGGCCGTATGTTATTATCAACACGGATTTTGTTGGCACAGTCCGTGAGGCTCCAGCGTGAGGCGCCGTGAGCCCTGACCTGGAGGCTCAGTACATTGCGGAAGGGGCCGCGGCGACACGCACTGTAACAACGGCCAACGTGCACGCCAAATACAAGTTCATCAGGGGTAACGCCGTCTCGGTAATTGGACTTATACACCACTGCATTCAACTGCCACCAGCTGTCGTAGCCTTGAAGACAAGTGTTATACAGCGAGAACCAGGCAACGACCACCTCATCAGCATCACCATCAGAAACCTTCCCCACGAGACTGACGCCCTGGAAGCCTGGCCGGGGCTGCACGAACAACGTCGTCAATATGCTTTCTGGGCCTCTATCTCGTACAGTGGTAATGTTGACCCCGGCTGTATCTTGAGCCGTGACGGTGATATTGGCGCGGCATTCCCAGTCCAGGGCGTGGCAGGGGGAGCCTCCGGGGCCAAACAGCAGCAGCAGCAGCAGCAGCAGGACCATTGGCGGGGCCCGTGACAGCAGCGGCAGCGGGAAGACGGTGAGCGAGGTGTTCTTGGTGTTCTTCATGACTCCGGGGAGGCTAGACTGTGTGTGTGTGACTGTGTGTAG
>NC_066538.1:15899861-15929861 GCF_024679095.1 Eriocheir sinensis
CCCCTTCCTCACCCTCAGACCCCTGCCAACGCCCCTTCCTCTCACCCATCAGACCCCCTGCCAACGCCCCCTTCCCCTCACCCCTCAGACCCCCTGCCAACGCCCCCTTCCCCTCACCCCTCAGACCCCCTGCCAACGCCCCCTTCCCCTCACCCCTCAGACCCCCTGCCAACGCCCCCTTCCCCTCACCCCTCAGACCCCCAACGCCCCTTCCCTCACCCCTCAGACCCCCTGCCAACGCCCCCTTCCCTCACCCTCAGACCCCCTGCCAACGCCCCTTCCCTCACCCCTCAGACCTCCTGCCAACGCCCCTTCCCCTCACCCCTCAGACCCCTGCCAACGCCCCCTTCCCTCACCCCTCAGACCCCTGCCAACGCCCCTTCCCCTCACCCCTCAGACCCCTGCCAACGCCCCTTCCTCACCCCTCAGACCCCCTGCCAACGCCCTTCCTCACCCCTCAGACCCCTGCCAACGCCCCCTTCCCCTCACCCCTCAGACCCCTGTCAACGCCCCCTTCCCTCACCCCTCAGACCCCTGCCAGCGCCCCTTCCCCTCACCCCTCAGACCCCCTGCCAACGCCCCCTTCCCTCACCCTCAGACCCCTGCCAACGCCCCTTCCCCTCACCCCTCAGACCCCTGCCAACGCCCCCTTCCCCTCACCCCTCAGACCCCTGCCAACACCCTTCCCTCACCCTCAGACCCCTGCCAACACCCCCTTCCCTCACCCCTCAGACCCCTGCCAACAACCCCCTCACCCCTCAGACCCCCTGCCAACGCCCCTTCCCTCACCCCTCAGACCCCTGCCAACGCCCCTTCCCTCACCCCTCAGACCCCCTGCCAACGCCCCCCTTCCCTCACCCTCAGACCCCTGCCAACGCCCCCCCTCACCCCTCAGACCCCTGCCAACGCCCCTTACCCTCACCCCTCAGACCCCTGCCAACGCCCCACCCTCACCCCTCAGACCCCATGCCAACGCCCCCCTTCCCCTCACCCCTTTTCATCATTTCCCTTCGATGCTTGACTTTTGGGTCCGTTTCCCGCCATCGTCTCTCTCTCTCTCTCTCTCTCTCTCTCTCTCTCTCTCTCTCTCTCTCTCTCTCTCTCTCTCTTATCCGTATCCTGTTGGCTCGAATATATCACGTCCACCACCACCACCACCATCATTACCACCACCACCACCACCACCATCATCACCACCACCACCACCACCATCACCACCACCACCACCTCAAGAAGAAGCAAAAGCCATATATACACAGAAAGGCTTTGTTTTATTGTTTATTCTTACCTTGTATACAGAGTGATAGGCTATATCTCGACTTTTCTTAGTTAATTATTGGCAACTATATTTTTTTGTTTTTTATACTTATACAATTTTGTTTCGTTATGTAGAGCATCACCATTCTCCTTGTTTTGTACTTGTTCTTGTTTTCCTTCTTCTAATTCTTCTTCTTCTCCTTCGCCTTCTTTTCTTCTTCTTCTTCTTCTTCTTCTTCTTCTTCTTCTAATTATTTTTTCTTATTCTATTTCTTCTTCTTTTCTTCCTTTATATTCTTCTTATCATTATCACTATCATTACCATCATCATCATCATAACTTTTTAAAGAACTATAATATAAATCACATTCATAGTTAAGACCAAATCAGGTCAGAATGAATACATTTCTTAACATTAATTTATTTTCCCCCACTGAACAAAGCTTCCCACAAAATCCAGTTACATGTCTGTTTATGTTATTTTATTTATTTTTATTTTTTTGTTTACTTTTGTCAAGCGGAAATCACATTATCAATCAAGTTTGGTTCTCTTATAGCTAAAGCATTTGGACTTCCATATAACTCAATGCAGACTTGAAGAGTACAATAATGATACGGATATGAGCACTGAGGCCACGAGTAGCTATAGAGTATGGCCCTAATCTTACTTACTATCCTACCAACAACACTTTCTATCATCATCATTGCCACCATCCCCACCACCACCACCACCACCACTGTCATCTGTTCATTCTAACTAGGCAAATAAGCCCCTCCCCCTTTCCTGTCAAGTGTATACCATTGGCTGATCCACAAGCAAGCCACGCCCCCTTTCTCGCTGTGGCTGCATGTGATTGGTGAATGCTGGGAAAGGTTGCAGCTCATTGGTGGGTGTTGGGCTCGAGTGGGCGGGGCTTATGTACAGGGCTAGAGTGAACAGAATGTGAATGCCTACTACCATCACCACCACCTCTACCACTATTAACACTACCACTACCATCATCACCACCACCACCTCTACCACCTTCACCACCGTCATCATCACTTCTGGAGGTGTGTGGGGACGGTGACGGCTGGGGGCGGCTGGCGCAGGCTGTCAAAGGGCTCGTACAGGCTGTTGACCACCTCCTCCCTCACGCAGGACGGTGCAGGGCGGTCAAAGGGCTCGTACAGGCTGTTGACCACCTCCTTCCTCACGCAGGACGGTGCAGGGCGGTCAAAGGGCTCGTACAGGCTGTTGACCACCTCCTCCCTCACGCAGGACGGTGCAGGACGGCCAAAGGGCTCGTACAGGCTGTTCACCACCTCCTCCCTCACGCAGGACGGTGCAGGACGGTCAAAGGGCTCGTACAGGCTGTTGACCACCTCCTCCCTCACGCAGGACGGTGCAGGACGGTCAAAGGGCTCGTACAGGCTGTTGACCACCTCCTCCCTCACGCAGGACGGTGCAGGACGGTCAAAGGGCTCGTACAGGCTGTTGACCACCTCCTCCCTCACGCAGGACGGTGCAGGACGGTCAAAGGGCTCGTACAGGCTGTTCACCACCTCCTCCCTCACGCAGGACGGTGCAGGACGGTCAAAGGGCTCGTACAGGCTGTTGACCACCTCCTCCCTCACGCAGGACGGTGCAGGACGGTCAAAGGGCTCGTACAGGCTGTTGACCACCTCCTCCCTCACGCAGGACGGTGCAGGGCGGTCAAAGGGCTCGTACAGGCTGTTGACCACCTCCTCCGTCACGCCGGGCGCCGCTGGACTAGTTCGCTGCTGGTCTGCGTCTGTCGGAGGCATGGAATGACTGGCCTTTAGGATTGCTGATGATGATAATGATAGGGAACTGTTGCTGCTACTATTCCTATTACTACTACTACTACTACTACTACTACTACTACTACTACAATTACTACTACCATTGCTATTACTGCTACTATTACATTATCGTCATCATCCTCAATTACTATTCCACTGCATGATAACGGCCTTTCCCAACGTTTTCCAGCCCTCTCTGTCTGGCGTTAGAGTATTCAATCCTGCCTCGGCAAAGTCACGCTCTAACTGTCCTGACTTGTGCTGTTCCCGGGCCGCCACTGTGTTGCTTCGGTCCTCGGTCTGTTGGCAGCTCGACGTACTCATGCCGTCACCTGACCAACTACATTTTTACTCTTTTGCTCCATTTTTTACTCCTATTAATCATTCTTTCTCATTGCAGTACTGTTGCACCGACAGCCTGTTCTCGAATCCATGATGTATTCTCCCTGCCTCTCCGGGTAACTTCAGTATTAGTTTCTCTAGTCTTCTCTCTGCGCTTATCAGCTTCCTCGAAATGTATTTTGTGAGGTGCCGAGTCTCACTCTTTGTTAGGACTGTGTGTGTGTGTGTGTGTGTGTGTGTGTGTGTGTGTAAGATACACACACACACACACAAACTAAACAAGTAGGAACATACACCAACCTTCTGGCTTCATCTGCTGTCCCCGCCGTCGCACAACCACCACCACCACCACCACCAAGATCACCACCACCAGCATGGCCACCCCCACCCCCACCCAGTGCAATACATAGGGGGGAGGTGTTTCAGTGGCAGGGGTTGTGGGGCTGGGGGCGTGAGGAGACTTGGGTGGTGTGGGTGCTTCAGTGGCAGGGGTTGTGGGGCTGGGGGCGCGAGGAGGCACGCCTGGTGTGGGTGTTTCAGTGGCAGGGGTTGTGGGGCTGGTGGTGTGAGGAGGCACGCCTGGTGTGGGTGCTTCAGTGGCAGGGGTTGTGGGGCTGGTGGTGTGAGGAGGCACGCCTGGTGTGGGTGTTTCAGTGGCAGGGGTTGTGGGGCTGGTGGTGTGAGGAGGCACGCCTGGTGTGGGTGTTTCAGTGGCAGGGGTTGTGAGGCTGGTGGTGTGAGGAGGCACGCCTGGTGTGGGTGTTTCAGCGGCAGGGGTTGTGGGGCTGGTGGTGTGAGGAGGCACGCCTGGTGTGGGTGGAGGGTTCGAGCAGGGCACCAGTGATGGCCGTATGTTATTATCAACACGGGTTTTGTTGGCACAGTCCGTGAGGCTCCAGCGTGAGGCGCCGTGAGCCCTGACCTGGAGGCTCAGTACATTGCGGAAGGGGCCGCGACGACACGCACTGTAACAACGGCCAACCTGCACGCCAAATACAAGTTCATCAGGGGTAACGCCGTCTCGGTAATTGGACTTATACGCCACTGCATTCAACTGCCACCAGCTGTCGTAGCCTTGAAGACAAGTGTTATACAGCGAGAACCAGGCAACGACCACCTCATCAGCATCACCATCAGAAACCTTCCCCACGAGACTGACGCCCTGGAAGCCTGGCTGGGGCTGCACGAACAACGTCGCCCTTTTGATTTCTGTGCCTCCGTGTCGTTCAGTGGTAATGTTGACCCCGGCTGTATCTTGAGCCGTGATGGTGATATTGGCGCGGCATTCCCCCAGGGCGTGGCAGGGGGAGCCTCCGGGGCCAAACAGCAGCAGCAGCAGCAGCAGCAGGACCATTGACGGGGCCCGTGACAGCAGGAAGACGGTGAGCGAGGTGTTATTGGTGTTCTTCATGGCTCCGGGGAGGCTGGACTGTGTGTGTGTGACTGTGTGTAGTGTGTTATACATGCAGCTACGATGATTTCAGATAGTATTTGACTCCAGGATTTCCTCTCGTTGCTGCGAAATCTTAAACACACACACACACACACACACACACACACACACACACACACACACACACACCACTGTTGCTACTAAGCCTACTATTGCTACTAGACTACGACTACTACTGGAGCTATTACTGGTATTACTACGGTTACGGACAACGCTAAAATAATCTATCGCGGCACAGCGGGAAGCAACAACAACAACAACAACAACTACTACTACTCTTACTACTATAACTACTACTACTACTCCTACTACTACTATTACTACTACTACTACTACTACTACTACTACTACTACTCCTACTATTACTATTATAGGGTAAAGTGGGTAAGTTGCCCCCCTTAAGGGAGATTGGCTGTTGTAGGCACATTTTTTGCAATAGAATTTTGAAAAAAAGTTCTGTTGAGAGCTTAGGCTGAGGCCTATCTATGGTATATATTATATCCACTCATTATGATTTTGACTTTATTATAATGACAATTTTAAAAAAATAATAAATGGGGCTTCTTGCCCCGCATGTGAGCTAAGAAGCCCCCTGGGTAGGCCTTTTACCCCGCTCTGGTTTACAATAATAAAACTCGCAGACACATAAGGAAAATATTTTTTTCACATTATAGAAAATATAAAATGTATTCCCTTTTTGAAAACTATACCCTACAAATCTCTCTTGATGTAAAATATAGGAACACAGTCAGATTTGTGTCTCCTAATGAACAGAATGTAAAACTAAACAATTAATTAATTTTCTAAAATGTGTCCCCTTCTTTTAGACTAGTAATATTAGACTAGCTTCTCTTTCTTCTGAATTTTTGTAACAAAAGGAACATCTACTTTCATGAAAAATATATGGAACTAAATATTCAATTAATTTGATAAAATATGTTCTTTCTGTTGAATATTGATATCTGAAACAGTTAAAACACCAACTTCCGTATAGTCTCAAACTCAAAAGTGTTCACTTATGGATGCCTTTCAAAAACTTAAACATGCAGAATGCACAACTGGAGTAGGCCTAGACCTGTATGTATGTCAAAACTGCGAGTCTGATTAGGCGTTACAGTATTGCTATTTTTTTATTTATAGCAATACTGTAATGTTATAGTGACCTTGCTTGTAGGGGGATGAAGACGGTGGGACTCTCGTGCAATATTCTGATTTGCTTCTTGATTCTTCTTCTTCTTCTTCTTCTTCTTCTTCTTCTTCTTCTTCTATTTCTTCTTTTACTGTATCGCTCCGTAAGTCCTCGTGATCCTCCCTTCTGCTTATTCATACGCTTTGCTTTTCACTGGCATTACACTATCTAAATTATTATTATCCTCCTTCTTTTATATCTTCGGAGGAGGAGGAGGAGGAGGAGGAGCTAGGTACTGCGTGGAGAAGAGGAGGAGAAGGGAGAGGAAGGAGGAGGGAGGAGGACGAGGTGAAGGAGAAGGGATGAGGTGGAGAAGAAGGAAAGGACGAAAGGAGAAGGAGGAAAACGGTAATAAAGAAAGGGTGGAGAGGGGGACCGAGACGGAAAGGGTCACTGAAGGGGTGGAAGGGTTACGGAGGGTGGCTGGCAGGGGATATGAATGGGATGGGAGAGGTAATACATGGAGCAGGGAGTTGGAAAGGGTCACTGAAGGGGTGGAAGGGTTACGGAGGGTGGCTGGCAGGGGATAAGAATGGGATGGGAGAGGTAATACATGGAGCAGGGAGTTGGAAAGGGTCACTGAAGGGGTGGAAGGGTTACGGAGGGTGGCTGGCAGGGGATATGAATGGGATGGGAGGGGTAATACATGGAGCAGGGAGTTGGAAAGGGTCACTGAAGGGGTGGAAGGGTTACGGAGGGTGGCTGGCAGGGGATATGAATGGGATGGGAGAGGTAATACATGGAGCAGGGAGTTGGAAAGGGTCACTGAAGGGGTGGAAGGGTTACGGAGGGTGGCTGGAAGGGGATAAGAATGGGATGGGAGAGGTAATACATGGAGCAGGGAGTTGGAAAGGGTCACTGAGGGGGTGGAAGGGTTACGGAGGGTGGCTGGAAGGGGATAAGAATGGGATGGGAGAGGTAATACATGGAGCAGGGAGTTGGAAAGGGTCACTGAAGGGGTGGAAGGGTTATGTAGGGTGGCTGGAAGGGGATATGAATGGGATGGGAGAGGTAATACATGGAGCAGGGAGTTGGAAAGGGTCACTGAAGGGGTGGAAGGGTTACGGAGGGTGGCTGGCAGGGGATATGAATGGGATGGGAGGGGTAATACCTGGAGCAGGGAGTTGGAAAGGGTTAGAAAGAGGATCTAAAATGGTCGGCGCTTCGTTATCGTGTTCGTCATCCGGTGCGCCCCAAAGCTACTGAACATACACGTCACACCTCCTTACATGGACTGGCTGGGAGCGGAAGACCATCATAAGAACATAAGAACATAAGAACGCAGGAGTCTGCAAGAGGCCGGTAGGCCTGTACGAGGCAGCTCCTTTGACCCTAAGCTCCCGTGTATCTAATCCCACCTAATATCGCTGTCCATGAATTTATCTAGTCTATTTTTGAATGTGACAATTGTATTGGCACTCACCACATGACTGCTAAGCCTATTCCACTCATCCACCACCCTGTTAGTAAACCAATTTTTGCCTATGTCCCTGTTGAATCTGAATTTATCCAGTTTAAACCCATTACTTCGTGTCCTACCCGGTTCTCTTACCAACAAAACCTTATGAATGTCTCCTTATTAAAGCCCTTCATCCATGTATACACCTCGATCATGTCTCCACGCACCCTTCGCCTGTCTAGAGAATGCAAGTTTAACTGTTTGAGTCTTTCCTCGTATGGCAAGTTTCTCAACCCTGAATCATCTTAGTCATCCTCCTCTGCACCGATTCTAACATTTTGATATCCATTCTATAGTAGGGTGACCAGAACTGAACCACATAGTCAAGATGAGGTCTAACTAATGCTAAATATAGTTTGAGGAAGACTTGGGGCTTCTGTTGCTTACGCTCCTTGAAATAAATCCCAGTACCCTATTAGCTCGATTTCTAGCTTGAATGCATTGTGCCCTTGGACGGAGATCAGAGCTCACTAAGACCCTAAATCCCTCTCGCACCCAGACCTACTTATGAGAGTGTCATTTAAGCAATAGTTATGTGAGGGTTCCTACTACACTCAGAATACTGCACTTCCCTACATTGAACTCCATCTGCCATTTATCCGCCCAGTCATATAATCTGTTGAGTTCACCTTGGAGAATACTAGCGTCCTGATCCGACTCAATTACTCTACCGATCTTGGTATCATCTGCAAATTTACTAACATCACTACTAATTCCTGTGTCTAAGTCATTGATATAAATAATAAACAAAAGTGGACCTAATACCGAGCCTTGTGGGACCCCACTCGTAACACATCCCCAGTCAGATCTTTTACCATTGATTTGCACTCTTTGCTTCCTATTGCTAAGCCACGCCTTGACCCAGTTCAAAACTTTACCCTCTACTCCGTGAGCCTGTAATTTAAGCAACAGTCGTTGGTGAGGAACTTTGTCAAACGCTTTACTAAAATCAAGATATATTACATCATAATTTTCATCTCTGTCAACCGCCTCAAATACTTTATTGTAGAAGGACAAGAGATTGGTGAGGCATGACCTACCTTTTGTGAACCCATGCTGCGAGTCGTGAATTAAGCTATGTTTCTCTAAATGCTCTGAATGTTCCTGGCTATTATGGACTCCAGCATCTTCCCTATAACCGATGTTAAGCTAATTGGGCGATAGTTTGAAGCAACTGACCTGTCTCCCTTTTTAAAAATCGGCGTCACATTAGCTACCTTCCATTGGCTCGGCACATAGCCAGTATTTACCGACATCTTAAAGATGTCGGTTAGTGGGTCACTGATTATATCACCTAACTCCTTTAATACCCTCGGAAATATCCCGTCAGGACCTGGCGACTTGTTCTTCTTCAGCTTATCTATCTCATCCTGAACTACTTGCCTGGTAATGATTATATCCCTCAATTTATCGCCATCCCCGCCCTCGTACACCTGAACTCTTTCCGGTATAGTCGTTCGATCCTCCTGTGAATACTGAAAGAGTAGTCGTTCAACAATGTGCTCATATTTTCGTAATTTTCTACTAGCTCCCCTGTGTTTGTTTTCAGCGGTCCAATTTTCTCCCGTGTTTTTGTTCTATACATCTGAAAGAAGCCCTTAGGATTACTTTTCGCCTCATTTGCTACTTTGATCTCATAGTTCTTTTTTGCTATCCTGGTGTTTTTCTTAACTAATCTAGATAGTTCGACGTACCGGCCCCTGAGATGTGTTTCCCCATTCTTTATTTTCTGATAAATTCCCTTCTTTAACCCAATCTCGTGTTTTAGTCCACGAGTCATCCACTTAGGATCATTGTTTTCTTTTCTAAGTGTTCGCTGTGGTATATGCTGTTCTTGCCCCTCTACTATTACTCTAACTAAATTATTGTAAGACATTTCTACCTGGTTCTCCTGGCTCTCCAATCCGCAGTTCTGGCCCTCAAAAGTTTATAGTTATATTTGCGCAAGTTTTGTTTCGAGCAGCGACCGTCTGTTCCAAAAGCAATCCAGTGCTTCAATCTCATTGTCATCCATTTCACTAAACTTTTGTATATAGATTTTTGTTCTTACTTAAACTCATGTAGTATACTTTTTTTTATTCGTGTGTGTTATCTGAAATTACAAGTCTCTCTCTCTCTCTCTCTCTCTCTCTCTCTCTCTCTCTCTCTCTCTCTCTCTCTCTCTCTCTCTCTCTCTCTCTCTCTCTCTCTCTCTCTCTCTCTCTATCTCTCTCTCTCTCTCTCTCTCTCTCTCTCTCTCTCTCTCTCTCTCTCTCTCTCTCTCTCTCTCTCTCTCTCTCTCTCTCTCTCTCTCTCTCACACACACACACACACACACACACACACACACTCAAAACATTTAATTTTCTGTAATCTCGTAAAATAAAATAAACGGTCACATGAAAACACATAATAACTCTCCTGCAACGATTCATGAGTTTGACAAATAAAAAGAAAACTACGAGACAAGAAGGAAAAAGAGAAATGGAGTAAATACAAGGAAAGAAAGGAAGAAAGGAAGCTTGACATTATTGATAAGAAGAAAAAAAACAGGAAATACGAAATGGGAAAAAAAATGAGCGTCGGAAAAAAACATAATAAAAAGTTGACGAAGAAAAAATGAAAGATGAAAGAAAAGAGAAAGGAAAGGAAAGAAAGATAATTAACAGGAACATACACAAATAAATGTTAGCGAAAATAAGTGATTGTATCCACATGACAAAGTTTGAAGTGATGGTAGTGGTGGTGGTGATGGTGGTGGCGGTGGTGGTGGTGGTGGTGGTGTTGGCGGTGATGGTGGTGGTGGTGATGATGGTGGTGGTGGTGGTGATGGTGGTGATGGTGGTGGTGGTGGTGGTGGTGGTGGTGGTGATGATGATGGTGGTGGTGGTGATGATGGTGGTGGTGGTGGTGGTGGTGGTGGTGGTGATGGTGGTGGTGATGGTGGTGGTGATGGTGGTGGTGGTGATAGTGGTGGTGGTGATGGTGGTGGTGGTGATAGTGGTGGTGGTGATGGTGGTGGTGGTGATAGTGGTGGTGGTGGTGGTGGTGGTGATGGTGATGGTGGTGATAGTGGTGGTGATGGTGATGGTGGTGATAGTGGTGGTGGTGGTGGTGGTGATGGTGGTGGTGGTGATGGTGATGGTGGTGATAGTGGTGGTGGTGGTGGTGGTGGACGTGATATATTAGAGCCAACAGGATACGGATAAGAGAGAGAGAGAGAGACTACTACTACTACTACTACTGCTACTACTACTACTACTACTGCTACTACTACTACTACTACTACTACTACTACTACTACTACTACTATTATGTGCTAGTTTATCATTATCATCATTACTGGTGTTATTATTGTTATCATTATTATTATTATTATTATTATTATTATTATTATTATTATTATTGTTATTGTTATTATTATTATTATTATTATTATTATTATTATTATTATTATTGTTATTATTATTATTATTATTATTATTATTATTATTATTATTATTATTATTATTATTATTATTATTATTATTATTATTATTATTATTATTATTATTATTATTATTATTATTATTATTATTATTATTATTATTATTATTGTTATTATTATTATTATTATTATTATTATTATTATTATTATTATTATTATTATTATTATTATTATTATTATTATTATTATTATTATTATTATTATTATTATTATTATTATTATTATTATTATTATTATTATTATTATTATTATTATTATTATTATTATTATTATTATTATTATTATTATTAGTTCGTATCCTTCAGTTTCCCACAAGTCACACTCCCCCTTCCCCCAACATCCATATCACACGTCACCCTTTGAGACTATATATGGCGTGTTTCAGCAAGCCACGAGACCCCTCAGACCCCCTGCCAACGCCCCTTCCCTCACCCTCAGACCCCTGCCAACGCCCCCTTCCCTCACCCCTCAGACCCCTGCCAACGCCCCTTCCCCTCACCCCTCAGACCCTGCCAACGCCCCTTCCCTCACCCCTCAGACCCCTGCCAACACCCCCCCTCACCCCTCAGACCCCTGCCAACACCCTTCCCTCACCCTCAGACACCCTGCCAACGCCCCTTCCCTCACCCCTCAGACCCCTGCCAACGCCCCTTCCCTCACCCCTCAGACCCCTGCCAACGCCCCTTCCCTCACCCCTCAGACCCCCTGCCAACGCCCCTTCCCTCACCCTCAGACCCCTGCCAACACCCCTTAAACTCACCCCTCAGACCCCTGCCAACACCCCTTACCCTCACCCTCAGACACCCTGCCAACGCCCCCTTCCCCTCACCCCTCAGACCCCCTGCCAACGCCCCCTTCCCCTCACCCCTCAGACCCCCTGCCAACATCCCCCCTCCCCTCACCCCTCAGACCCCCTGCCAACACCCCCTTTCCCTCACCCCTCAGACCCCCTGCCAACACCCCCTTACCCTCACCCCTCAGACCCCCTGCCAACGCCCCTTCCCTCACCCTCAGACCCCTGCCAACGCCCCTTCCCCTCACCCCTCAGAATCCCTGCCAACGCCCCTTACCTCACCCTCAGACCCCTGCCAACGTCCCCCTTCCCCTCATCCCTCAGACCCCTTGCTAATGCCCCTTCCCCTCACCCCTCAGACCCTCTGCCAACGCACCCCTTCCCCTCACCCCTCAGACCCCCTGCCAACGCCCCCCTCGCCCTCAGACCCCCTGCCAACGCCCCCACCCTCGCCCTCAGACCCCTGCCAACGCCCCTTCCCTCACCCCTCAGACCCCTGCCAACGCCCCTTCCCTCACCCCTCAGACCCCTGCCAACGCCCCTTCCCTCACCCCTCAGACCCCCTGCCAACCCCCCCACCTCACCCCTCAGACCCCCTGCCAACGTCCCCTTCCCTCATCCTCAGACCCCTTGCTAATGCCCCTTCCCTCACCCCTCGACCCCTGCCAACGCCCCTTCCCTCACCCTCAGACCCCTGCCAACGCCCCCTCACCCCTCAGACCCCCTGCCAACCCCCCCTTACCCTCGCCCCTCAGACCCCCTGCCAACGCCCCCTTCCCCTCACCCCTCAGATCCCCTGCCAACGCCCCCTTCCCCTCACCCCTCAGACCCCCTGCCAACGCCCCTTCCCTCACCCCTCAGACCCCCTGCCAACGCCCCTTACCCTCACCCCTCAGACCCCCCAACGCCCCTTCCTCACCCCTCAGACCCCTGCCAACGCCCCCTGCCTCACCCTCAGACCCCTGCCAACGCCCCCCCCCTCGCCCTCAGACCCCCTGCCAACGCCCCCTACCTCACTCCTCAGACCCCTGCCAACACCCCCTTCCCTCACCCCTCAGACCCCTGCTAATGCCCCCTCCCTCACCCCTCAGACCCCTGCCAACACCCCTTCCCTCACCCTCAGACCTCTTGTCAACACCCCTTCCCTCACCCCTCAGACCCCCTACCAACGCCCCTTCCCTCACCCCTCAGACCCCTGCCAACGCCCCTTACCTCACCCTCAAACCCCCTGCTAATGCCCCTTCCCCTCACCCCTCAGACCCCTGCCAACACCCCCTTCCCTCACCCCTCAGACCTACTGCCAACACCCCCTTCCCTCACCCCTCAGACCCCTGCTAATGCCCCCTCCCCTCGCCCCTCAGACCCCCTGCCAACGCCCCTTCCCCTCACCCTTCAGACCCCTGCCAACGCTCCCCTTCCCTCACCCTTCAGACCCCTGCTAATGCCCCTCCCCTCACCCCTCAGCCCCCCTGCCAACACCCCCTTCCCCTCACCCCTCAGACCCTCTGCCAACGCCCCCTTCCCCTCACCCCTTTTCATCATTTCCCTTCGATGCTTGACTTTTGGGTCCGTTTCCCGCCATCCTCTCTCTCTCTCTCTCTCTCTCTCTCTCTCTCTCTCTCTTATCCGTATCCTGTTGGCTCGAATATATCACGTCCACCACCACCATCATCACCATCATCATCACCATCACCATCACCACCACCACCTCAAGAAGAAGCAAAAGCCATATATACACAGAAAATCTTTGTTTTATTGTTTATTCTTACCTTTTATACAGAGTGATAGGCTATATCTCGACTTAGTTAATTATTGGCAACTATATTTTTTTGTTTTTTTATATTTATACAATTTTATTTCGTTATGTAGATCATCACCATTCTTCTTGTTTTGTACTTGTTCTTGTTTTTCTTCTTCTAATTCTTGTTCTTCTCCTTCGCCTTCTTTTCTTCTTCTTCTTCTTCTTCTTCTTCTTCTTCTTCTTCTTCTAATTATTTTTTCTTATTCTATTTCTTCTTCTTTTCTTCCTTTATATTCTTCTTATCATTATCATTATCATCATCATCATCATCATCATAACTTTTTAAAGAACTATAATATAAATCACATTCATAGTTATGACCAAATCAGGTCAGGATAAATACATTTCTTAACATTAATTTATTTTCCCCCACTGAACAAAGCTTCCCACAAAATCCAGTTACATGTCTGTTTATGTTATTTTATTTATTTTTATTTTTTTTACTTTTGTCAAGCGGAAATCACATTATCAATCAAGTTTGGTTTTCTTATAGCTAAAGCATTTGGACTTCCATATAACTCAATGCAGACTTGAAGAGTACAATAATGATACGGATATGAGCACTGAGGCCACGAGTAGCTATACAGTATGGCCCTAATCTTACTTACTATCCTACCAACAACACTTTCTATCATCATCATTGCCACCATCCCCACCACCACCACCACCACTGTCATCTGTTCATTCTAACTAGGCAAATAAGCCCCTCCCCCTTCCCTGTTAAGTGTATACCATTGGCTGATCTACAAGGAAGCCACGCCCCCTTTCTCGCTGTGGCTGCATGTAATTGGTGAATGCTGGGAAAGGTTGCAGCTCATTGGTGGGTGTTGGGCTCGAGTGGGCGGGGCTTATGTACAGGGCTAGAGTGAACAGAATGTGAATGCCTACTACCATCACCACCACCTCTACCACTATTAACACTACCACTACCATCATCACCACCACCACCTCTACCACCTTCACCACCGTCATCATCACTTCTGGAGGTGTGTGGGGACGGTGACGGTTGGGGGCGGCTGGCGCAGGCTGTCAAAGGGCTCGTACAGGCTGTTGACCACCTCCTCCCTCACGCAGGACGGTGCAGGGCGGTCAAAGGGCTCGTACAGGCTGTTCACCACCTCCTCCCTCACGCAGGACGGTGCAGGGCGGTCAAAGGGCTCGTACAGGCTGTTCACCACCTCCTCCCTCACGCAGGACGGTGCAGGGCGGTCAAAGGGCTCGTACAGGCTGTTCACCACCTCCTCCCTCACGCAGGACGGTGCAGGACGGTCAAAGGGCTCGTACAGGCTGTTGACCACCTCCTCCCTCACGCAGGACGGTGCAGGGCGGTCAAAGGGCTCGTACAGGCTGTTGACCACCTCCTCCCTCACGCAGGACGGTGCAGGGCGGTCAAAGGGCTCGTACAGGCTGTTGACCACCTCCTCCCTCACGCAGGACGGTGCAGGACGGTCAAAGGGCTCGTAAAGGTTGTTCACCACCTCCTCCGTCACGCCGGGCGCCGCTGGACTAGTTCGCTGCTGGTCTGCGTCTGTCGGAGGCATGGAATGACTGGCCTTTAGGATTGTTGATGATGATAATGATAGGGAACTGTTGCTGCTACTATTCCTATTACTACTACTACTACTGCTACTACTACTCCTACTACTACAACTACTACTACTACTGCTACTACTACTACTACTGCTACTGCTACTACTACTACTACTACTACTGCTACTACTACTACTACAACATAAATGATACCTCCACCCATGTTTATTTTCCCGACACATAATCATGGAGGGCTCCATAGCTTGGAGGTCATTAGCCCCAACTCTGTTCGCTAATGACTGTGGCATCCAACCATATCACTAATACTACCTATCATCTATTACGTCTAGATCCCCCTTTCCTTCCCTACTCAAGTCACACCCGACCCACCCTAATGTCACTCTCCACCACTGTGGCTTCATAGTCCATATTGGAGATGTTGGTGGCTTTTGGGCCAGAGTATCTGGTGCCCCTGAGACATAGGATGGCCGACCTGAGCAGGGAGAACGAGAGGCGACACCTCATCCAGGCGACAACGTGGCTCCTTGGCTGATGCTTCTTTTCTGAGATTAGTTCCGCGAGGCGTGCGTAGAAGCATTGGGCCCTGGGACCCATCCCGCCGGATGTGGTGAAGACGAGGGGGGTGAAGCTGCCCTGATCCACATGTTGGATTCTTTCACCGTATGCCCTTGTCTTCTGCTCGTTCCTGTGGTGGGCTATTCCTATTACTACTACTACTATTACTACTACTACTAATAATAATAATAATGATAATAATAATAATAATAATAATAATAATAATAATAATAATAATAATAATAATAATAATAATAATAATAATAATAATAATAATAATGCTACTACTACTACTACTACTACTACTACTACTACTACTATTACTACTACTACTACTACTAATAATAATAATAATAATAATAATAATAATAATAATAATAATAATAATAATAATAATAATAATAATAATAATAATAATAATAATACATGTACTACTACTACTACTACTACTACTACTACTACTACTACTACTACTACTACTACTACTACTACTACTACTACTACTACTACTACTACTATTACTACTACTACTACTACTACTACTACTACTACTACTACTACTACTACTACTACTACTACTACTACTACTACTACTACTACTACTACTATTACATTATCGTCATCATCCTCAATTACTATTCCACTGCATGATAACGGCCTTTCCCAACGTTTTCCAGCCCTCTCTGTCTGGCGTTAGAGCATTCAATCCTGCCTCGGCAAAGTCACGCTCTAACTGTCCTGACTTGTGCTGTTCCCGGGCCGCCACTGTGTTGCTTCGGTCCTCGGTCTGTTGGCAGCTCGACGTACTCATGCTGTCACCTGACCAACTACATTTTTACTCTTTTGCTCCATTTCTTTTAGTCCTATTAATCATTCTTTCTCATTGCAGTACTGTTGCACCTACAGCCTGTTCTCTAATCCTATTCTCCCTGCCTCTCCGGGTAACTTCAGTATTAGTTTCTCTAGTCTTCTCTCTGCGCTTATCAGCTTCCTCGAAATGTATTTTGTGAGGTGCCGAGTCTCACTCTTTGTTAGGACTGTGTGTGTGTGTGTGTGTGTGTGTGTGTGTGTGTAAGATACACACACACACACACAAGCTAAACAAGTAGGAACACACACCAACCTTCTGGCTTCATCTGCTGTCCCCGCCGTCGCACAACCACCACCACCACCACCAAGATCACCACCACCAGCATGGCCACCCCCACCCCCACCCCCACCCAGTGCAATACATAGGGGGGAGGTGTTTCAGTGGCAGGGGTTGTGGGGCTGGGGGCGTGAGGAGATTTGGCTGGTGTGGGTGCTTCAGCGGCAGGGGTTGTGGGGCTGGGGGCGTGAGGAGACTTGGCTGGTGTGGGTGCTTCAGTGGCAGGGGTTGTGGGGCTGGGGGCGTGAGGAGGCACGCCTGGTGTGGGTGGAGGGTTCGAGCAGGGCACCAGTGATGGCCGTATGTCATTATTAACAGGGATTTTGTTGGTACAGTCCGTGAGGCTCCAGCGTGAGGCGCCGTGAGCCCTAACCTGGAGGCTCAAAACATTGTGGAAGGGGCCGCGAAGACACACACTGTAACAACGGCCAACCTGCACGCCAAATACAAGTTCATCAAGGGCAACGCCGTCTCGGTAATTGGACTTATACACCACTGCATTCAACTGCCACCAGCTGTTGTAGCCTTGAAGACAAGTGTTATACAGCGAGAACCAGGCAACGACCACCTCATCAGCATCACCATCAGAAACCTTCCCCACGAGACTGACGCCCTGGAAGCCTGGCCGGGGCTGCACGGACAACGTCGTCAATATGCTTTCTGGGCCTCCGTCTCGTACAGTGGTAATGTTGACCCCGGCTGTATCTTGAGCCGTGACGGTGATATTGGCGCGGCATTCCCAGTCCAGGGCGTGGCAGGGGGAGCCTCCGGGGCCAAACAGCAGCAGCAGCAGCAGGAGGACCATTGGCGGGGCCCGTGACAGCAGCGGCAGCGGGAAGACGGTGAGCGAGGTGTTCTTGGTGTTCTTCATGGCTCCGGGGAGGCTAGACTGTGTGTGTGTGACTGTGTGTGTGTGTGTGTGTGTGGTGTGTTATAGATATGATGATTTCAGATAGTAACATGACTCCAGGATTTCCTATGACGATGTTGCTTAGGTTTATACACACACACACACACACACACACACCACTGTTGCTACTACTGCTGTAACTATAGGCTACGACCACTCCTGAAGACATTACTAATATATCACACCACATCCCGCGGCGGAAATCCTCGTAGGCTACATAAATAACAAGAGTTAAGACGATGACGTAATGAGCAGCCTCGATCGTCAGCGCTTCCAAACACTACAAGAACAGGCACTCGACGATCCTTTGGTCCTTATTATCAAACTCTTGGAAGCCTTAGTCCATCTATATTTCAAAAGGCAGAAGATGTCGGGGTTTCCATTGGTGGTTTCTTGAGCCTGACTAAGGTAGTTTTTGGAGGCTGCGTCGTGAACGGAAACAACACTCATGGCATCCCGACGTCTCTCCTCTCTGACCTTTGAAACGTTTGTAACAAGAGCCCCGAACGTTTGGTGATAAGAGTGTTGCCCTGCTTGCATCCCCCTGGCATATAAGCCCCGCCCACCAAGCCCAGCACCACCAGCAGTAAAACAAACACTCCTGCGATAGTGACCTTTTTTGCTGGTAGGGGAATACATACGGTGGTCTTCACGTGCAATGTTATGATTCACTTTGTATCGCTTCGTATAGGTCTTCCTCTCTTCTGCTTATTCACACACTTTGCTTTTCAATGGCATTACACGTACTATCTACAAATTACTATTCTCTGTTTTTTTTCGGAGAAGGAGGCGCAAGAGAAGGAGATAGAGGTACAACTTGAAGAAGAGGAGAAGGAAAAGAAAGAGTATTGAGGGAGGAGGACGAGGTGGAGGAGAAGGGATAAGGTGGAGAAGAAGGAGAGGAAGAAAGGAGAAGGAGGAAAACGGTCATAAAGAAAGGGTGGAGAGGGGGCAGCCGAGACGGAAAGGGTCACTGAAGGGGTGGAAGGGTTACTTAGGGTTGCTGGAAGGGGTGGAAGGAGATGAGAATGGGATGGGAGCGGTAAAACATGGAATAGGAAGTTGAAAAGGGCTAAGAAGAGTAGTGGTTGAGATTGAGAGGGGCAGGAGAGGGTGTAGGGGGTGCGTGGGACTGCGTGGGTTGTTGGTGGAATAGATTATATCAAAATGTGAATGAAAATGAATGTGTGAAATTGAAAATGTGAAGGAGGTTGAAAAGGGCTGGGAGGGGAAGAAAGGACTGGGAGGGGGTCGGGAAATGATTGTATTGATTTTATTTATTTATTTATTTGTTACAATTACGACAACTTTTGACATAGCCTATCCTTCCTTTTCCTCCTCCTCCTCCTCCTCCTCTTTCCTCCTCCTCCTCCTTCCTTCTCGACCTTCCTTTTCCTCTTCCTTCTCCCTATCTCTTCCTTTTCCTCCTCCTCCTCTTCCTCCTCCTTCCTCCTCCTTCCTTCTTCCTTTTTCTACTCCTTTTTCCTCATCCTTCCTTCCTTTTCCTTCCTTTTCCTCCTCCTCCTCTTCCTCTTTCCTCCTTCTCCTTCTTGCTTCTTCCTTTTCCTCCTCCTCTTAATTCCTTCTCTTTAATCCTCCTCCTTCCTTCTCCTTCCTCGTCCTCCTCCTTCTCATAATAATAATAATAATAATAATAATAATAATAATAATAATAATAATAATAATAATAATAATAATAATAATAAAAAAAATAATAATAATAATAATAATAATAATAATAATAATAATAATAATAATAATAATAATAATAATAATAATAATAATAATAATAATAATAATGATAATAATAATAATAATAACAATAATAATAATAATAATAATAATAATAATAATAATAATAATAATAATAATAATAATAATAATAATAATAATAATAATAATAATAATAATAATAATAATAATAATAATGATGATGATGATGATGATAATAATGATTATAATTATGATAATAATAATAATAATAATAATAATAATAATAATAATAATAATAATAATAATAATAATAATAATAATAATAATAATAATAATAATAATAATAATAATAATAATAATGATGATGATGATGATGATGATGATGATGATGATGATGATGATGATGATAATGATAATGATGATGATGATGATGATAATAATGATTATAATTATGATAATAATAATAATAATAATAATAATAATAATAATAATAATAATAATAATAATAATAATAATAATAATAATGATGATGATGATGATGATGATGATGATGATGATGATGATGATAATAATAATGATAATAATAATGATAATAATAATAATAATAATAATAATAATAATAATAATAATGATAATGATAATAATAATGATAATGATGATGATGATGATGATGATGATAATAATAATAATGATAATGATGATGATGATGATAATAATAATGATAATAATAATAATAATAATAATAATAATAATAATAATAATAATAATAATAATAATGATGATGATGATGATGATGATGATGATGATGATGATGATGATGATGATAATAATGATTACAATTATGATAATAATAATAATAATAATAATAATAATAATAATAATAATAATAATAATAATAATAATAATAATAATAATAATAATAATAATAATAATAATAATAATAATAATAATAATAATAATAATAATAATAATAATAATAATAATAATAATAATAATAATAATAATAATAATAATAATAATGCAATTCCTTAAATTTAGACGAGTCACCCTTTTTCTAAACTCAAAAGAAGAATAAGAAAGAATAAGAAGAGGAAGAAGAATAAAGACATAATGTAACGTACGCCATTGATAATAAGCGAGGTGTGGAAAAAGTGATGCAGCATAAGAAGAAGAATAAGAGAAGAAAAAAGGAAAAAGAAGAAAAAGAGGCCGCGCCCCACCAAACTTTCCCATGGTGGCCTTCCCTTCCTTCATCGGCTGACGTATTACAAAACATTCATGATCAAAGCCTCTGATGGGACAAATGACGAATAAAACGATGAAAAACGAGTACAAGGTTCGTAATGGTAACCTAGAGTGAAGTTTTCATGTGTAATAGCCATGAGAGGAAAGAACTTATTAGACGTAAGTACGATAATATGCTACAAAATATCCCTGACCTTACTCCTGAGGGGACAAATAGCCAATAAAACGATGAAAAATTAACTACAAGGCTTCGTAATCGTGACCTGAAGTAAATTTTCAATGCATAATAGCCATGAGAGGAATTTTTTTTTAGAGATACGACAATATAGGCCTATACCACGAAACATCCCTGATCTTACTTTTTAGGGGATAAATAACCACTGAAACGATGGAAAAATATCTACAAGGCCTCGTAATGGTGCCCTGAATCAATGTCTTCATGCATAATAGCCATGAGAGGAAAATTTATCAGATATACGATAATATACCATAAAACATCCCTGAACTTACTCCTAAGGGGACAAATAGCCAATATAAAAATGGAATATAACTAGAAGGCTTCGTAATGGTGACCTGAAGTAAAGTTTGTGCGCATAATAGCCATAGGAGGAGAAAATTAATTAGACGTACGACAATATGCCACAAACATCCCTGACCTTACTCTAGAGAGGATAAATAACCAATAAAACGATGAGAAAATGAGTGCATGGCTTCGCAATTGTGACCTGAAGTAAGTTTTTGTGCATAATAGCCATGGGAGGAGAGAATTTATTAGACGTACGACAATGGCCCATGCACGCGCGTCTGGCATCGCGTAGGAATGACGTATGACGATAACCAAACATCATTATTCATCTCGTCTTTTGCGGAGTAACAATAAAATTAAAACCGTAAAAAATAAAGAAAAACTCGATAAAGATAACCCGAATCAAGTTAGGAGAGAGAAAATGGCGCTATATATTCGACAACTATCCCTTGACTTTACATTTTTTAGCCAAAGAAAATATTTTAGAACTGTAAAAAAAAATAAAGACTCAATAAAAATGACCAGGAAATGAATTTGTCCTGATACAGAAGAGAGAAATACAACTGCAATAACAAATAACCTTCATAAAACTGTAAAAAAAATAAAGAAAACCCTCAGTAAAATTACCCAAATCGCCGTAGTTTTTATTAATAAGGCCAATAAAGATGCGAAATGCACTACGAAGCGTTAATATACCTCACAAACTCCCTTTTTTTGGCGTGATAGTATTTTTGAAATTGTATTAAATGAAGAGCTCCCCCAAAGTCTCCCAAATCACCGTAGTTTTTTATTAATAAGGCCAATAAAGCAGCTATTTTAGTACATCTTTAATAAATCCCTCAAATTACTTTTTTAGCGTAGCAACCTCCTTCAAAATGCATAACATGGAGAAAAAATAGATTAAAATATCCTTAATCGCTGTAGTTTTTATTAATAAGACCAATAAAGACGAGTAAAGCAGATATTTTACTACGACAACTTTAACAAATCCCTCAAATTACTTATTTTTGCTTAACAACCTCCTTAAAACTCTACAAAATATAGAAAAGCTCCCCAAAACCACCCAAATCGCCGTAGTTTTTATTGATAAGGCCAATAAAGAGGAGAAATGCAGTACGGAAGCGTCTTATACCCCACAAACTCCCTTTTAAGCATAACAATTTCCTTCAAACTGTACAAAATAAAGCAAAACTCCCCCAAAGTGTCCCAAATCGCCGCAGTTTTTATTAATAAGGTCAATAAAGAGGAGAAATGCAGTACGGAAGCGTCTTTATACCCCACAAACTCCCTTTTAAGCATAACAACCTCCTTAAAACTGTACAAAATAAAGCAAAACTCCCCCAAAGTGTCCCAAATCGCCGCAGTTTTTATTAATAAGGCCAATAAAGAGGAGCGAGACAGTACGGTAGTCTCAATATACCCCACAAATTCCCTCTTTAGGCGATATAAACTGTGATAGCATTCTTGAAATTGTACAAAATAAAGCAAAACTCCCTCAAAGTGTCCCAAATCCCCGCAGTTTTTATTAATAAGGCCAATAAAGATGAGCGAGGCAGTACGGTAGTCTCAATATACCCCACAAATTCCCTCTTTAGGCGATATAAACTGTGATAGCATTCTTGAAATTGTACAAAATAAAGCAAAACTCCCCCAAAGTGTCCTAAATCCCCGCAGTTTTTATTAATAAGGCCAATAAAGAGGAGAAATACAGTACGGAAGTCTCAATATACCCCACAAATTCCCTCTTTAGGCGATATAAACTGTGATAGCATTCTTGAAATTGTACAAAATAAAGATAAACTCCCCCAAAGTGTCCTAAATCCCCGCAGTTTTTATTAATAAGGCCAATAAAGAGGAGAAATACAGTACGGTAGTCTCAATATACCCCACAAATTCCCTCTTTAGGCGATATAAACTGTGATAGCATTCTTGAAATTGTACAAAATAAAGATAAACTCCCTCAAAGTGTCCTAAATCCCCGCAGTTTTTATTAATAAGGCCAATAAAGAGGAGAAATACAGTACGGTAGTCTCAATATACCCCACAAATTCCCTCTTTAGGCGATATAAACTGTGATAGCATTCTTGAAATTGTACAAAATAAAGCAAAACTCCCTCAAAGTGTCCCAAATCCCCGCAGTTTTTATTAATAAGGCCAATAAAGAGGAGCGAGGCAGTACGGTACGATAACCTTTCCATCGCAGTGGCAGGCAACGCTTGGTGGCGGCGAGGCGGACTCAACCCTCGAGAAAACATTGAAAAAAACACCGTTAATCCCACGCCCCGCAAGGTAAGACTCACGCAGCTTGTCCCTAATTAACCCAGGGTGATTTAGGACACGGGGGAAGGGGGAAATAAGGGTGGGAAGGGGGGGAAATAGGGGAGAGAGGAGGGCGGGGTGCAGCGGGGCGGGTGTGTGTGTGGGTCTAATTAATTGTTTACTCAGCGCCTTGACCTTTGTTGTGCCTTTTTCCCCCCCAGCGGCGCTTCCCCCAGGGGCCGAGGGTGTGCAGGGGGTCCACGGGGGGCAGGGGGGGCATAGTCAGCTGGCCACCCCCTCCCCCCCTCTGGAAATGTACACACGCCTACACACACGCACGCACGCACGTACACCACCTCCATCACTCATGTGTGCACCTCACTCACGTACACACACACTGCAGGCCACTGTGTGCACCTGATACACACACACACACACACACACACACACATGAAGGATAGATTGCATGAATATAGACAAGGAGACAGTCCTATCTGAGCTTACTTCAGGCCCTGTAAACCACAAATAGGTAAATACTATATAATAAGTAGCCACACACATTCATTTTATTTATTTTAAGGAAAAGTTAGGTAAATACACACACCGTCCAATAGCTCGCTTCAAGCCCCGCTCAGGTTGGGATATTTTATTGGCAGGGAGCGGTTACTGTCCCCCATTGAGCAAGGGGGATGTGGGGTGTGGCGCGTGAAGGTTCCGGCAGTACCCAGAGACCGTCTATAACGTGCCTTGCTCTAATCAGGAGGGTACTTGCTGGCAACGACAAGTTGAGTTCATGATCAGGTCGGGGTGAATTACACACACACCTCATTACCTTTCCCACCAGTAATAAGTTATATGAGTTACCAAAGGAGATATGAAAGTAAATCTTATTCACTCAGTAATTAGATATCCACCCTCAGCCTTGTGAGCTCATCTGACAGGTAGTAGGGCAGTTGGTGATCCTCTGAGAGGCTCCAGACATTCCAGGAGCCCACACACAGCCCTTCAGAGGTTAACCCCGGGCCTGGTTCTGCTGGCAGGCGCTGCCTCTGCACCTCCAGGCCACCCCTAAAACAAAGAGAGGGGCTAGGGGCCCTTCCTCCTTCAAGATGCAGGGGTCACATAGGCTTTGCCTTGCACCTGTCACTGAGGGCAGGCTCACCCAATGTGAATACACTAAGGAGGCCCACTGTACAGTTTGGCTGTTTACTGTTTACCGTTGATGAGGTTTCAGGCCCCGCTCCACTGCTAGTGCAGTGCTCTCCGAGGGCCATCAACAATTACGATGTCAGCCTCGATTATAATCCTCGATACACTTATTCAAAACGTCATAGTGAGTGAGTTGAGTCTTGATTGCTTTCATCAATAGCCTTCTGATGTCCTTTTAATAAACTTGGCATCATCATAGTCATTTGGCCCCCCAGTAAAACTGGATTTGGGTTGAGGTTCACGCCGCAACCCCAACTTCTGCCTTTTGATATGTTTCTGACTTCTTTTTTGTGTGTGTGATGGGGGTGCAAGCCTCTCCCCTGAACCAACCCAAATTAGGGGCTGGGCCGACTGGTAACCATAGGGAAAGGACACTGGACCCCTGAGAGGATGAATCCTCCATCTACAGTACTCAAAGAAATAAGCATGAACTGGAAGGAAAAAAGAAAGAAAAACTGCTTGGGGAGGTTGAGGACACATTCACTGCACATCCAGATAGACCTGCCCTTAGTAGTAGAAGCAGAAATAGTTATAGTGGTATTATTATTATTATTAATAGTAGGGGGAGTAGTAGTAGTAGTAGTCACTCCCTTAAAGAAATTCAATCCCCATAAACTTAAACCCTTAAACTTGCCCCTAAAAAAAAAAAAATGCAACTTCTGTGATTGCTTGCCCGTATACGACTGTTGTGGCGATGACTGTAAACACTGTAAACAACTGTAATGATGATTGCATACCTTAGTTTTATTCCTGGATACAAGTGAGATTGTTTTACTTATTTATTCAGTTGATTAGGTATATATATATTTATTATTATGTATTTATTTTATTTACTATTTATTTGTTTTTTGCTCTATTCATTTTATTATATATTTCTCATTTATTTATTTGGTTTTTTTTCTACTATTTTTGGTCAAGTTTTGCAGTCGTCACACTCTGGTCCACATGCCCCACCTTTACTCTCCTTTTTATCTCTTATTTTCATTGTGAGGTTAGACATTTAATTACGACCCTTCAACTGTCTCTATCAAAAGCCTCCTCGCACATCACTGTAATGAAGATAATGACGAGGGTAATGATGATAGCACTAGGTCCTCCTCCACACACTTTCTCAATAGTCATGCATAAGGTAACTATCATGAACAACTTAACCATGGATGACTTAACTAAACCATGAAATTGACTTACATGACATTTCTCTGCATTGTATTTCATGTCACTTATTAGTACAAACACACAATGAAACTTGACCATGAACAACTAACCAAACCTTGAATGACTCTACTACATCATGTACAGCTAAACTTAACCTTGGAATACAATCACATGACATTTCTCTATTGTATTTCATTTATCATTTATTAGTCCAAACACACTAACAAAGCCATGAGCAACCACACTAATCCACGCACAAGTAAACCTTCCTTCGTCTACATTTCCTCCTGCCTACGACTTACACGCTTTGAGAGGAGCGTATCAAGACACCTCTCCACCCGAAATTGACCTCTCCTCTGACCTCTCGTTCTTTTTTCTTTTGGTGGAGCATCGTATGGCAGGCTTTATCGTTGCTGTGTTTGTTTTTTGCCCTTAAACTGCCTCCCTTGCAGTAAAAAAAAGACCTTTACACCATACAAAACTTTAACTCCATCACACACTCTAAACTATTAATAAGAACTGATGGGGGATACCAGTAACTCATTATTCCACTCTATTTTCATCCCATTTTATCTCCTAGGCAACCCATTTAACTGCCCTCTTTACTACACTCACTAATGATAAGTATTCAGATCCCTCAAACTCCATTACACACACTAGTATCAGTAATAACAATAATGGGAGTAACTTATCAGTCTGCTCTATTTTTATCCTTGTTTTCATCCCCTTCCCAATGCTGTCAACTAACCTCTATAGTTCACTCACTAATGATAAGTATATGTAACTCTTTTTAACTCCATCACACTAAACTATCAACTCGTAATAACAGTGATGAGAGTAACTTATTGTATCACTCTATATTTATCTGATTTTCATCCCCTACACAACCCTATCAACTACCCTCTATACTACACTCATGGTTGATAAGTATACATAACTCTCTAACTCCATCTCACACACTAAACTAAACCATAAAAGGTGGTAGTAACTTATCATTCCACTCAATTTTTATCCTATTTTCACCCCCTTCCCAACCCTATTAACTGCACTCTCTACTACACTCACCAATGATAAGTATACATAACTCTCTAACTCCATCACACACACACTAAACTAAATCATAAGAGGGGGGGGGTTACTTATCAATCCACTCAATTTTAATCCTATTTTCACCCCCTTCCCAACCCTATTAACTGCACTCTCTACTACACTCACCAATGATAAGTATACATAACTCTCTAACTCCATCACACACACACTAAACTAAATCATAAGAGGCGGGAGTTACTTATCAATCCACTCTATTTTTATCCTGTGTTCTTCCTCTACCCAACTGGCTTCTGTCCTTCACTCACTCCCGTTGATAAGGCCACAGCTATCACCCTGCCCATCTTTGCCCTTCCCTCTGGCCTTATCTTAATGACATCACGTCTCTCTATCTCATTTCCTCAATCTTTGTTTAAATGTTCTCACCATACCCTTGTTATCTCTGTTGACATGTGGTATGTGTTTGTTTGTTACGGTTTCTGCGCTATGTACTCTTGTGGTTATGATGATGATGGTTAATAAGAAGCATGATGGCAGCAGTAACAGTGGTAACAGTGGTATAGTAGAAAGACTAATACATACTACTAATCTTCATGGTTGTTGTCGTAGTGGTCATCATCATCATCCTTCTGAAATTGATCCTCTCTTGGCTATTCTATTCTATTAATTTATTTATTTCTCTTTTTTTTTTACAAGAGGACAGTTCAGGGGCATAAAAAAAGGAAACAATAATACTGCTAATCTTCATGGTTGTTGTCGTAGTAGTCATCATCATCATCCTTCTGAAACTGATCCTCTCTTGGCTATTCTATTCTATTAATTTATTTATTTCTCTTTCTTTTTTTACAAGAGGACAGTTCAAGGGCATAAAAAAAAGGAAACAATAATACTACTAATCTTCATGGTTGTTGTCGTAGTAGTCATCATCATCATCCTTCTGAAATTGATCCTCTCTTGGCTATTCTATTCTATTAATTTATTTATTTCTCTTTTTTTTTTACAAGAGGACAGTTCAAGGGCATAAAAGAAAGGAAACAATAATGAAAAAAAAAGCCCGCTACTCACTGCTCCCAAAAAGAGTACAGAGTGGCCGGAAGAGAGGTCAACTTCGGGAGGAGAGGTGTCCTGATACCCTCCTCTTCCTTCCATCCTTCCTTCCTTTTCTACCTATTCAGTTCTCAACCCTTCCAGAATGAGAGGTTTCCATTCCTTCTACGACACTGATCTGTACCTTTCCAAATTCAGACCTTTCCTAATGCAAACAACTTCCTTTCCTCTGCTTCTCTGATCTTAACCTTCCCAAACAGAGAGCCTTCAATCATTGGGCTACCCTCTTCTCTATCTTTCCATATTCATACCTTTCCCAATGCAAACAACTTCCTTTCCTCTGCTTCTCTGATCTTAACCTTCCCAAACAGAGAGCCTTCAATCTTTAGGCTACCCTCTTCTCTATCTTTCCATATTCATACCTTTCCCAATGCAAACAACTTCCTTTCCTCTGCTTCTCTGATCTTAACCTTCCCAAACAGAGAGCCTTCAATCTTTAGGCTACCCTCTTCTCTACCTTTCCAAATTCAGACCTTTCCTAATGCAAACAACTTCCTTTCCTCTGCTTCTCTGATCTTAACCTTCCCAAACAGAGAGCCTTCAATCATTGGGCTACCCTCTTCTCTATCTTTCCATATTCATACCTTTTCTAATGCTAGCAACCTCCTTTCCTCTGCTTCTCTGATCTTAACCTTCCCAAACAGAGAGCCTTCAATCTTTAGGCTACCCTCTTCTCTATCTTTCCATATTCATACCTTTTCTAATGCTAGCAACCTCCTTTCCTCTGCTTCTCTGATCCTAACCTTCCCAAACAGAGAGCCTTCAATCTTTAGGCTACCCTCTTCTCTATCTTTCCATATTCATACCTTTTCTAATGCTAGCAACCTCCTTTCCTTGTCACTCTGTTCTCTCCCACGCCACAGCATCTGCCTCTCTTAACATGACACACCAACACCCAAAGACCTCAAGGGACTCATTATCATACTAGTGTAGCAGGTTGTCTTGTGTCTACTATGTTTTCTGCCTTTCCAAACTCAGACTTTCCCTAATGCTAACACAACTTCCTTACCTCTGCTTCTCTGATCTTAGCCTTCCCAAATAGAGAGCCTTCCCAGCTTATGCAACTCTCATCTCTGCCTTTCCAAATTCAGAGCCAACAAGTTCCCTTCCTTTCGCTACTTATTCTCTGCCTTGCCACATCATCTGCCTTGCTTAACATGGCACACAGACACCCAAAGACCTCATTATCATACCAGTGTTGCAGATTGTCTTGTGTCTACTATTCTTTTCTCTACCTTTCAAAAATAAGAGATATCCTGATGCTTACAAGTTCCCTTCCTTTCGCTACTCATTCTCTGCCTTGCCACATCATCTGCCTTGCTTAACATGGCACACCGACACCCAAAGACCTCATTATCATACCAGTTTTGCAGATTGTCTCGTGTCTTCCCTCCCTTCCCTCTGCCAAACTTTCTCTCTCAGCGTATTCCTATATTGACTGTCATGCTTTACTCTGAGCTTTGTAGAATCCCTTTAAAATGATGATAATAAGGATAATAGTGATAATACTAGAGTTTCGTTTATGTATGTGTGTGTGGAGTGGTGTGTGTGTGTGTGTGATGCATGTTTGATGGAGCCAAGATACATGGATGCATACAGATGATCACACACACACACACACACACACAGTATAAGTATTGCTGTGGATAAAAGTAAGCTCAAATACATGACTTTACAATCTTCACTCAATCCTGGATAAGTATAAGTAGATAAGAAACACACACACACACACACACACACACACACACACACACACACACACACAAACACAGACACCCCCCTCTCTTTACGCACACAAACAAACAAACTCAGACACAGTGCTTCCAAGGCTAAGTGAACAGTATATAAAAAAAACACTCCCCGCATCTCCTTTCATGCATATCCGCACCCTCTTAGCGGCCCATCCTCGGCCCATCCCCCCTTTAGCTAACACAGAGGTGAAGGAACACACACTAAGAGATACCTTGCCACTATCCCCATTTCTGTATCCTTGGCCTAGACACATATAAA
>NC_066538.1:15934861-15964861 GCF_024679095.1 Eriocheir sinensis
TGTATCTCAAGAACTCATCCTCTCCATTGATCTATTTCTCCGGCAGTCTTCCCCTCACACCCTTTCCAACAATCCTCATACACTCTTAACCCGGTAGCAGCGACGGGCCAAATTTGTGGCTTTACCGTGTAGCAGTGAAGGGCCAAATCTGTGGCTTTACCGTGTAGCAGTGAAGGGCCAAATTTGTGGCTTTACCTTGTAGCAGCAACGGGCCAAATTTGTGGCTTTACCGTGTAGCAGCGAAGGGCCAAATTTGTGGCTTTACCGTGTAGCAGTGAAGGGCCAAATTTGTGGCTTTACCGTGTAGCAGCGACGGGCCAAATTTGTGGCTTTACCGTGTAGCAGTGACGGGCCAAATTTGTGGCTTTACCGTGTAGCAGCGACGGGCCAAATTTGTGGCTTTCCCGTGTAGCAGCGAAGGGCCAAATTTGTGCCATGATATAAACCCCCCAAAATAGATGATGCATAAACTGATCACAAACGCTTTGATATATATTATGAAATGGTTTGTGTGAGGGGTGATTTTTTCTCATTTTTCTCGCTTAGAAGGACCATTAAGAAACATGATCCCCACTGCTACTGGGTTAAGAAAGTCTTCATTATTTGCAGAGTTGTGTTAAAAGTTTATTTGCCGCACTCTTTTCTGTTTCTCCTTTCTCCTCTCTCTTGTTTATTTTCTTCCAAGTTTGTGGCACCTGTCCTGCTGTTGGTTGTTATTCCTAGTCTGTGTGAAGCCTGTTGGTGGTGGGTGAAGGGTTGAATTATTCATTCCAAAGCCAAGGTTACTCACTCCACCTTTGCTGGGAGGGAGGAAGGAAAGGAAACTGAGAAAGGAAAAGAGAGAAGAGTAAACAAATGAAAAGGAAGGAAAAGATAAAAAGGGCTGGGAAGGAATTTTAGGATAGGATGGAATGGAAGAGGGAAGGAAGGAAAGGAAACTGTTAGGATAGGATGGAATGGAAGGAAGGAAGGAAAGGAAACTGTTAGGATAGGATGGAATGGAAGAGGGAAGGAAGGAAAGGAAACTGTTAGGATAGGATGGAATGGAAGAGGGAAGGAAGGAAAGGAAACTGTTAGGATAGGATGGAATGGAAGAGGGAAGGAAGGAAAGGAAACTGTTAGGATAGGATGGAATGGAAGACTGTTAGGATAGGATGGAATGGAAGAGAGAAGGAAGGAAAGGAAACTGTTAGGATAGGATGGAATGGAAGAGGGAAGGAAGGAAAGGATGGACGAATGGAGAGAAAGATACTGAAATAAATTAGGGAAGCAAGGAGAGGGAGACAAGGGGAATGGTTAGACTGGCTGTTGTGTATTTATTTATTCATTTATTTATTTTTTTGTTTTGTTTTAATGTGTTTTGCTCTGTTCAGACTCATTCAAGGGGACGATCATCAGGCTTTGTTAGAGTGACTGCTGTTATTATTATTTTTTTATCCTATTATTTATCTATTACTATTACTTTTTATCTATTAGTATTTATTAACTCGGTAGCAGCAATGGGCCAGATTTGTGCCATGATACAAACCCCCAAAAATAGATGATACATAAACTGATCACAAATGCTTTGATGTATATTATGAAATGCTTTGTGTGAGTGATGATTTTTTCTCATTTTTCTTGCTTAGAGGGACCATTAAGAAACATGATCCCTGCTGCTACCAGGTTAACTATTACTTTTTACTAATTTATCATTATTTACTTAGGTATTGCATGATGGGGTCAAGAATAGGTGATGTAATATTTTTTCTTCATGTATTTCATTCGGCTTTCTATTTCCAGAGTAAACGAGACACTTTAATGGTGAACATCAAGTGGTTTTACCGGCCCTCTGAGGTGCCGGAGACCGTGTATCAGCGGCTGGCTCAGGACCGCAACACTGAGAATAGTAAGTCTCACCCTGATTGTACTATGTGTGTGTGTGTGTGTGTGTTTATGAGTGTGGGTGTGGATGGGTGTTGGTGTGTGTGTGTGGGTATGGGGTGGGTGTGGGTGTGGGTCTTCTTTTCTTCTTCCTATCTTTGTTTCTTTGTCTTCTTTTTCTTCTTCCTCATCTTTTTTTCTTCCTTTTCTTCTAAGACTTCCTCTTCCTCATCTTTTTTTTTTTCTTTCTTCTCTCCCATTTTCTTTCCTTCTACTTCATTGTCCTCTTTTTTATCTTCTTCATGTTCTGCTTCTTCCTCTTCTTTCTGTACCTCTGTGTGTGTGTGTGTGTGTGTGTGTGTGTGTGTGTGAGGATGAATGTGTGTGTGTATAGATGTGTGGGTGTATGTGTGTGTGTGTGTGTGTAAACCCAGGAATTCTTAGTTGTGAGGCAAGTGTTTCTGTTTATCTGTCTGTGTATGTCTGTATATCTGTTTGTGTGTTTGACTTTGTGTTTATGTCTGTGTATATGTCTGTCTGTGTCTTATCTCTTTATTTATCTCTGTTTTCATGTCTGTGTCTGTGTTCTAGGTTGCTTGTATGCACTGCTTTGTAATCACTGTAATCTTCTGTTTGTGTCTGTGGTTGTGGTTGTGGGGAGGTTGTGGACTTGTTGTAGATGCTGGGACCTTGGGGTAGGATGCTTCTTCTTCTTCATCCTCTTCTTCATCTTCTTTTTCTTCATCTTTTCCTTCTGTTTCCTTTTTTTTCCTTTTTCTTCTTAATAATCTTCCTCATCATTCTTCTTTTGTTCTCTTTTTTCTTTAATTTTCTTCTTTTTCTTCTACTTTGTCTTCCTCTTTTTTATCTTCTTCCTCTTTCTTTTTCTTCATCTATTCCTTCTTCTTAATCTTTATTTTTCTTCTTTTTGTCATCTTTTTATCTTCTTTTCTCTTTTTCTTTTTCTTCTACTTTGTCTTCCTCTTTTTTATCTTCTTCCTCTTTCTTTTTCTTCTTTTTGTCATCTTTTTATCTTTTCTCTTTTTTCTTTTTCTTCTACTTCGTCTTCCTCTTTTTCTTCTTTATCTTCTTTCTCTGCCTATTTCTTTTTCTTTTCTTCCTCTTCTTCATTTAACTTCCTTATTTTCCCTGATGGGGTTGGACAGACTTCTCATTCATGTTCTTATTCTAACCTGTATGTCCATAAATAACTGTGTGTGTGTGTGTGTGTGTGTGCGTGTGCGTGTGCGTGTGTGTGTGTGTGTGCTTTACTAACTCTTGGGATGTCTGTCTGTGTGCTCTTCTCCATTTTATATTAAGTTTTCATTTAAGTCTAAGAAAATTGCTTTTGATTTGACTAACATTTGACCGAGACTTTACCGCACCATGAAGTTTTGTTTTGACTTGATGATATTTTCCACTTTTCTTAGTTTTCTCCTTATATCACATTAGCATCCAGATCTTTCACTACTGGACATATCGTTTCCTGTTAGGGTTTGGATAAGTATGTCTGAGGTCTATATTCTGAGACACATCACACTGTCAGACACTTCCGGCTCACAGATAAGTTAGGTTTGTCTGAGGCCTGTATTCTGAAACACTTCCAGCTCACAGATAAGTTAGGTTTGTCCGAGAACTGTATTCTGAAACACTTCCAGCTCACAGATAAGTTAGGTTTGTCTGAGGCCTGTATTCTGAGACTCTTCCAGCTCACAGATAAGTTAGGTTTGTCCGAGACCTGTATTCTGAGACACTTCCAGCTCACAGATAAGTTAGGTTTGTCTGAGGCCTGTATTGTCAGACTCTTCCAGCTCACAGATAAGTTAGGTTTGTCTGAGGCCTGTATTGTCAGACTCTTCCAGCTCACAGATAAGTTAGGTTTGTCTGAGGCCTGTATTCTGAGACACTTCCAGCTCACAGATAAGTTAGGTTTGTCTGAGGTTTTAATGCCTAGACATGTCACATTCTCATACACTTCCAGCTCTCAGATAAGTATGGCTTGTCTGAGGCCTGCATTCTGAAACATGTCACATTCTCAGACACTTCCAGCTCTCAGATACGTTAGGTTTGTCTGAGGCCTGCATTCTGAAACATGTCACATTCTCAGACACTTCCAGCTCTCAGATAAGTATGGCTTGTCTGAGGCCTGCATTCTGAAACATGTCACATTCTCAGACACTTCCAGCTCTCAAATACGTTAGGTTCGTCTGAGGCCTCCAGTTTGAGACACTTCTGGCTCTCACAACAACCATTAACAAAGACCACAGAGGAGGTTTGTCAGGTTCTCGGGAATCTTCTTCACATCCATGTTGCAGATATCGTCTTAAACTACCACTATGCTAATTAAACTACCCATGGAAATACTAACACTTCCAATGAAAGCCTTATGAAATGTGGGTGTGCATGCCTTAAAATGTTTGAGAATATGGGTCTCACGGCCATATTGTTAAATGTTTTGGCACCTAAGGACACATATTAGACAAGTTTTGAGCATTTCCAGGGGTAGTTTTATGAGCCTGGTGGTAGTTTGACATTACTTCTGTACCATAAGCCTAAAAGAATTACAGTCCCTCAAATAGTATAGTTTCCAATAGTTCGGTTTTGGTTTTATGTGGATTTTATAAGAAGGTTTTTTGGGATATTGAAATTTTTCGACAAGCAGGAAATTTAAAAATCCTAAAAGATCCTCTACGACAATCCGTATAAAACCGAAACCGAACTATTGGAAACCATACTATTTGAGGGACAGCTGTACTTATTAGAGAGCCAATTAACTTCTTTTTGGCCGTTCATGTTAGTTGACGTGAGGGGCGGAACCGTTTAAGAATACCGACCTTAGTAATGAATCGTCCTCGCTTCAACATGTCCTAACGAAATGTCTGGTAGCGTAATGTCCAGTAGTGAAAGGTTAAAGTATCGTCACATTATCGGAGTGCTTGCTTGTGTTATTTATTAGTTTCCTTCTATTTATTTTATCTTTTACAAGGTATTCTGGTCAGTTTGTGGTCATGCATGTTTTTTGTGGTATTTTTATCTTGTTTCCCTTAACTAAACTGTAATCAGTTTAAGCATTGTGAGATAATGAACACACACACACACACACACACACATATATACATACAGACACACACACATACAGACACACACTCAAAACACATGTGAACCATTCTCTGTATAGACTCATGTAAAAGTTTATTTGTTTATTTATATATTTATTTATTTATTTTTACACTATTTTATTACCAAGTTTAGAAGGCTGTCTTTTTATTTTTGCTTATATAACAATTTTCCACGGGGGCTAAAGGAGGTGTCCGCAGAAGGGGTGTATGGAACAAAGCCATTATTTTCTAGTTCACACTGGGAAAGGCAGGCTACACATCACAGGAAGAACAAGACAAGTTACAAGGGAAAAGCAACCTTGTATATGATGTACCGAGGGTTGCTTTCCCGTTGCAACTTATACTTCTTGTTCTTCCTGGGATCTGTGACCTGACTTTCCCAGTGCAGACTAGAAAAAAATTGCTCTGTCCCTTACGCCCAGAATCCAGATGCCTCAATTTATATATATTGCTCCTCAATTGAACTTGCCGTCACTTCAAATTAGAATGGAATTGGAATGATACTTTGACACTCATATTATAAAACGTTCTGGGCTCTTGTTACAAATGATTTTCAAGGCCAGAGAAGGGATATGTCGGGTTGTCATGAGTGTTATAATTGTTCATGGTACAGAAGCCTTGCAAATCTACCACCAGGCCCAGGAAACCACCCATGGGAACCCCGACAACTTCTGGGAGAGCCTTTTGAAGTAGAGTTTGATAATTATATAATATGGACCTTAAGTTTTTTTCTTATTTGAGCATTTTATAGCCTTGGAATGGGATGGCTTTAATAGCGATATGGGTTCTATAGAAGGCTAAATTTATTGCTTAATCAGACTTGTACCTATTGGAAGGGGGCTTTTCTAGAGGGCTGAATTTATCCCTTAATCAGATTTATTATAGCTATTGGAAGGGGGCTTTTCTAGAGGGCTGAATTTATCCCTTAATCAGACTTATTATAGCTATTGGAAGGGGGCTTTTCTAGAGGGCTGAATTTATCCCTTAATCAGACTTATTATAGCTATTGGAAGGGGGCTTTTCTAGAGGGCTGAATTTATCCCTTAATCAGACTTATTATTATTGGAAGGGGGCTTTTCTAGAGGGCTGAATTTATCCCTTAATCAGACTTATTATAGCTATTGGAAGGGGGCTTTTCTAGAGGGCTGAATTTATCCCTTAATCAGACTTATTATAGCTATTGGAAGGGGGCTTTTCTAGAGGGCTGAATTTATTGCTTAATCAGACTTGTACCTATTGGAAGGGGGCTTTTCTAGAGGGCTGAATTTATCCCTTAATCAGACTTGTATCTATTGGAAGGGGGCTTTTCTAGAGGGCTGAATTTATCCCTTAATCAGACTTATTATAGCTATTGGAAAGGGGTTTATCTAAAGGGCTGAATTTATCCCTTAATCAGACTTATTATTGCTATTGGAAGGGGTTTATCTAGAGGGCTGAATTCATCCCTTAATCAGACTTATTATAGAAGGGGTTTATCTAGAAGGTTGAATTTATCCCTTAATCAGACTTATTATAGCTATTGGAAGGGGGCTAACTTTTACATGAGTACATACAGTAAACACTAACAAAAAACAGTTCCACCACAATTACATTAGAGTTTTTTGCATCCATGTATTTCATAACTATTTTTTACATATATATAATTTTTGTTAACACTTTACTCAACCACGGGTCACCACCTAATATGTAAATATAAAAAAATCAGCACCATCACTCCCAGATAACAAGTCCTTGGTGACGGACGACCCGGTTATCAAGTCGCGAGAGCTCTTCATCTCAGACGCCACAGACACCTACCCCGTGTCTGTGCTGCGGGGACTCTGCCGCGTCGACCACTACTCAGACATACACTCCGTCAGGGATTTTCTGCCCGAGGACAACTCCTTCTTCTACATCCTTGGGTGAGGAAAGCGTGGAGTCTGTGAGGGAATGAGGTGAGGTGAAGGAAGGGTGAGGTAGTGTTTAGATGCTTCCCTTTATTGACATACATTCCGTCAGGGATTTTACATCCTTGGGTGAGGAAAGCGTGGATTTTGCAGTTTGCCTTAGCTGGTAGCCTGGTAACATATAGTCCCAGGTCTTTCTCTGCCTCTGTGGTGGATAGTGGAGTGTTTCCCATGTGGTATTGGTTTGCTGGATTTTCCCTCCCAAGGTTCATGACTACATTTTTCTTCATTGAATTGTAGCAGCCACTTTTTGTTCCACTCCTGTAGCTTGGTGTCTTCTTGTAGGAAATCCGCAGTCAAGGGGTTAGCCAGGTAGCAGTGACGGGGCAAATTTGTGGCTTTACCATGTAGAAGCGACGGGGCAAATTTGTGGCTTTACCATGTAGAAGCAACGGGGCAAATTTGTGCCATGATTTAAACCCTCCAAAATAGATGATGCATAATCTGATCACAAATGCTTTGATATATATTATGAAATGGTTTGTGTGAGTGATGATTTTTTCTCATTTTTCTTGCTTAGAGGGACCATTAAGAAACATGATCCCCGCTGCTACCGGGTTAAGTACTGTCGATATATACTCTGTTAGGGATTATCCGTGTGTGAACAACTTTGATTTTATAAGGTGAGGATAATGTAAGGGCTGTGAGGGAATGGGGAGAGGTGAAGGAAGGGTGAGGCTGTGATTTTAGTGCTGCTGTGTGATCTCCTTCAGGGTTTTTCTGCCCGAGAACAACCCCTTCTTCTACATCCTTGGGTGAGGGAAATGTAGAGTCTGTGAGGGAAAAGGGTGAGGTGAAGGAAGGGTGAGGCAGTGTTTTTGGTGCTGCTGTGTGATCTCCTTCAGGGTTTTTCTGCCCGAGAACAACCCCTTCTTCTACATCCTTGGGTGAGGGAAAAGGGAGAGGTGAAGGAAGGGTGAGGCCGTGATTTTAGTGCTGCTGTGTGATCTCCTTCAGGGTTTTTCTGCTGAGGACAACCCTTTCTACATCCTTGGGTGAGGAAAGCGTGGAGTCTGTGAGTGCCAGGATGAGATAAATTAGAATAGAATTGGAGTGATACAAATTGAAATAGAGTTGGAAAGAGGCAGATTAGAAGGGAATTGGAATAAGATGGATTGAAATGGAATGAGATATTGATATGGAATCGGAATGAAACAAATCAAAATGAGGTTGGAATGAGACAAATAGAAGGGAATTGAAAAGAGGGAAATTAAAGGGAAGTTGGAATGAGACAAATGGAAGGGAATTGGAATGAGGGAAATTAAAGGGAAGTTGGAATGAGACAAATGGAAGGGAATTGGAATGAGGGAAATTAAAGGGAAGTTGGAATGAGACAAATGGAAGGGAATTGGAATGAGGGAAATTAAAGGGAAGTTGGAATGAGACAAATAAAAGGGAATTGGAATGAGGGAAATTAAAGGGAAGTTGGAATGGGACAAATAGAAAGGAATTGGAATGAGAGAAATTAAAGGGAAGTTGGAATGAGGGAAATTAAAGGGAAGTTGGAATGAGAAATGGAAGGGAATTGGAATGAGGGAAATTAAAGGGAAGTTGGAATGAGACAAAAAAGAAGGGAATTGGAATGAGGGAAATTAAAGGGAAGTTGGAATGAGACAAAAAAGAAGGGAATTGGAATGAGGGAAATTAAAGGGAAGTTGGAATGAGACAAAAAAGAAGAATTGGAATGAGAAATTAAAGGGAAGTTGGAATGAGACAAAAAAGAAGAATTGGAATGAGAAATTAAAGGGAAGTTGGAATGAGACCAAAAAGAAGGGAACTGGAATGAGGGAAATTGAAGGGAAGTTGGAATGAGACAAAAAAGAAGGGAATTGGAATGAGGGAAATTAAAGGGAAGTTGGAATGAGACAAAAAAGAAGGGAATTGGAATGAGGGAAATTAAAGGGAAGTTGGAATGAGACAAAAAAGAAGGAAATTGGAATGAGGGAAATTAAAGGGAAGTTGGAATGAGACAAATGGAAGGGAATTAGAATGAGGGAAATTAAAATGAAGTTGGAATGAGACAAAAAAAAGGGAATTGGAATGAGGTAAATTAAAGGGAAGTTGGAATGAGACAAATTGAAATAGAATTGGAATGAGGCAAATTGAAATAGAATTGGAATGAGGCAAATTGAAATAGAATTGGAATGAGGCAAATTGAAATAGAATTGGAATGAGGCAAATTGAAATAGAATTGGAATGAGGCAAATTGAAATAGAAATGGAATGACTCAGGAGTTTATGCACATTCCACAAATTTGACAAGTTGAGGTCAAGCGCTCGTCCATTACCCTAACCACTTTCGCCTCATAAGCACGTTTCAAGCTGTCGGGACACGCAGGTAAGCTTGTACATCTTAACAGCATCATCATCATTGTATATCTAAGCCCGTGAATATTCCAAAGGCTGTCATTAATTTTTACTTTGATATCTTTGTTTCTTTATTGTTACAGCAGAGGAGGCAGCTTTAGGGCAAAAAAAGGCACATCAAAAATTCTACCATGCCAATGCCGCCCTGAACCCAAAAGTATAAGATTCACTTAACGTTGAATATTTACACCGGTTGTTTTAAACGTGGTGTTTGTATTTATTAACCCTATGTTGCTAGTTTGGCTTTAAAGGCTGTTTCAGTTATAAGTTACGATTTTCTGGACAGACTTAATTTTATCATATTCTATCATTAAGTCTGCTGCACCTTCTTTGTGGTCACTGAACTGACAATAATCTTGATTGCTTTTGTCTGTTCCAGGTACAACCCCGAGACGCGGAGACTTGCCTCCACACAGGGTGAGATCAGAGTGGGGCCGTCACACCAGGCCAAGCTGCCGGAGTTCAAGTGAGTGCCCAAACACTGCTCACCCTGCAAATGACGGAGCTGCATGTTCAGGGGTTACAAGGGTGTGCGTGCCTTTTGATTTATGTGAAGAATTTTTTGTGGGCCGCTAAGAGTGGTCACTGCTCCCTGCATTATCTTGTTAAAAAAGGGAGTTGACAGATGGGAGGCTGGGTTGAAATGTTTTAACTTTGTTTTTTTAGCCACCTAAATGCATTGTTTCCAATTTTGTCTTTCATTGAGTAAGTTGAAGTATTCACTACATCAAAATACCTCAAAAATCATTCTTTAAATTCATGGTCAACAGCACATGGAGAGTTCTAGACTCACCTGACCTGCACCTGACCTCAGTGCCTGGCCTTGCCTCGTTAACAGTAATATTTCACATGTACGTCACAGTTTCAATCCACATCTTCCTGCCACCTCCTTACTGGATACCCCATCTCTCCATGTGATCCCACCCGTATACCTCAACATTCCCCGATCACAGCCAACCAACACTTCCTCCAAGGGTACACACACAAAATATCCTCACCATTACAAAGCAAACCCTCCCCCCACAGAGGCAATGTGATAGTGGATGAGCGGCCGGAGGTGTGCGCCGACTGGGAGGAGCAGCGGTGGGTGCCGGGGGCCTCGCGCGACACAGACCTACTCATGTACCTGAGGGCCGCACGCTCCATGGCTGCATTTGCCGGCCTGTGTGACGGAGGCTCAACCACGGACGGCTGCAATGCTGCCTCCAGGGATGACACCACCATCAACGCCTTGGAGATGGTGCGTTGTGGGATGTGTTGACTGCTAACTCTTCCTTGGTCCTCTGCACCATTCAGCCCTTGACCTTTCTTGATATTTGGAGTCTTTCTTTACCTCCTTGCTTCACTTGTCCCTTTTATTGTTGGTTGTTGAATTGCTCCTCCCCCCACAGCTGCACAACAGTGACTACGACCACGGCAAGGCCCTCCAGGCGTTGGTCAAGTGTCCAGTGCCCGACGGCATCGAGAAGAAGTGGTCCGAGGATGAGAGGGTGAGTTTGGGTGTGTGTGGATGGGTGTGTGGGTGTGTGTGTGTAGGTGTGGTTGGGTGAGTGTGTATTTGCATAGTCTTTTCTTTCTTTCCATAAATTATAACCCCTTTTTCTTCTCTGCCAGATCACATACCATATTTTCTTCCTTTTCTAATACTTTGACCATTTCTCTTTCCATTTTTTCCTCTGCATCTTTTTTTGTTGTTGTTCAGTAATTTCCTTCAAGTTTATTTCCTCTTCCCCCTTTTCCTCCTTCCAGTAGACGACTTGTGTGGGTGTGAGTGTTTGTTTGTTTTAGTAAAGAAGAAGAGTGTATCAAGACACCTGTCCACCTGAAATTGACCTCGCTTTTGGCCACTTTACTTTTGTCCGTTGTGGGAGCGGTGAGTAGCGTTTTTTTTATTTATTTATTTATTTTTTATTTTTTTTACACTTGTTGCCCTTGAGCCGTCTCCTTTGTTGTAAAAGAAAAAAGGGCAACACCAGGGCTAAAAGAAGCTCACTAACACTGCTCCTTCAAAGATGATTGCTGTGTATACGTGTGTGTGTGTGTGTTACTGAGAGTCAGGTATTCATGACTGTTTGCTCGGTCTCCAACATTCTCGTGTGTGTTTACAGAAGCGGTTCATGAAGGGGCTGAGGCAGTACGGCAAGAACTTCTTCAGGATACGCAAAGACCTTCTGCCGCACAAGGAAACGGTATGTGAGGGATGCTGAGGGCCAGAGCCACAGTTCAGTACAGTCTTTGGGCCAGTTTCACAGTTCCCCATGATGGGTTAGTAAGCTCCCAAACCAATACCAGAGCCTTCGAAATTTCCTTATATAGTGTCTGGTGTTTGTATTTAAGTTCACAAATTGGATGAAACTATACAGGAAAAGTCTTGTGTATTTAGTGTGGCATCGAAGACCTCACCGTTTTGGATTGTATGGGATTCTATAGTTAGGTTCGGGCTGTTATGAAGACACTGTGTTGGACTGTGAAATCGGATCTTTGTCTTTGTGGGAACAGCGATATGAGGGCTCTTTTTATTTACTTATTTATTTTTTTTTCACCTTTTTTGTTGCCCTTGAGCTGTTTCTTTAGCTGTAAAAAAAGAAGAAAAAAGTATCATTAAGCACAGGACCAAACTATCATCTTTGTTATGCACGGATCTAAGGAGACCGCCCATTTATCTCCACTGCGCCCACTCTGCGTAACATCTTTCCTCTTTGTTTAACCATAGTGTTGTAGCAAGGACATGACCAAACTATCTTCTCCCTTCATTTAACCTCACTAGTTTCCCTTATGGGGTTGGAGAGGCTATGATTCTTTTACACTTAACTTTTGGCACATTTTTCCACATGTTATAAATTGTTTTGCAAGAGTCCCATTCCTGAGTTGCTTTTTCATCCCTCAGTCATATACTCTTCTTTTTCATCCCCAATCATACACTCTCCCTTCTTTTTCTACATCCCCCAATCATATACTTCTTTCTTTACATCCCCCATCCCATATGCGTGTTCTGCACCTGTATGGCTGCCCTGCGCTCATGTATCCAAATCCAGATCCAATCATATACTCCATTTTTCACACCTCCTTCATCCACCCCAAAGAGATATTAGGTATGCCAAACACTTCACCAGCCCTTGCCTCACCTCCTTCATCCACCCCAAAGAGAGATTAGGTATGCCAAACACTTCACCAGCCCTTGCCTCACCTCCTACTTCCTCCCCAAACAGAGATGAGATATGCCAAACACTTCACCAGCCCTTGCCTCACCTCCTTCTTCCTCCCCAGAGATTAGGTATGCCAAACACTTCACCAGCCCTTGCCTCACCTCCTTCCTCCCCAAACAGAGATTAGGTATGCCAAACACTTCACCAGCCCTTGCCTCACCTCCTCCTTCCTCCCCAAACAGAGATTAGGTATGCCAAACACTTCACCAGCCCTTGCTTCACCTCCTTCATCCACCCCAAAGAGAGATTAGGTATGCCAAACACTTCACCAGCCCTTGCCTCACCTCCTCCTTCCTCCCCAAACAGAGATTAGGTATGCCAAACACTTCACCAGCCCTTGCCTCACCTTCTTCCTCCCCAAACAGAGATTAGGTATGCCAAACACTTCACCAGCCCCTGCCTCACCTCCTTCCTTCCCAAACAGAGATTAGGTATGCCAAACACTTCACCAGCCCTTGCCTCACCTCCTTCATCCTCCCCAAACAGAGATTAGGTATGCCAAACACTTCACCAGCCCTTGCCTCACCTCCTTCCTCCCCAAACAGAGATTAGGTATGCCAAACACTTCACCAGCCCTTGCCTCACCTCCTTCCTCCCCAAACAGAGATTAGGTATGCCAAACACTTCACCAGCCCTTGCCTCACCTTCCTCCTCCCCAAACAGAGATTAGGTATGCCAAACACTTCACCAGCCCTTGCCTCACCTCCTTCATCCTCCCCAAAGAGAGATTAGGTATGCCAAACACTTCACCAGCTCTTGCCTCACCTCCTTCCTCCCCAAACAGAGATTAGGTATGCCAAACACTTCACCAGCCCTTGCCTCACCTCTTTCTTCCTCCCCAAACAGAGATTAGGTGTGCCAAACACTGCAGCGGCCCTTGCCTCACCTCTTTCTTCCTCCCCAAACAGAGATTAGGTTTGCCAAACACTTCATCAGCCCTTGCCTCACCTCCTTCATCCACCCCAAACAGATTAGGTATGCCAAACACTTCACCAGCCCTTGCCTCACCTCCTCCTTCCTCCCCAAACAGAGATTAGGTATGCCAAACACTTCACCAGCCCTTGCCTCACCTCCTTCCTCCCCAAACAGAGATTAGGTATGCCAAACACTTCACCAGCCCTTGCCTCACCTCCTTCCTTCCCAAACAGAGATTAGGTATGCCAAACACTTCACCAGCCCTTGCCTCACCTCCTTCCTCCCCAAACAGAGATTAGGTATGCCAAACACTTCACCAGCCCTTGCCTCACCTTCCTCCTCCCCAAACAGAGATTAGGTATACCAAACACTTCACCAGCCCTTGCCTCACCTCCTTCCTCCCCAAACAGAGATTAGGTATACCAAACACTTCACCAGCCCTTGCCTCACCTTCCTCCTCCCCAAACAGAGATTAGGTATACCAAACACTTCACCAGCCCTTGCCTCACCTTCTTCCTCCCCAAACAGAGATTAGGTATGCCAAACACTTCACCAGCCCTTGCCTCACCTCCTTCCTCCCCAAACAGAGATTAGGTATGCCAAACACTTCACCAGCCCTTGCCTCACCTTCTTCCTCCCCAAACAGAGATTAGGTATGCCAAACACTTCACCAGCCCTTGCCTCACCTCCTTCCTCCCCAAACAGAGATTAGGTATGCCAAACACTTCACCAGCCCTTGCCTCACTTCCTTCCTCCCCAAACAGAGATTAGGTATGCCAAACACTTCACCAGCCCTTGCCTCACCTCCTCCTTCCTCCCCAAACAGAGATTAGGTATGCCAAACACTTCACCAGCCCTTGCCTCACCTCCTCCTTCCTCCCCAAACAGAGATTAGGTATGCCAAACACTTCACCAACCCTTGCCTCACCTCCTCCTTCCCAAACAGAGATTAGGTATGCCAAACACTTCACCAGCCCTTGCCTCACCTTCTTCCTCCCCACACAGAGATTAGGTATGCCAAACACTTCACCAGCCCTTGCTTCACCTCCTTCCTCCCCAAAGAGAGATTAGGTATACCAAACACTTCACCAGCCCTTGCTTCACCTCCTTCATCCACCCCAAAGAGAGATTAGGTATGCCAAACACTTCACCAGCCCTTGCCTCACCTTCTTCCTCCCCACACAGAGTGACCTGGTGTCCTTCTACTACCTGTGGAAGAAGACCCCCGCGGCGGCCGGCCATCGCCCTCACCGCCGCCACCGTCGCCAGAACGTGCTGCGGCGGATACGTACGCCACGGGCCCAGCGCAACACTGGCCCCAGCGACCCCTTGGACCCCTCTTCCGCCTCCGAGAAGGATGACGACTCGGATGACTCAGACTCCAAGGACCGCCAAGGCTACCACTGCCGCCATTGTTACACCACCTGTGAGTCACAATGCTGCCTGTAATGACTTTGTTACTACTGCTTATTTCTCTGTCTCAGTTTTATTCATGCTGCTTCCCTTTCTCTCCAGCAGTGAATGGGTGCCAGGTATTAATCGGGGGTTGTGTCCCGTCTCCTGGGATCTGTTCTCTTCTATAGTTCCTTCCCCTTCTGTCTCTCTCCGGCATATGACCACAGATGTTGCGCCGACTAAACGAAACTTTCCAAACTTTTTCCCTTTCTCTTTTCGCTGTCTCATCTACAGAACCAAATCCTTTTCCTGTTGCTAACTGTATAATGGCTTTACTACTACTACTGTACTTATTTCTATCTCTGTTTTATTCATGCTGCCTCTCCTCTTTTCACTGTCTCACCTACAGAACCAAATTATTTTCCTAGTCCTTCTCCTGCTTATCTTTGGTGCATTGTTTCCCACATCCATGTTTTAAAAGATTCCCATTCATGAATTTTCTCCAATACACTTCAATAAAAAAGTTCCTTTGCCTTAAGAAAAAAGTGGACTAAGACAAGATTGAACTGAGCGTATTACTCCCTTGCAGCCTCACGTGACTGGCACCACGCGGGGAAGGACAAACAACTGCTGTGTTACGAGTGCCGAATTCACTTCAAGCGCTACGGCGACCTGCCCGTCATCACCAACCCCAGAGAACCCCCACCAGGCTCAGGGCGACCACCACCTACACCCACCGAGGAGGACCTGCGGATGAGGACACGCACCCGGTCCAAGGAGATCACCACCCGCCACCGTGCCGCCCGCCGGTCTCGTGCCAACACCCCGGACATCACCGACGAGTGCCCCACGCCTGACCGCAGGACCCCGGACCGCCGCACACCCGACAGACGCACGGCGCGGCTGTCCTCATCACCCGCCCCGAAGAAGGTGAGCGGCGGATGAAAAATAGGAGATAGTATGATCATGAATGGAAGAAAGGGATGCATGTAGATAACTGAGTGAATAAAATAGTGTGCCTTAGGATGAAACACAGACTCACCCAACACATCTTCCTTTCAGGTGGAGGATAAGAACCCACGGGTGAAGCGTGCGATGGGCTCAGACGACGCCTCGGGCTCGTCCACACCCAGCAAGAGGAGGCGGAACGGTGGTGATGTAAGTTTGAATGTCTTATACTGTCATGGGGAAGGCCAGTATTGTATTCATCCACCCACTGAACACACACACATACACTCAGATATCAGGTGTTGTATTGCCCCTCCCCAATGCACACAAACACACATACAAATATCTGTCTAGTCTCATCATGTCTGTTCTCTTTAAACTCCATACTTTCTCCTTGACTGTCATATGTTAACCCAGTAGCAGCGACGGGCCAAATTTGTGGCTTTACCGTGTAGCAGCGACGGGCCATGATATAAACCCTCCCAAAATAGATGATACATAATCTGATCACAAATGCTTTGATATATATTATGAAATGGTTTGTGTGAGGGGTGATTTTTTCTCGTTTTTCTCGCTTGGAGGGACCATTAACAAACAGGATCCCCGCTGCTACTGGGTTAATTGTCACTCACAAGGACGCAAGATCACAGGAAGCTAATCATTTTACATAAGACAGCTCATCCATTCATGTGTTTAACCTCCATTTAAAACGTTCTCTGGATGTTACGTGAATCCTTACTGAGCCAATCATCAAATATGCACGTTACATGATGCCCCCAAAACCCTGAGCCAGTTAGCTGTGAGTGAGAGAAACAGCCTGCTTTGGTTATGTGACCCTGGTAATGTAAAGTGTTGGGGTGAGAATGAGTTGGCTGTAATGCTTGAAGAATTGAAAGATATTTAGTGAGACATCAACGGTCTTGGTGATGGTAACTTTTAGTGAATGCGATCCCACTTCCTGCCGTTCTCCTTGTGCCTGAACTCGTCTGGCATACCTGTTGCTGTGGGTCCTAATCTTTTTCCAGTGTTGCATCATTACCATCCCCGTTGTCAATCCCCATAGCCTGTTATATTGCTCACCCTGGCTACACCTGTCCGCTGCAATTGGCACGGATTTTGCCTTCACTGGTAGCCTGGTAACATGTACTCCCAGGTCTATCTCTGCCTCTGTGGTGGATAGTGGAGTGTTTCCCATGTGGTATTGGTGTGCTGGATATCCCCTCCCAAGGTGCAGGACTTTACATATTTCTTCATTGAATTGTAGCAGCCACTTTTTGTTCCATTCCTGTAGCTTGGTGATGTCTTCTTGTAGGAAATCCACATTCAAGGGGTTAACCATTTATCCTGCTCACCCTGGCTACTGGCGATGGGGCAGGATATTGATGGTGATATTTATTGATAGATGGAGTGTTAACATGCGTCTTTGTCTCCCACAGATGTCCGGGTTAAGTACTGAAGAGAGTTCTGATGAGGGTGATGGAGGTAGTGGTGACCCCAGCTCCCCCTCACCCATGAACCCCTCTACCCCCACCCCCCAGCTGTTACCAGTGTCCACCCCCCAGGCCCCAGAAGCCCCCATCTCCTCCCCTGCCCCCCAGCCTCCCTCCAACCCCACCACCACTGCCACGATCACCACCACCACCACGCCCACCACCACTGCCAGCACTTCTCCCCCTCCCCCGTCCCCCATGTCCCTACCCCCAGTTGCCCCCCCAGTGTCCTCCACGATCACCACCACCACCAGCACCTCCACCACCACCACCTCCAGCCCAGCCATCACCACCACTGCCACCTCCTTGTCCTCAGTCACAGTCTCCATGCCTTCTGCTTCCCCCGTCTCCTCCATCCCCTCTGCCCCCGCCCCCGCCTCTCCTCCACACCCCACCACCTCCTCTCACCTGCTGCCCCACTCCTCGGCGGCCTCCTCCTCCCCTGCCCCAGCGCCCAAGCCCCGACAACTGGTGCCTCCAGGGTCCCTGTGGTCCATCATGCCTGGCTCCCCCGCCCCAGCCACCACCACCACTTCCGCCCCCATGGCCCCAGCCGCACAGGTTAACCCCACCTGGAGCAGTGTGGTGCAGACCCCGCTGGCCTCCACTGCCATGCCCCGGCTGTCCCCTGGCGGCCCTGTGCCCCCCCCTCCCCCGGCACACAGTGGCTCGGCGATCCAGCCCCAGGTGATCACCCGCATCTCCTCTGCCCCGCCCCCTCCGCCTGCCCAGCAGCCCCCACTCTCCACCCCAGGCAAACCTCTGTCAGGACCTCCCAGCATTCCCATAAGTGGGGCGGGGATGCATGGACCCGGGATGGGGCGGCCGGGGATGGCAGGTGTGCGGATGGTGCCCCAGTCTGTGCCCCCCGCCAGCCCCCGCACCTCAGCCCTCACGGTGGTGGCTCCTGTGGCCTCTGTGGGCTCTGCCCCGCCCGTCACTGCCGCCCCCACCCCACTGCGCCCTGGCACCAGCATGGAGGACCGGGGCTCAGTGGTGCGGGCCCCTGTCAGCAGCGTGCCCCACAGTGTGCTGGCCCCGCAGGCTGCCCCACCACACTCAGCCCCAGCCCCTGGCCCTCCCCCTGCTCTGCATGACAAGCCCCCCAAGGTGAAGACAGAGGCAGACATGGTGAGGTACCCCCCTGGGCTCCACCACCCCGGCCTCAGGCCACCACCCACCTCCATTCACGGCCATCCCCCTGCCCCGCCCCCCTCACACCACCCCCCACCCACCAGCCAGCCTCCTGCCCCAACCAGCACGGCCCCGCTCTCCCTGGCCTGCACCAGCAGCAGCAGCATCAGTGGCCTGCCCAGCGGCTACCCTGCCACCGTAGGGGCCGGGGCAGCAGCAGTGTCCAGGCCGCCACTGATGACCAGCAGTGGCATGCTGCCCTACCCGCCCCCCGCTGGCCTCATCAAGCCAGAGCAGATCAAGAGGGAGGCCGAGCCGCCCTACAGGCCAGACAAGATCAAGTACGAGCCTTCCTCTGGGCCGCCCGCCGCACACCACCCCGCCCCTGCCCCCGCCCCGCCGCCCCTGCCTGAGCCCTTCAAGATGGAGGTGCCCAAGGTGGAGCCTAAGCTGGAGATCAAGCAGGAGCGCGGCGACCGCCCGGAGATCATCGCTGAGATCAAGTCAGAGCCCCGCCACGAACCCCCCAAGCCCCCACCCATCACCATGCCCCCGGGCCTGACCCCCGGCAGCCTGGGCTCCCTGCCCGTCAACCTCTGCATCCCCGGCTACCCCTACCCCTACGCTGCAGTGGCGGGCTACGGCTACCCCCTGCCCTTGCACTACTACCCCACCCCCACCCATCCCCGCACCACTGCCTCCACCATCCACAGACCCCAGTCCCCCTCCCAGCGCCCTGGCAGCAGCGGCGGCTCCTCCGGCCCGCCCTCCATCGCCTCCAGCCGCGCCTCACCCCCCACACCCTCCTTCACCTCCACCGGCTCCTCCGCCACCGTCACCACCTCCTCCACCACCACCAAGCCTTCCACCATCCCCGGTGCTTACGCTCCGCCTCACCTCGGCCCCGCCATGTACGGGGGGCGGCCAGGGGTGCCCCCCCACCTCTCCTCCCCTGGCAAGCTGCCCACTAGTCAGCCAGCACAGGCCCCGCCCGGGGTAAGGCCGCCCGGCCCCGCCGTGGGTCTTCCAGGCATGTCGCCGGGACTGCCCCCCGGGATGCCTCCAGGTCTGTCAACTGCCTCGGGGGGGCCGGCACCCCTGCCCACGCCCCCTGCTGCTCACACGGGGCCGGTGGTGAAGCCCCCCAGCATGCCTGTCAACTTGAGTCAGTCCTCCAGTGGACCCCCGGCCAGCCAGCCCCCCACCACTCAGGCCCTGCCTGCCACCGTGCCCCCCAGCCATCCATCCTACCCGGGGGGCCCCACCTCCACCCTGGGCCCCGCCGCACCCCAGCACGATGAGGAGCACGACGACGGCGACGATGACTTGCCGATGCACAGAGAACCCTCGCCAGAACCCAAGATTGAAGACTCAGAGTTCCACCGCTCAGAGAGTGCCATGTGAGTGTGTGTGTGTGTGTGTGTGTGTGTGTGTGTGTGTGTGTGTGTGTGTGTGTTATCACATGCAAACAGTGTATGTCGGGGAGAGGCTGAGATACACAATGAGATCTTTGTTGTCGCCTGAACATGAGATGGGAAGGACAAAAGGCTTTTGCATTATTGTATTATTATTATTATTATTATTATTAACTTGCATTATTGTAAATTACAGAGGTTAGGACAAATCCCTTGCCCTCACAGGCTCACACACTTTTTTCCTCGCCAGTTTCCTTCGTCACTGGAACCGCGGAGAGTTCAACTCCTGCACCCGGACGGACCTGACCTTCAAGCCCGTGCCCAACAGCCAGCTGGCCAGGAAGAGAGAGGAGCGGCTCAGGAAGCAGGCAGAGAAGGAGCGCGAGGAGAGGGAGAAAGTGCAGGTGTGTGGACGATGGAGAGGGAGAATTATTAGAAGTGATAGAAAAATAGTTAAGGGGAGCTGTTGTAAAGGTTATCAATGAACTCTCACTGGATTGGAGTGCAGAGAGATAACATGCCGGGGAAGAGGAGCTGGACTAAGGTAAATCAAATGTGTAGAGGAAGAGGAGGAGGAGGAGCAGAGAAGTAACTCAAGAGAGACTTCAAGGAGAGGTTTTTTTTTTTTTTTTTTTTTTTTTTTTTACAACAAAGGAGACAGCTCAAGGGCACAAAAAAAGGAAACAACAATAAATAAAAAAAATGCCCGCTACTTACTTGCTCCTAAAAAAAAAAAAATCCAAAGAGGTGGCCAAAAGGGAGGTCAATTTCAAAGGAACACAAAGAAACACAAAGGAAGCACAAACAACAGCAGACCCGCTGGTCCTTACGAGGTTGTTTGTTCGGGAGGAGTGGATGGAAGACGAAGATGTGAGGGGAGGGAGAGGCCTTACTTCACTGTCACTCACTTTCCTCACCCATGTCTGCTCATCCAGGGCTCTGTTTGGGTCTATATCAAATTTTAACTTTCCTTTGATGCCCTTTTCATAGATCTCAATAATAATAATAAGAAGATATTGCAAGTTTTTTGAGACTAATGAATGTGATTTGAAATGAAAATTGGGTCAGACAGAAACAAACCAGATATGTAACAGAGGAAAGGTTTGATTAGCAAGCTGAAACAAAGCATTAGGAGAGGGAGAACATTTAGGTCGGCACAATAAGACACTTTCGGTTCTCACATCAGCTATTTCTAAAGGTCAAAGAGAGGATCAGTCGGGTTCTAATAAGTATTTCTTTACATTCACGACACAGAAGAAGGGTCAAACTACCACCAGGGCCATAAAACTACTCCTGGAAATGCCCACAACTCCTACGAAAGCCTTGTCAAATATCTGTACTTGGGCGACAAAATGTTTAGTAATATGGCCCATAGCCTTGTGGTGGACTGATAACAATGACTAGAATGGGCTGAGCAGATGTGTGAGAGAGGAGAGGATGGAGAAGCAGACTGGGAGGAAATATATCAAGAGGAACAGAGCGTAGGTTATGAGATTAAAGGTCAAGAGGATAAACAGATGTGTGGGATAGAAGAGGTAGGAGAAGGAGACTTAGTGGAAGGAGAGGGAGGAAGTACATGACGGAGATTGATAGAGGTGTCAGAAGATGCATAGAAGATAGATAGGAAGATGGAGAGAGTAAGTTGTGGGGGGTTGATGGAAATGATGGGGAGGGAAGCAATGTTTAGGTAGACAGAAAAAGAGACTATACAGCTTGTTGGAGATTGACAGAAGGGATGTATTGTGGAGAAAGGAAAGAATGAACATAGAAAGAGAGAAAGAGAGTGTGCAGATGGTGGAAGGCTGACAGGGGGATGTGTTAGGAAGGGAAGCAATGATTAGGTAGACAGAAAAAGAGAGACTATACAGCTTGTTGGAGATTGACAGAAGGGATATATTGTGGAGAAAGGAAAGAATGAACGTAGAAAGAGGGAGAGAGTGTGCAGATGGCGGAAGACTGGCAGAAGCGATGCGTTGGGAAGGAAGCAAAGAAGTAGACTTTAAAAGAAACAGTGTACAAGTCGTTGGAGATTGACAGAAGGGGATGTGTCGAGGAGGAAGGTGCTGGGAAAGGAAGGAGAGAAGGAACGCAGGAAGAGAGAAAGTGTACAGGCTGTTATAGAGTGACGAAAGGGATACATTGGGGAGGTAAATGCTGGGAAAGGAAACAGAGAATAACACATTTAAAGAGACACTTCACAGGTGGTTGCAGACTAACAGAAGGGATGTATTAGTGGGGAAGAGACTGGGGAAGGAACACAGAAAGAGGGACAGTGTAACGATTATAGTAGAATGACAGTACGGATGTATAGGAGAGGAAGAGGGTGGGAAAGGAAGCAAAGAAGGAACGCAGATAGAGAGAAAAAGATGTAGCTTGTAGTGTTGGGCGGGGCTCGAACCCAGGTCTTCCAGGCGGCCGGGACTGCATGCTAACCACTCAGCCACCACCACTAAGTCACGAAACACTTACCAACTGAACTTGAGTATAGAGGATTTGAATTAAGCTCTTGTTTCCCTATGCCTGCCCTCCCCCCTGTTCCGGTATCTGATCTGTGCCCCCCCACCAGCAGAGGAAGGCCAGCAGCAGCACCCCAGACAAGAGGGAGACACCCAAGCCCTCCAGCTCAGGCGAGGGCAGCTCCCTGTACGACCGCATGCAGCCCAGGAACCCCGTCGACACCCCGGCCCTCTCCAGACTGGGGTAGGTGTGCCGGAGTGTGTTGCCTGGAGTGGAAATTCTTCTTCTGCTTCTTCTTCTTTGTTTAGTCCATCTCTCCTTTTTTGGGGTGGAGTTGTGATGATCCTCCTCCATCTTGCTTGGTCTAGATGTAATTCTTCCTCTATTTTTCACGCTTCCAAGTCCTGTGTCGCTTTTCCTCTCCATGCTCTCCTTGGTCTTTCAACTGGTCTTTCAACTGGTCTTTTATCTGGTCGGACTTGTGTTGATCCTCCTCCATTTTCCTTGGTCCAGTGCTAATCCTTCCTCTATTTCTAACACTTATAACACCATTTCTAACACTTATAACACCATTTTCTAACACTTATAACACCATTTCTAACACTTATAACACCATCTTCCTGGGTCCAGTGCTAATCCTTCCTCTATTTCCAACACCTCCAAATCCTGTGCTGCTCTCCCTCTCCGTGTTCTCCGTGGTATTCCAACTGGTCTCCTTCCAGCTACCTCCGTTTCCTCCACCGTCCTCAGCACTGCCCTCTGTCTCTCTTCTCACATGTACAAACTGTTTCTTTTATTAAGATTTTTTATCATTTTTGTGTTTGCTATTTGTCAGCCTTAACCCTTGTGTGATGTGGGCATATATTTACTGTGATGCCTTTTTGTGTCTCCCTCCTTGGCCCGTGCTGGTGTGCAAAGGGTATATGGTAAATTTTCTTTAGTTTTGTTTTCAATTTTCAACTCCTAAGGCTCTGAGCAGGAGGAGGCATATCTTAGCCCAAGCAGAAGAGATGGTTACTCAGTCTCATTGGTTTTACTTGTATGACCATCAGAGATAACTGTCATTTACCTAGTTACCTTGTGTTTGCATATAGAGCTCCAATATACAAGATTTGAGCTAGGTTAGTGTTGTCCTGTCTTCATATCTGTTTTTGTTCACCTTTGTGTGTGTGTGTTCTTTATTCTTTTACAACAAAGGAAGTAGCTAAAGGGCAAAACAAAAACAAAAACAAAAAGCGTGCTAAGTACTGCTCCTGTAAAAGAAAAAAGAATGAGTACCCAGAAGAGAGGGGAAGGAAGTGTGTGTGTGTGTGTGTTTTCTAAGGATGTTGATGTCAGTTTCCCCCACAGGGAGTATGCGAGGTCCCCGGCTGGGCTGTCACCAGGTGCAGGGCGCCCCCCCGGCCTCGGCCTCCCGTCGGGGTTGGGTGGAGGGCCTCCCCCTGGCCTGGACCTGCTCCACTATGGCAGCATGCTGTACCCGCCGGCCTCCCAGGAGCGCATGGAGCTGGAGGCAGCGCGAGAGCGGGAGCTGCGGGAGCTAAGGGACCGTGAGCTGACCGACCGCATCAAGCAGGAGATGCTCAAGCGGCCCCTCAACCCCGCCGACCCCGCCTACCCCCACGGCCTGTCCCCGCACTGGCTCAGCGGGACGCGCTTCCCCACGCTGCCTCCACCTGTCACCCTGGGCTCCGGGTTCCCCCACAGCCACCCCCTCTACGCCCCGAGCCCCTCCGTGTCCTCCGCCATGATCGCCAACGAGAGGGACCGACTGGAGCGCCTCGGTGAGTACCCTCGCTGCCCTCTTGCCGCTCCCTCCCTCTGTAGCACTTCTGTAGGACCTTTGCATCATGATGGAGCATGGAGGCAGGACAATGGTAATCTCTCCCTTCCTCTCTGTCTCTCTATCTCCTGTCCCTTGAGCTCACTCCATGTCTGCCTCCCCTTCTGTCTCGTCTCCTCGTCCACCTTCTCCTCCTTCCTGTGTACCAGTCTGGGTTGCACAGTGACAGCGTGTGGTGGGAGGCGCCGTGCTGTGTGGGCTGTGTGGGGTGTGTGGGGGTGCCGTGCGTCGCTCAGGGGGGCCGTGTGTGTGTGCGTGTGTGTGTGTAGTGTTCTGGCAGTCCCTCGATGTCCCGCTTTACCTTCCAGCCCATTGGTTATGTTCCGATATTATGCCACAATGAACAACAATGTGACCTGTTGAAGTCCTGTCTTTATTGTTTGATATCTCTCTCGTCTCACTCTCGTCTCTCTCACTGTCCTTTGTATCATAGTATTCTCTCTTTAATAATCTCTGTGTGTGCTGTGATTTGATGGGTGTGATCACATGACATTCAGTAATTGCCACAGCCTACTACTCCTTCTCGTCCCCCTCATCCTCATCCTCCAAATCCTACCCATCCACCTCTCCCTCCTTACATGGGTGGAGAAGGCATGTGATAGGGGCAGGGGGACACCACCATCACCACATCCACCTCCACATTCACCTCCACACACCCACCCATCCACCATATTCATAGCATCCGGGAGATAGGGAAAATAATGCTGGTGTAGTTTGTGATAGGGACGAAACACCACCACCATCATCACCACCATCCACCCATCGATCACAAGACGACACCATTGCCTTCCACACCCATCTAACTATCCATGCAAACACTCACACACACACACACACACACACACACACACACACTCATCCATTCACCAGTTAGCCATAAAGAAACATAAAACGTATCTCAAGAAACCCGGCCAACCATCCCTTCCTCCTCCCGTATATTGTTAGGTCCAAATCCCCCATTTTTAAGCATCTCAGCGGCCCAGTTCGCCCATTTTAAAAGCCTCTCGTGGAAGTTGCTTGGGCTTTCATGGACTGTGTGATAGTTTTACATGACGTTTACATCAGTGAGAAAAACACCCATGAAATCCTGGTAAACCTTCTCTGTGGCGTTGGGAAATGGTTGTATTGGGAGCCTGATGCTTTTAAAAATGTGGACCTTAGTACGAGCAGCTCATCCCAATAGCAGATGTGTTCCCTTGTCCCTCCAAAACCTCCCCTTTGTAGCAGCTGTGTTCCCTGTTGTACCCTCAGACCTGTCCCATATAGCAGCTGCCCCCATCTTATTGTCCCCTTCAAAACCTCTCCCTTTGTAGCAGCTGTGTTCCCTTGTTGTACCCTCAAGACCTGTCCCTTATAGCAGCTGTCCCCATCTTATTGTCCCCTTCAAAACCTCCCCCTTGTAGCAGCTGTCCCCTTGTTGTACCCTCAAGACCTGCCCCATATAGCAGCTGTCCCCATCTTATTGTCCCCTTCAAAACCTCCCCCTTGTAGCAGCTGTGTTCCCTGTTGTACCCTCAAGACCTGCCCCATATAGCAGCTGTGTCCCCATCTTATTGTCCCCTTCAAAACCTCCCCCTTTGTAGCAGCTGTGTCCCCTGTTGTACCCTCAGACCTGCCCCATATAGCAGCTGTGTCCCCATCTTATTGTCCCCTTCAAAACCTCCCCCTTGTAGCAGCTGTGTTCCCTGTTGTACCCTCAAGACCTGCCCCATATAGCAGCTGTCCCCATCTTATTGTCCCCTTCAAAACCTCCCCCTTTGTACCAGCTGTGTTCCCTTGTTGTACCCTCAAGACCTGTCCCATATAGCAGCTGTCCCCATCTTATTGTCCCCTTCAAGACCTCCCCCTTGTACCAGCTGTGTCCCCTTGTTGTACCCCGAGACCTGCCCCATATAGCAGCTGTCCCCATCTTATTGTCCCCTTCAAGACCTCTCCCTTTTAGCAGCTGTCCCCTTGTTATCATCCCCCCTTTGTAGCAGCTGTGGCCCCTGTGTCCCTTTTAAGATCCCCCTTATAGCAGCTGTGTCCCCTTTAACTGTGTAGAACCTTGACCCTTCACTAACTATCCCCTTGAGTACATTGCCATCCTAGCAGTGGGTACCCTTCTCACCAGCCCATGTACCTGTGTTTATGTGGCCCCCTTCCCACCTGTGTAGCTGTGTTAGGCCCCATCACTGGTCCCTACAACAGCACCTCTGGCAGTTGACTCTCACCTCTCCCTGTGATATCACCTGTGTTGTCTGGTCCCTTCCTCACCTGTACTGTAGCAGCTGTTGGCCCTCACCTGTGTAGTGTTTGTGCCCCCTTGTAGGCCCTGTGTAGCCTCTGTCCTCCCTCCCGTGCAGTGCTGTAGTCGCCCCACAAACACCTCTGTATCAGCTCCCCCCCCCTTGTAGTAGTGGTGTCATATGCCCCGTGTAGCAGCTATCCCTCCCCCCCTGCCCCCTGTGCCCCTGTCGCTAGCACACACGGAGCGTCAGCGAGACACAGGCGTTGTTGACCCATGATGTGTTGTGTGCAGGGTTGCCAGCCACCACCCTGGGCCTGACCGTGGCCGCTCCCCCCTCGGAGAACCCCCTGAGTGTGTCCTCGGTCGAGCGTCTTGCCCTGGCTGACCACATGCATCGGCTGCAGATGTTCAACGAAGTTCATGCCCATACTCACTCCCACGCCCACACCCACCTGCACCTTCACCCAGGAGGTATGCAGCCCCCCAGCCCACCCACCACCTGCCCCCCTCACCCAGACACAGCCCCACCCGCCCCACACGCCCTCCCCAATACTCACTCCCATGCCCATTTCCACATGCACCCACACCCAGGAGGTACACAGCACCCCAGTCCGCCCTTCCCCGCCCTCCCCCCCCCCTCCCCCCCTACACCTCCACGTGCCACCCCCAGTTGAGTGTGCGTGCATGTGTGCGTGTGTATATGTGCACGTCGGGGCATCCTTGGCTGCCCTGCTGGTGCGCCACTACACACATGCACTGCCCTTCCCCTCCCGGCCAAGTTTGACTCCCTAAGACTGTTGCGTTACGCCATACACGCAGCACAGCCACAGCAGCAGCAGCAGCAGCAGCAGTAGCTTCCCTCAGCCCTTTAGCCAAGAGCCTGCGCTCCTCCTCCTTCTCCTCCTCCATCTCCTCCCATCTTGGCATCCCTCTGGCCCCTTCCCTCCCTCCCTCCCTCCCTTCCCTGAGTGTTCCGCTCCTTGCCATGCTTTCCTGTCTGTCTTGTGATGGCGTGCATGTCTCTCTTGAGTTGCTTGGGTGCTCCTGTTCTGCATGTGGCGCGCTTTGCACGGCTCACCCGCCAGACAGCTGTTTTCAGAGCCTCAGCGCACAAGGTAGACACCATAGAGGTTGTGGGTCTTGCTGATGTGCCTTTAATCTTAAGGATTGCTTTTATCATTGCCTATATTAAAGTTCATGGAGCAGAGGTCACTACTCAAAACAAAGAATTGTCTCTATCTTATTAATACCCAATGCATAGACTTATGGCTGATAGACTTGATACACAATCTTTCATTGTAAATCTGATCATTCTTGTTTCTTTTTTCAGCTGCAGCAGCAGCAGCAGCAGCTGGATACCCTCCCCGGCCCCTGATGCGGCCGGGTGACCCCTCACCCCACCAGCTGCCCCCTGGCTACCCCCCTCAGAGCCACCACGCCCTGCTGGGGCGGCCCTACGAGGAGCTGGCACACGTAAGGCAACCCTTTGTTTTGTTGGCTGGCTGCTGCTCATGGCGGAGGAGTGGCAGTGGTGGGTGAGGCAGCACCGCCGGCCCAGGGGAGGCAGCAGCCTTGGCCGCCACCTTGGGGCCTAGCCTTCCTCCTCCTCTGGGCTGCTCCTTGTTGTCTGCCCACTGCTGCCACTCACTCCCTGGCTTTATACTCCCAACTTGTGGCCAGTCATGATAGTGTGTCATCTTGTCTGTCCTGAGTGAGCCCCCACCACCACCCACCCCTTGGACAGGGAACAGCACCACCACCATGCCAGTGGTGGTGGTGCTGCTGGTGGTGGTGGTGAGAGTTATGGAGGACAGGCAGACATTTATTTACCCTTTTAAGCCATTAATAGCCTAGCTACGCCTGCTGCCTTGATAAACGCCTCTTGCACCAGAGCGCTGGGTGTCCTGCTTCTCGCTCAGCCTTATGGGACCAGTGGGCAGTGAGGTTGCCACGTCTGCGTTCACCAAACCTTTCCTTGTTGTTGCAAATTAATCAGCAGTTCAATGAGGTATTATGTTACTGGTGTGACCAATAGACTGCACCAAATGTAGAGAACCTTTGCAACCTTTCTTTGTCCTTGCTAATTAATCAACTGTTGAATAAGGTATTATGTTGCTGGCGTGACCAACAAACAGTGCACTTAATGTAGAGAACCTTTGCAAGTGATCAGCTGTTTCTTGAGGCATTGTATCACTGGTGTGGCAGCAAGCACGGCACTGAGAGTAAGGAGAACACTTGATGTCATGTGTGGACTGCAGAAACAATGAAACAAGTCAATCTCATGTCTGACTATTTGCTACAACATACACAGCAGAATTTTTAAGCATGAGTGGATCAAAAATGTTTTCTCTATTTTGTATTTACCAGATGATGAAGTGTTTAGAAGGCCCACTGCGTGCAATTTATCCGGAACAAGTGAGGAAATGGAACCTTGAGTCCATCTCTGTTTTGTAGACCTTTCTGTCTTAGCTTGGCAGTACTTACACCCTGACCTGTGTGACCAGATGTACTGAGGCGGAGGAGGAGTGCTCTGCCCCACACGCTGCGCTGCACTCTCTTGGCGGAGGCGCACGGCAACTCAGAGCATCAAGCCTTTACCGATAGACAACACTTTTTTTTATTAGTAGTTGCGTTCAAGTGTCCAATGGAAACATTATAAGTGACTACCAAAATGAAGCACCTGATCTGTTGAACGGCATAGTATTTTTTTAAGTTTCGTTGCTAGTTTTGCTTTTTCATTTAATCTTTGGGACAGTGTTAACTAGAAATGTTGAATTACCCTAAAACTATTTGACCAACTGCCTAAACCTAGCACCTGACATTTTAAACGCCATAGTATTTTTAACAGTTTCATTGCTAGTTTTGCTTTTTCATTTAATCTTTGGGACAGTGTTAACTAGAAATGTTGAATTACCCTAAAACTACTTGACCAACTGCCTAAATCTAGCGCATGACATTTTAAACGTCATAGTATTTTTAACAGTTTCGTTGCTAGTTTTGCTTTTTCATTTAATCTTTGGGACAGTGTTAACTAGAAATGTTGAATTACCCTAAAACTATTTGACCAACTGCCTAAATCTAGTGCCTGACATTTTAAACATCATGGTATTTTAAATAGTTACGTGGATAGTTTTGCTTTTTTCCTTCCATCTTTGGGACGAGATAGACCTAGAGGTATTGGATTTACAGAGTTGACACCACAATCTCAGTCGTAATAACTGGAATAAAAAAAAAAGTGATACCCAGGCCAGAATTTACATATTTTATTAGTACTGATTAACAGTTACGTGGCTAGCTTGGCTTTTGAATACCATCTTTGGAACAGAGTTAGCCAGAAGTGTTGGATTTTCAGAGTTAAGTCAACATAACATATCACAAACTCACTCAAAAAATTCTATAAAAACAACAACAAAACCAATTAACCACACCTTAGAAAACAGGTAAAAAATGACCAGTCCGCCACATCTTTAGTTAATCAAGACTAATACGACATTTTAAAATTCAGGCGTAAATGTCACTCCGCCTTAATCAAACTCATCACGCTTGAAGATTTGTGTCCCGGTGATGATATTGATGATGCCGTCTACTCTGCGTAAAGGCTTGATGTGTACCGGTCACCACTGCCAGATTATCGTACTCCGAGCATCGTATTTATACCTATTTCCGACCCATA
>NC_066538.1:15969861-16037361 GCF_024679095.1 Eriocheir sinensis
CCCTCCCTCACACCTTATCCGGGAGGTCGCAGTGGATGGTGGAGCTACTTATGAAGGTTTTTAAAGGGCGTAAGAGGTGTTGGGAGAATAGACAAAGAAGAAGAAGAAGAAAAAGAAGGTTGAGCTATAGAGAAAGAAGAAGAAGAAGAAGGTTAATAAGGAGTGAGAGATTGCTGTTCTCCTAAGAGTCGTCTGAGGCTTACAGTGAGGTTTTTCAGCCCCTCAAGATGTCGATTATGTGAAAGAATTGCTGTTGTTGTTCTCCATCAGTCAAACTCTCATATTTTTGTGGTCTTAAGAAGGGATGAGCTGTTTATTTGAGTCTTTTGAGAATGTGGAAAGTTCATAGTGAGGTTTTTCAGCCCCTCAAGATGTTGATTATGTGAAAGAATTGCTGTTGTTCATCTCCATCAGTCAAACTCTCATATTTTTGTGGTTTTAAGAAGGGATGAGCTGTTTATTTGAGTCTTGAGGATGTGGACGGTTCATAGTGAGGATTTCCAGCCCCTCAAGATGTTACGTATATGAAGGAAATGGCTGCTCCTCCCTATCTGTCAAGCCCTTATATTTGTGGTAATTAAGAGATGAGCTGTTTGTTTGAGTCTTCTAAAGATCGGGAAGGCTTACAGTGAGGTTCTCCAATCCCTCAAGATGTTTATGTGAAAGAAATGGTTGCTGTTTCCATTCCTCAATCCCTTATATTTGTGGTCATAAGAAGAGTTGAGCTGTTTGTGTATGAGTCTTCTGAGGATGGGGAAGGCTCACAGTGAGGTTCTCCACTTCCCCAAGACGCTATTTATATGAAAGAAATGGCTGTTCTTTTCCATCCGTCAAACCCTTGCCGGTGTGATGACTAAGAAATGACTTGTTTGTTTAAGTCTTCTAAGGATGGCAAGGTTAACCGTGAGGCCCTTCAACTCCTCAAGATGTTATGTATATGAAAGAAATGGCTGTTCTTCCCTATCCATCAAACTCTTGCAGATGCAATGACTAAGAAATGAACTGTTTGTTGAAGAGTTGTCTGAGGGGTGGATGGGGAAGGCTTACAATGAGGCTTTCCAATCCCTCAAGATGTTACGTATATGAAAGAAATGGCTGCTCTTCCCTGTCCATCAAACTCTTGCAGATGCGATGACTAAGAAATGAACTGTTTGTTGAAGAGTTGTCTGAGGAGTGGATGGGGAAGGCTAGTCGTCTGAGGATGGGGAAGGCTTACAGTGAGGCACTCCAATCCCTCAAGATGTTACGTATATGAAAGAAATGGCTGCTCTTCCCTATCCATCAAACCCTTGCAGATGTGATGACTAAGAAATGAACTGTTTCTTTAGGCCTTCTAAGGATGTGGAAGGCTTACAGTGAGGCTTTCCAATCCCTCAAGATGTTACGTAAATGAAAGACATGGGTCCCCTTCTCTATCCGTCAAACTCTTACAGATGTGATAACTAAGAGATGACCTGTTTAAGAGTGAGGATGGGGAAGGCTCACAGTGCTGCTCTCCAATCCCTCAAGATGTTATATGAGTTGTAAAGACAGAGTGGGGAAGGTTTTTATATGCATCCATCCCTCACGTCTTAAGCTGATAATGACAAGGAGAATTACAATCATAAATATCACGGAGGGTAGAGTATATGGTTGTCAAGAGTGAGAGAGATTCATAGCCCATCCAACCCCATAAGACAAGGAAAATAAGGATGTTAAATGAAAAGAAGAGAAGGAAATAAGTGATGAATGTGGAAAGTCTGGAAGTGCATCAATCCCTCAGACCTTAAACTTGTGATGATGAAGTAAATAAAAAAGGCATAAAACAAAAAGAAAAAGAAAAGTAGAAGAGTATCAAGAGATGGAATAGGAAAGTCTGGAAGTGCGTCGATCCCTCTGATGATGAAGGAAATAAATAAATGCATAAAACAAAAAGAAAAAGAGAAGTAGAAGAGTATCAAGAGATGGAATAGGAAAGTCTGGAAGTGCGTCAATCCCTCTGATGATGAAGGAAATAAATAAAGAAGTAGAAGACTATCAAAGAGATGGAATAGGAAAGTCTGGAAGTGCGTCAATCCCTCTGATGATGAAGGAAATAAATAAAGGATGAAGCAAATAAATATAGGCTTAAAACAAAAGGAAAAGAGAAGAGAGGAAGAACAGTGAATGATGGGGAAAGTTGGGAAGTGCGTCAATCCCTCTGATGATGAAGGAAATAATTCAAGGCGTAAAACAAATAGAAGAAGAGAAGAGAGGAAGAAAATAAACATTGAGTGAGGGAAGTCTGGAAATGTTGAGCTTGTGATGATGAAGCAAATGAATAAAGACATAAAACAAAGAGAAAAAGAAGAACAGCGATGAATGAGAGAAGTCTGGAAATGCATCAATCCCTCAGATCTTTTGGGATGATGAAGGAAATAAATAAAGATGGTGAACAATAAGAAAAAAGAAGAGAGGAAGAAAATAAGCGATGAATGAGGAAAGTCTGGAAATGCATCAATCCCTCAGATCTTTTGGGATGATGAAGGAAATAAATAAAGATGGTGAACAGAAGAAAAAGAAAAAAGAGAGAGAGAGAGAGAAGGATAACAGTGATTGATGAGGAAAGTCTGGAAATGCGTCAATCCCTCGGACCTTTTGGGATGATGAAGCAAAGAAATAAATACGTTAAACAGAAAAAAAAAAAGAGAGAGAGAAGGATAACAGTGATTGATGAGGAAAGTTTGGAAATGCGTCAATCCCTCAGATCTTTTGGGATGATGAACCAAAGAAATAAATACGTTAAACAGAAAAAAAAAAAGAGAGAGAGAAGGATAACAGTGATTGATGAGGAAAGTCTGGAGAGAGAGAGAGAGAGAGAGAAGGATAACAGTGATTGATGAGGAAAGTCTGGAAATGCATCAATCCCTCAGACCTTTTGGGATGATAAAGCAAAGAAATAAATACGTTAAACAGAAGAAGAAGAAAAAGAGAGAGAAGGATAACAGTGATTGATGAGGAAAGTTTGAAAATGCGTCAATCCCACATATTTTAAGCTTGTGATAATGACGCAAATAAAGACATTAAATAAAAAGAAGAATAACAGCAATGAATGAGGAAAGTGGAAGTGCGTCAATCCCTCATACCTTTTGTGATAATGAAGCAAATAACATCACAAAGGTCTTAAGTATTCGCAAAGGCAACATCCACCTATCCCTATCCATGTTTGGGGTCATCACGTCTGCAGAGGAGTTAGGGCAAGGAGTGGATGGTACGAGGGAACAGAAAAATGGCCCATACTCGTGGACGCTTTCGGCTCTCACAGTGATCGTTTCCCAAGGCTACACAGGAGGTTAGTCGGGTTTTCATAAGAGTTTTTCACATTCATGGTGCAGCAGCCTTGTCAAACTATCACTAGGCTCATAAAACTACCCATGGAAATACAAACATAATCTCTACCAAGGCCTTGTCAAATTATCACTAGGCTCATAAAACTACCCATGGAAATACTAACACAACCTCTACCAAAGCCTTGTCAAACTATCACTAGGCTCATAAAACTACCCATGGAAATACAAACACAATCTCTACCAAGGCCTTGTCAAATTATCACTAGGCTCATAAAACTACCCATGGAAATACTAACACAATCTCTACCAAGGCCTTATCAAACTATCAACAGGCTCATAACACTACCCATTGATATACCCACAACCCCTATGAAAGCCTTGTCAGACTATCACTAGGCTCATAACACTACCCATGGATATACCCACAACCTCTACCAAAGCTGTGTCAAACTCTCACTAGGCTCATGAAATTACCCATGGAAACACCAATGCAGCCTCTACCAAAGCCATGCACACTATCACTAGGCTCATAACACTACCCATGAAAATGCCCAGAGTCTATACGAAAGCCTTGTCAAACTATCACTAGGCTCATAACACTACCCAACTTACCCACAACCTCTGTGAAAGCCTTGTCAAACTATCACTAGGCTCATAACACTACCCATGGATATACTCACAACCTCCATGAAAGCCTTCCAAAACTCTCACTAGGCTCATGAAATTACCCATGGAAACACCAATACAGCCTCTACCAAAGCCATGCACACTATCACTAGGCTTGTAACACTACCCATGGAAGTACCCAGAGTCTATACGAAAGCCTTGTCAAACTATCACTAGGCTCATAACACTACCCAACGTACCCACAACCTCTACTAAAGCCTTATCAAATGTGAGTGTGTGAGCCCCGAAATGCTTAAGAATATTGGCCAAATCCTCAAAGAACTATGAACGAGTGAGGTAAATTGACGTTCTCCCATCCCTCGGACACGCAGCTCGTAGTAACACAGCATCTTGAGGTGTGAAGGATTAAGAATATTGGCCAAATCCTCAAAGAACTATGAACGAGTGAGGTAAATTGACGTTCTCCCATCCCTCGGACACGCAGCTCATAGTAACACAGCATCTTGAGGTGTGAAGGATTAAGAATATTGGCCAAATCCTCAAAGAACTATGAACAAGTGAGGTAAATTGACATTCTCCCATCCCTCGTAGTAACACAGTATCTTGAGGTGTGAATGCGATGATAGGAAAGCCAGCAGTAAGTGAACGGCAGACTATTTCCCAAGACTCCTGTAGACTGAGGAAGGGTGCAGTGTTGTCCCTCCTGACGCCGCCCTCGCTGGGTCCCCATTGAGCAGTACGGGTGCAGTTATAACGATAGATTTGCTCTCCTTTCTTCCTGCTGTTGTACAATGCTGCTCCATTATTTATTTGGCTGTCTCCCTGGTTGTGCCGCAGCCGACGAGGGTTAGTTAGCTACTTGCAGAATAAGGTTTGTAAGACACGAGTACCTTCAAGGAGAGGTTGTCATACTGCTTTTGTTGTTGTTGTTATGAGTATAAATTATTATCATTATTATTATTATTACCTCAGTACTTAGGAGTAAATTTTCTGTACTTCCTTAGATCTCACCGCATGAAAGACAATGGCTGAGGTTTCCCATCCTTCTCATTTGTCTTTTTAGATTATTATTATTATTATTATTATCATTATTATTATTATCATTATTATATTGATTACTATTTATTGTGATGAAGGTATTGGGAAGGATTAATTTTGGTGCAATTTTCGATGTTTATAGCAGCTGCCAATAGGTTAGCACGAGTCGTGTGTGTGTGTGTGTGTGTTTGCGTGTGTGTGTGTGTGTGTGCGTGTGTCTGCGTGTGTGGGTGTGTGTGTAGTGTTAAATTCGTGCCCTTTTCCATTGAGTCATAGTCTTGGTTGCTAGTTTTGTGTTAGTTTGTTGTGTGTTTTCTACAGAACATCACATCCTCGGCACAAAGCAAGTTGTGTGTGTGTGTGTGTGTGTGTGTGTCAATGCCTTCGTCAGTTGAGAAAGCTGCAAGTTCAAATAGCACACACACACAGCACAGCTCACAGCACACAGTACATGTAACATATTAAACAGATGTGTGATGCTCAACACCTGAACACACACACACACACACACACACAACACGCACACACAACACACACACACACACAACACACACACACACACACACACACACACACACTGAATAGAGAGGTATATTAGTCTACTCTGTATTGTAACTTACCAATACTTTATAGTCCTAATTGGAAAACATATCACAGCACCGAGTCTTTTGGGGACGGCAGTGCTGAGGACAACTGAACCAATATAAACCAAAATGTTGTAGGTATTAGGTTAGCTATTCCATTTGTTAGGTTTTGTGCACCCCCCGGCCCCCCGTGTGTGGGGCGGCCGGTAGACGGATAGGCAGACAAAAGGTGATTAGCCAAGGCTGAATGTGTTTGTACTTGATCAAGTTGTGTTGCTCTCTGTGGAGTGGCAGTGTAAATAGAGCGCTCGCTAAGAGTGCACCTGGATGGTATTAGATTCTTTTCCCTTTCTTACTAGGCTGTGTATCACACTTATAAAAGAAAACCCAAGTTCTCGTTTTTTACAACACCGTTCAATGATTTTCACTCAGACCAGTAATTGTACCTTCATGTGATGCTGGAGTCCCCGACAACACCGAGCACTGATCTGTGACGTCTGTGATGCTTGCGTGCCGCTGGCTGGCAGGCACGGCGACGGCCCTCGGTTGACCCGAGCGGTGACTGACCTGAATTGACCCAAGCGGCGACCCGCAGACTGTGGGGCAGCGCGGCCTCAGCGACGCGCTGCCCCGCTGCTCGCTGCCAGGCGTGGCGGCGGCAGCAGCAGCAGCAGCAGCAGAAGCACTCCACAAACACTACTGTTGATCCTGTTCCTATAGAGCATAATCACTCAGCCCTGACACACACACAGAATCATTAGTATTTGCACCTTTTTTACTGACAGACAGAAGCCTTGTGTAGTTGTTAAGGTCAAAGCAGTTGATCACTTGTTGACTTGCTGTACAGGAAAGTTCTCAAGAGTTCAAATGTGCAGTTTCTTTCATTTTTGCTGTATAGCGTTTTTTAACACAAATCATGAATTTCAAAAATATTTATATACACAGATACATATATATATTACCAAGTACAGAAGTGCAAATGGAAAACTTACGCAAACACTGCATTCCTATTCCCCCACAAGCATTGTCAAAATTTTGTTGAGCACTCACTCACGCCTTGCCACGGCGACGGATGCGCCGGGCAGCCCCGGGGGAACGCTGGCAGCATGGCGGGTGTCTGGGGTGGGGATAAGGGCAGCGGTGTGTCTGGCCACCCCGGCACTGCACACAGGCATTGGCTCAGCCCAAGGGATAACGTAACAGTAGCCACCAAAAATTAAAGTTAAGTGACCACCAGACATTGAATTTTCCTTAGTTTTTGTGATGAGGTGATGATGCTGCCCACTACTGGTGTTTGTTATTCATGTGGAGCAGAACTTTACCTGCAGAGCGTGGTGTTTTGGTGTAGTGTTCCCTCTTAAGCACCATCACATTAGTATCCTGTGTGGTGCTTGCTGTATTGGGGTGCCTGTCTGTGTCTGCTGCCAGTGTCATGCCCCTCAGAGCAGCGGGTGTGTTTTGGGTCCCGGTTTTCCTACTGTGATAACACAAGAAGACTGCTTGGCGGCAGCTAACAGTGCCACGGGTGTGGGTGCCGCGCCTCCGTGCCAGGGGCTGCGTCACCTCCGCCCTGTGCACCTCACTGTCAGGCCACTGCTCCACCCTCTCAAGTAGTGTAGTGTTTTATATATCAGTGTGATGCCCTTTCTACACATGCATATGTATTTAATTTACACAGTCATATCATGATGACCTCTTTGGTACTATTTTTAAAACTTGCTTTCACTAGATGTATATATGAAAATAAAGTAGTTGTAATTTTTATATCGGAATACTTTCAATGCACCTTCTTGAAGCACCCCTTGTAGCTGTAGTTGGTGTGCTCTGTGGCCCCTTGCTGTGAGTGCTGCTGTGTTTGTTAGGGAATTAAGGGCCACTTTTGCAGTTCGCCGTGATGGTTAGTCATCTCCCAAACCAAATGCCAAAGACTTTGATAATTCCTTGTATGGTGTTTGAGGTTCATATGTGCATTCAGAAATTTGAGGGAACTGTGCAGGAACTCTTGTGTACCTGGTGTTGCATGGAAAACCTCACCATTATGGATTGTAAGGGATTGTATAGTTTGGTTCAGGCTGTTGCAAAGACACTTTTGAACTGTGGAATCAGCTCTTAACCCCTTGGATGCAGACTTCTACAAGGAGACCTCACCAAACTACAGGAATGGAACGAAAAGTGGCTGCTACAATTCAGTGAAGAAAAATGTAAAGTCCTGCACTTTGGGAGGGGATACCCAGCATACCAATACCACATGGGAACACTCCACTATCCACCACACAGAGGCAGAAAAAGACTTTGAACTACAGTACCTATATATTTCACCAGGCTACCAGTGAAGGTGAAATCCGTGCCAATTGCAGCAGACCTGTTAATAGGGGCAATATTTAGTGGGCTTTTTTTTCCTCTTAATTTTAGAAGGGTGTGGTGATGGCATGAAATGGGTACAGGAGGTGAATTGAGGGAATGCGACAGCGCTAGCATGGGGTTTGGATGGTTACGGAAGGTTGACAAGGAACATTCAGACTTCCGTTACATTGCCGTGAGGTCTCGGTCAGCCTGTATTATTATTATTATTATTATTATTATTATTATTATTATTATTATTATTATTTAGTGTTACGTCAGTTCGTTTAATTTTGTTACAGTTATATTTGTTACACATGTCATGACGCACAGAATAAATATTTGTCTATTGAAACATAAACTTGGAAGAAATAATGCGACGAGATTTTCACTTTTCCAAAACTTAACCCAGTAGCTGCGGGGATCATGTTTCTTAATGGTCCTTCTAAGCGAGAAAATTGAGAAAAAATCATCGCTCACACAAACCATTTCATAATATATATCAAAGCGTTTGTGATCAGTTTATGTATCATCTATTTGGGGGGGTTTAAATCATGGCACAAATTTGGCCTGTCGCTGCTATACGGTAAAGCCACAAATTTGGCCCGTCGCTGCTACACGGTAAAGCCACAAATTTGGCCCGTCGCTGCTATACGGTAAAGCCACAAATTTGGCCCGTCGCTGCTATACGGTAAAGCCACAAATTTGGCCCGTCGCTACTATGCGGTAAAGCCACAAATTTGGCCCGTCCCTGCTATACAGTAAAGCCACAAATTTGGCCCGTCCCTGCTATACAGTAAAGCCACAAATTTGGCCCGTCGCTGCTATGCGGTAAAGCCACAAATTTGGCCCGTCCCTGCTATACAGTAAAGCCACAAATTTGGCCCGTCGCTGCTATGCGGTAAAGCCACAAATTTGGCCTGTCGCTGCTATACGGTAAAGCCACAAATTTGGCCCGTCGCTGCTAGATGGTAAAGCCAATCGCTGCTACACGGTAAAGCCACAAATTTGGCCTGTCGCTGCTACACGGTAAAGCCACAAATTTGGCCTGTCGTTGCTACATGGTAAAGCCACAAATTTGGCCTGTCGTTGCTACACGGTAAAGCCACAAATTTGGCCTGTCGTTGCTACATGGTAAAGCCACAAATTTGGCCCGTCACTGCTATACGGTAAAGCCACAAATTTGGCCCGTCGCTGCTATATGGTAAAGCCACAAATTTGGCCCGTCGCTGCTACCGGGTTAAAAGGGATGGTTATATTTTCTTGTTTTTATAGATAGATATAGAAAGATAAATAGATTGATATAAGTATGTAGAGAGATAGACATAGATATAGATTTTTTTTTTTTTTTATATCCATTCTGTATTTTAAATCTATCTTGTTATCTATTCACTTCTTCTTCTTCTTCTTCTTCTTCTTCTTCTTCTTCTTCTTCTTCTTCTTCTTCTTCTTCTTCTTCCTACATTATCTGTCTGGCTGTTTATCTCTTCCTCCTCCTCCTCCTCCTCCTTTCTTTATTTTAATCCTTCCTCTTCCCTCTTTTGGTGTTCTCTCTCTCTCTCTCTCTCTCTCTCTCTCTCTCTCTCTCTCTCTCTCTCTCTCTCTCTCTCTCTCTCTCTCTCTCTCTCTCTCTCTCTCTCTCTCTCTCTTTTCTACCTTTTGTTTTTCTCTTCTTTATTATTTCGTTTTTTCTCTTCCCTTATCTTCGTTTCTTCCTTTTAATTCTTCCTTCCTCTTCCTATTCTGTTTCCTTCCTCCTCTGTTTCCTTCCTCCTCTCTTCTTTTCTTCTTTTTTCTTCCTTTCCTCTCCTTTTTCTCGTCTCTCCACTTCCTCTCCTCTCTCTCTCCCCCTCCCCCCTTTCTCTTCTCCATTCCTTCTTTCCTCCCCTTTTTCTCTCCCCCTTTCCTTCTTTCTCTCCCCTCCCTTCCTCTCGTCCTCCTCCCCCCCCCCTTTCCTCCTCCATCTACTTCCTCTCCCCCATTCATTCCTTTCCTACTTTCCTCCTCTCTCCACCTTTCCTCCTCTCTCCTTTCCTCCTTTCCTCCTCTCGCTCTCTACATTCTCATATCGATTCAGGGCAGGTGAGGTGATGGCAGGTAGGAATACGGAAGTGAAGAAGATGCTTTATATTCGCCATTTTCTCCGTCTACGAGGCTTCTAATTTGATGAAGGTGATGGCAATGGATAGCAATAAGGTCAGAGAGTGGATAAGGATGACGTGGAGGCGCGGGAAGGTCCTGGATGGGTGGTTAAAAGGAACATTCACCAAGGTCATTAAAAGGCATTTGAAGGCCGCGCGCGACTTTCATCTTGATCTCCCTGCGTAAGTCTTAAAAAAAATTGTGACCTATTAAATAAAATCCTTCCTACGCCATAACAGGTATAGGTAATAATTCAGAATACATAGTTAGGATATAAGTAACTCTTCTATAATTACAAAAGTGGAAGACTAATGAAATAACTGAGATACGTAGGAGAGAAAGAGAATTTATATATTGGTTAAAAAAGAAATATGACAGAATAGGGAAGAGAAACAACACTTAGAATAATTATAAATACTTAGAGAAAATATTAATAACTCCTCCATAATTACAAAAGCTGGAAATAGACTGAAATTACGGAGATACGCAACAGAGAAAAGGACTTTATATATTGGATAAAAAGGAAAGAATGGCAGAATAGGGAAGAAAAACAACACTTAGAATAATTATAAATACCTAGAGAAAATATTAATAACTTCTCCATAATTACAAAAGCTGGAAATAGACTGAAATAACGGAGATACGCAACAGAGACAAGGAATTTAGATTATGGATAAAAAAAAATTAAAAAATGACAGACCAATGAAGAGAAATAACACTTAGAATAATTATAAAGACTTAGAGAAAATATTAATAACTCCTCCATAATTACAAAAGCTGGAAATAGACTGAAATAACGGAGATACGCAACAACAAGGGAATTTAATTAAAAAGGAAAGAATGGCAGAATAGGGAAGAGAAATAACACTTAGAATAATTATAAATACCTAGAGAAAATATTAATAACTCTTCCATAATTACAAAAGCTGGAAATAGACTGAAATAACGGAGATACGCAACAGAGGAAGAGGAATAAAAATTAGCATAAAACAAAGGAAATACAGACTAGGGAAGAAATTAACATAGAATAAATTAAAAGAGACATCCTGTAATTATGTGAAGAGGAAAATGTGAGTAAAAGAGGAATAAAAGAGTAAAATAGGAATAAAAAAAAGAATGAAAGAGAGAGAAAGAGAATAAAAGAGGAATAAAAGAGTAAAAGATGAATAAAAAAGGATAAAGAGAATAAAACAGAGGATAAAGAGAATAAAAGAGAAATAAAAGAGTAAAAGAGGAACAAAAATGAGCATAAAAAAGGATAAAGAGAATAAAAGAGAGCATAAAGAGAATAAAAGACGAATAAAAGAGTAAAAGAGGAATAAAAATGAGCATAAAAGAGAATAAAGCGAATTAAAGAGAGGATAAAAGAGGAATAAATGAGTAAAAGAGGAACAAAAATGAGCATAAAACAAAGGAAATACAGACAAGGGAAGGAATTAACACATAGAATAAATAAAAAGAGCCATCCTGTAATTATGTGAAGAGGAAAATGAGTAAAATAACCGAGGTGAAAATATTAGGCAGGAAAATATTGGAACTGTTGTCATCGGAGGAAAATGGCAGAAGGGGGAGTGAAGACTGTCCTGTGCCGGTGAGTTTTTCCTTTTTCCTCCTCACTAAAGACACTGACGCTTGTGATGTCCATGTAGATTTAAGCATGAAGGTCACATCTTAAATTATACCAAAGGAAATGTCGAGGAAATAATTAATAGAGACGTGAGAAGTATTAATGACAGCAGGAACAGAACCTCGGAGGAAAGCAAAATGGAATAATGCCTTGTCCTTTTTCATTTTTCCTCCTCGCTGAAGACACTGACACTTGTGATACCCATGTAGACTGAAGCATAAAGGCCACATCTTAAATTACACCAAAGGAAACGTCTCCCAAATAAATTATAATGGCGTGAGAGGCATTAATAACAGCAGGAATTGGACCACAAAGGAAGGGGAAACAAAATAATGTCGTCCTTTTTTCTCCTCACTGAAGACACTGACGCTTGTGATATCCATGTAGATTTAAGCGTGAAGGCCACATCTTAAATTACACCAAAGGAAACATCTCCCAAATAAATTATAAAGGCGTGAGAGGCATTAATAACAGCAGGAATTGGACCACAAAGGAAGGGGAAACAAAATTTTTTTCCTTTTGTGTCCTCACTAAATACACTGACGCTTGTGATATCCATGTAGATTTAAGCATAAAGGCCACATCTTAAATTATACCAAAGGAAACATTGTAGAAATAAATTGCAGAGGTGTGAGAGGCATTAATGACAGCAGGAATTGGACCTCAAAGGAAAGGAAAACGAAATGTCTTGTCCTTTTTTGTTTTTTCTCCTCACTAAAGACACCGACACTTGTGATACCCATGTAGACTGAAGCGTAAAGGCCACATCTCAAGCCACACCAAAGGAAACATCTCCCAAATAAATAATAAAGATATGAGAGGCATTATCAGTGCTGACCTCAGGAGCAAAACCAAAGGAAAGCAGACTGAGTGAATGTCCTTATTTTTACTATGTTATTTTACATGTTGAACTTTGTAGTGACCTCTCATAGGGGTTGTTGGGTCCATAGGGGGTGGGGGTGGCCCATGTCCTGACCTGTCAAGCATAGGGGTCAACATGGGGTCACAGAAAGGAAGGTCACCAGGGAGGGGCAGAGGACGGGGTCAGAACGTGTATGGGTCAGGGAATCTGTGGTTTTGATTGATTTTGTTTCATTTATTTTCTCATCTTTGTTTGTCTTTGTATGTCTGTGTGTCTGAAGATTCTCTCTCTCTCTCTCTCTCTCTCTCTCTCTCTCTCTCTCTCTCTCTCTCTCTCTCTCTCTCTCTTGTAATATATTTTGCATTGATTTTTCTGAGCTAACAATTTTGATTTTCACATCTTGCAATATACATTCTTATAAGCTTATTTATTTATCAAGCCATTCAGGGCAAGAAAAATATGTCCAGAGTTTAGTTTGGAAGGTCAGGAAACTTGTGCTATTTGTGTGCTATATAATTGCTTAAGAAGGTGATCATAGTGACCTTTTGTTTAAGTGAGCTAGTATTATTTTTTTGTGTGTGAAATGTCAGGGTGTTTAATATACTTTGTCAGAGGTGTGTGTGTGTGTGTGTGTGTGTGTGTGTGTGTGTGTGTGTGTGTGTGTGTGTGTGTGTTCTTACCTAATTGTATTTTCGCAGGATTGAGTCAAGCTCATTTTGTCCCGTCTTTTGACATTAATTCATCATACTTTTCTTTAAAACTATGAATATTTTTGACACACACAACTTCTTCCAGTAGAGCAATCCATTTATCTATCGCTCTGTCAGGGAAACTGTACTTTTTAACATCTTTCTTTAGCCTTAGTGTGTGTGTGTGTGTGTGTGTGTGTGTGTGTGTGTGTGTGTGTGTGTCTGCTTCTTTATATAATTTCCTCCCCCCTCCCCCCCCCCAAAAAAAAAAAAATTCCTATAGTCGAATCTTTCTATTTTGTCACCTTCATCTCACAGCTCTTTACCTCCTTTTAATATTCTGAATTCAACCGTCACACAGTCGCTCATCTTTAAGGGACACTTATAAGACTTCTCCAAATATATCTGGTTCCTTGGTTATTATATTAAATTGAGTCTCACAAGGGTGTCATCTTTATTAAATCTCATGCTTTTTTATCCATTGTCATAAAACTTTCCATTGTGATGTTTTATAGACTCCTCCCTTTCCTCCCCTCCTCTCTTCCTTCTCTCCATATTTCTCACTCTTCCTCCTCCCCACTCCTCTTTCCTCCTCTTTCTTCTTCCTTCTCTCCATTCCTTCTTCCTCTCCTTTCCTCCTCTTTCTTCCTCCTTCCCTTCCTTTCGTCCTCCTTCTTCCTCCTCGCCATTCCTTCTTCCTCTCCTTTCCTCCTCTTTCTTCCTCTTCTTCCTCCTTCCCATTCCTCCTTCCCCTACTTTCCTCCTTTTCTTCTTCTTTCCTTCTTTCTTTCGCCTCCCTTCTCTCATCTCTCTCCTTCTACCTCTCCTCCTCTCCTCCCTTCTTCCTCAACTTCTTTTCTCTCTCCCTCATTCCTTCCTTCCTCTCCTTTCTTTTTTTCGTCTCTTCTTACCTCTCTTTCTAATTCTATCTCTCCTCCCTCCTTCCAATAATCATCATCATCCAGTATATTTCTCTACATTTGAAGTCCCCCACCTGTATTATGTTGTCACTTACACAGATCAGACTTTATAAACATTCTCTCTTGTCATTCATATATTTTGGAAGTCCGTGTCATTTCATCCCCTCATCCTTGGTGGGACACATCCTCCTACGGTGTTCGTTCCGCAAGTCATTCATATTTGGAGGCTTACCTAATACTTCCGCCATGTCTGTGCCTATTTTGAGTTTGTGCACCATCATGTTGTTTTCCACCACCACCATCAATCCTCCTCTCAATTCTCCATTTCTTTTCCTTCTTCATATTCATAGGAACAGAACCTCAGAGGAAAGGAAAACTAAGTAATGTCTTGTCCTTTTTCATTTTCTGTCCTCTCTAAAGACACTGACGCTTGTGATGTCCATGTAGACTAAAGCATAGAGGCCACATCTTAAATCATACCAAAGGAAACATCTCCCAAATAAATTATAAAGGCGTGAGAGCCATTAATAACAGCAGGAATTGGACCTTTTATTAAGCATTTCTTCTACATTGTTTTTAATTAATTACGGTTTGTTTTTAGTTTTAAAGTATTTTTCATTTAGTCTTTTATTCGGCAAAACATAACCCTGCAGCTGCGGCACCAAGACCAAACACCCCAATCAATCAATCCATATTCTAAGGGTCACATTGCAAGACATACCGCCACCCAAGAACACATATTTGACAAGGTTTTCGTAGGAGTTGTGGGCATTTCCAGGAGTAGTTTTATGACCCTGGTGGTAGTTTGACCCTTCTTCTGTACCCTGAACCTCAAGAAGCACTCATTAGAACCCGACTGACCCCCTCCTTTGCCTTTAGAGAAAGATGATGTGAGAAGCGAAAATGTCTAATAATACAGACCTAAGTGTGCATATGTGTGTATTACTATGTTGTATTCACCTAGTTGTGTACAGGGCCTGAGCTATTCTCGTGGGGTCTATCTCATTCCATGCCCTCATCTTTGTCGGGAAATGTCCTACTGCAATCTTTTTTCTGCAGCTTATTACTTCTGCCATGCCCTTATGTGTCTCCAATTTAACCCGGTAGCTGTGGGGATCATGTTTCTTAAAGGTCCCTCTATGCGAGAAAAATGAGAAAAAATCATCACTCATGCAAACCATTTCATAATATGTATCAATGCATTTGTGATAATTTTATGCATCATCTATTTTTGGGGGGTTTATATCATGGTAAAAATTTGGCCCGTCAATGTTACACGGTAAAGCCACAAATTTGGCCTGTCGCTGGTACACGGTAAAGCCACAAATTTGGCCCGTCGCTGGTACACGGTAAAGCCACAAATTTGGCCTACCGCTACTACCGGGTTAAGCACCATGACTGTTTTCCACCACCACCATCACTCCTCTTCTCAACTTTCCATTTCTTTCACTTCTTCATATTCTAAATTCATCTCTTTACCACCATTAAATGCTGCATGTCCTTGAGTCTTGTTTACACTAAGCATAATACATCTGTCTCCCTCTCCTTTAGATAATCATATACCTCCAGCTTGGGTGATAGGAGACAATCCACATCAACATATCGTCGCCTTCGTAAACAAACCACCTGTTATTATTTTCTACTTTACAGGAAATCAGAAAAAGAACTGTCATCATCTCATTTGGCATATGATTTAAGCAGAAATGAAAAGGCCGATTCTAGAACACTCAAACCCTGAATGATGAAGGCAACTATACAAAAATGGGCGTCACTTGTTGAAAAATTGATGTAAACAAAAACCTGGAAATACTGAAAAATGACAGGCAGTTATTGTATGAGGGTGACAATATGCTACTTTTAACTTGTTACCTTTGCCATTTACACAGTTGAGGCGTCTGGAGAAGGGGCGTAAGGCACAGAGCCATTTTCCTGTGTGTGTGTGTGTGTGTGTGTGTGTGTGTGTGTAATAATTCTTGATGTCCGAGCGTCCACACATCTCACCAGGTACTTCATGAATGGCGTGTGTCGGGAGGGCGATCGCTGCCACTTCTCCCACAACAGAGACTCCTCCCGCCCCTCCATGATATGCCGATACTACCTGAGGGGGAACTGCTACTATGGGAGGAGCTGCAGGTGAGGGGGAGGGGGTGGGAGGGCTGACAAGGGGGTGGGAGGGACTTGGGAGGGTTGAAGATGTGAGTGGGAGGACTTACAAGGACAAGGTGGCAAGGTTGTGGGATGGGAGAGTGAAGAGGAGGAGGTGGTAAGGACTGAGTGGGATGGAATGGGGAGGTGCAGTGGAGGATATGGGAAGGATTGTGTGGAATGGGATAGGAGGTGGAAGGGGAGGTGAGGATATGGAATGGTATGGGAGTGTGGAAGGAAAGAGATGGGAAGGTATGTGTGGAATGGAGTGGAAGGCTGAGGAGGAGATTTTAAGCTGGTGGAATGGAATGAGGGGAAAGTGGAATGCTATAGAGGAGAGATGGGACTTATTTTTTGCATTTCTGATTTGTGGAGGAGAAGGGAAGGTTGTGGAATGGAGTGGAAGGCTGAAGAGGAGATTCAACCTGGTGGAGTGGAATGAGAGGGAAAAAGTGGAAGGCTACAGAGGAGAGATGGGACTAATTTTGTGGATTTCTGACTTGTGGAGGAGATGGGAAGGTATGTGTGGAATGTATGTATGTGGAATGGAATGTGTGGAATGAAGTGGAAGGCCGAAGAGATGTTAACCTGGTGGAGTGGAATGAGAGGGAAAAAGTGGAAGGCTACAGAGGAGAGATGGGACTGATTTTGTGCATCTCTGACTTGTGGAGGAGACGGGAAGGTTGTGGAATGGAGTGGAAGGCTGAAGAGGAGATGTTAACCTGGTGGAGTGGAATGAGAGGGAAAAAGTGGAAGGCTACAGAGGAGAGATGGGACTGATTTTGTGGATTTCTGACTTGTGGAGGAGATGGGATGGTATGTGTGGAATGAAGTGGAAGGCTGAAGAGAAGATGATAAGATAGTGGAATGAAATGAAAGCCAAAGGAAACGAGATTTATTTATTTATTTATTTTATTTATTATTTATTTTTACATCAAAGGACACGGCTCAAGGGCAACAAAAAGAGTACAAAAAAAAAAAAAGCCCGCTACTCGCCGCTCCCATAAAAGATAAAAGTAAAGAGTAGCCAAAACAGAGGTCAAATTCGGGTGGAGAGGCGGCTTGATACACTCTTCTTAACATATTCATTTCCCTTATTTCCTCTCCAGTCAACCTCACCCGTCCCCATCTCCAGGTATGATCACACGTGGCCAGGACAACAGCAGAGCGGGTCCGAGGTGAGCCAGGCGGAGAGCCCCCCCAGCACCCAGCAGCAGCAGCACCCACAGAGGGAGGCCGCCCAGCGCAGCGGTGACACACGACATAAGGACGGCGGCCTCACACTGCTGCCGCCACACACACACTCTAGTCAGCCAAGCCTTCTCTCACAAAGGTGGGCGGCTGGAGACTCCAAGGTTCACTACCAGTTTTGACTTTCATTCTCTTTCTCAAACCAGCCTATTGAATAAGCCTACAATTTAGTTTTCCTCAATAATTTAGAGTAGTTAGGCCAGGACCATACACATATCCCTAACTATCTATCTATATCCCCGACACCCTGCTCCAGCAAAATAGAGCCTGGGTTCGATTCCCAGGCGGAGTTGAAAAAATTGGGTGGCTTTTCCGATACCCTACGCCCCTGTCCACCCAGCATTGAATGGGTACCAGGTATTAATCGGGGGTTGTGTCCTGTCTCCTGAGATCTGTTCCCTTCTATAATTCCTTCCCCCTCCTGTCTCTCCGGCATGTGACCACAGATGTTGCGCCGACTAAATGAAACTTTCCAAAACTTTCCAGCAAAATAGAATAGAATGAGAGAAGAGAGGTCACTGGAAACGCATGTAAACTCTCCCAAACTGCCTTGGAGATACGCCCAACATTCTAGATCTCTTTCTAACCTGGTTCTTTCCATTACAGTAAACAAGGCAAGGACTTAATCAGCACATCCCAAAGCAGCCCTGCCACTACCAGCCACAGCAGCAACAGCAGTAGTCTCAGGAAGAAGAGCAGCAACAGCAGCAGCTTCAGCCACAGCATCAGCAGTGCACTCAGCCCCCCCAGCAGCAGCAGCAATCAAGACAGCAGCCGTGTGCCCTCCTGGGTGGACGCGCCGGAATTCATACCTAAACTTGCCAAAGATGATGTTACAAATGGTGAGTGATATTTATTTATTTATTCATTGTTTTTCTGTACACTAGGTAGACAGTCCAAGGGAATACAATAGGTAAAGCAAAGGCCCGCAGTCCATTCCCATAGTTCTTTTTTTTATATATATAGTACTGTACGATGGGGAAAAGGGGGACAACTGGGGTAAAAGGGAATGCCTACTTTTTCAGCTTAAAGACGAGAGGTTTAAGTGGGGCCATATTTTAAAACATTTCTGCGCCCAAGAACACGTAATTTACTTGTCTTTCGTGGGAGTTTAGGGCATTTCCAGGGGTACTTTTATGACCCTGGTGGTAGTCTGAGCCTTCGTCTGTACCGCGAACCTAAAAGAAAACTCATTAGAACTCGTTTAACCTCCTTTTCGGACTTTGGAAATTATTGATGTGAGAGGCAGGGTCGTCTAAGAATACCAAACTAAGTCTGTTGCCTTCGCCCCAACACCCCCACTCGCCCCCCTCCGCCCCCCCACTTAAACCTCTCGTCTTTAAGCTGAAAAAGTGGACATCCTCTTTTACCCCAGTTGTCCCCTTTTCCCCCATCGTACGGTACTTAAAGGAAACAGCTCAAGGGTAAAAAAATAATTGAAAGGAGAAAAAGCCTGCTAATCACTGCCTCTGTAGAAAAGGGTATAGAGTATAGAGGAAGACAGAAGAAGTCAATGTTGCATCTCTATTTTCTATCAATATTTTCATGCTGACTGCTCCTTTGAACTTAATAACCGCATGCTCCCACCCCCCCTTCCCTCAGCCCCTCTGCGCATGACTTTCCATTCTTGCTCATCCCTATACTGTCCAAATCCCTCATGCAAAAGTCAACCAGCATCTTCATTCTTTCATCACTACTGCTTGTAAACTCTGGAACAGCCTTCTCTCGTCTGTATTTCCTCCTGCCTATGACATGAACTCTTTCAAAATGAGAGTATCAGGACACCAGCTGAAATTGATGTCTCTTCAGGCCACTCACTCTGTTTTCTTTTGCAGGTTTTTTTGTTTTGTTTTTTGCCTTTGAACTGCCTCCCTTGCTGTAAGAATATGAATGAGGGTATCTATTGCTTGTCCTTGGCTAAACCTTTTATACTTTTTGTGTCTTCATTGCCCTTACCAGACCTTATTCTACCCCACACAACTATCAAGGGTGTCTAGAGGGTGTCCATGACCCTGGCTTATATTCCTTTCTTCTTATATTCTTCTTGTATACTGTGTCTTACTGTGTCTGTCCCTTCCCCACACAGCTATCAAGGGTGTCTAGAGGGTGTCCATGACCCTGGCTTATATTCCTTTCTTATATTCCTCTTGTATACCGTGTCTTACCGTGTCTGTCTCTGCCCCACACAGCCATCGAGGGTGTCCACAACCTGTCCTTGGCCCCGGCAGACTATGAAGTGTCCTACGCACAGGTGGCCGGGGCGGGCAACAAGGACACAGTCACCCCATCCAGCGGCACCTCTGACGGGGAGCTGTGCCCCACCTACCTGATGTCTGGCAAGTGCCAGCTGGGGGAGCAGTGTTCCTACATCCACGGCCTCATGTGTGAGGTGTGCCAGCTGGCCTGCCTGCACCCCTTCGACAAGGAGCAGCGCAGGATACACAAGGAGGTGAGCCGCTAGATTTACATAGATTTACATAGATATTCAGACCACACAGACCCACACAGAGAGAGATTGTAGGATGAAGAGTGAATGTCAAATAATGTTCCTTAACCTGGTACTTTCTTCCCTCTTTCCCTCTCAAATATCTCTTCTTTAGTTTCCCACATTGATCATTATTTCCAGTACATAAAGGAGAGTGAGAGTCTGATAATGTTCCTGTGTAGATGAAGGAGTTTAGAGAGAAAAATGATAAAAAAAATCCAGGAAAAGTATCGCTGCCTGGCCTTCCCCTCATGCATACTCGCTGATGTGCTGTTAATACTTAGCCCAGACATTTTTTTCCTATAGCAGAAGAGTTAGTACAGGACCCCATCACCTCCATGAATTAGTAATGATCATAGCCCAGACATTTTTTACCTATAGCAGAAGAGTTAATACAGGACCCCATTGCCTCCATGAATTAGTAATGATCATAGCCCTGACATTTTTTTCCTATAGCAGAAGAGTTAATACTGGACCCCATTGCCTCCATGAATTAGTAACGATCATAGCCCTGACATTTTTTTCCTATAGCAGAAGAGTTAATACAGGACCCCATTGCCTCCATGAATTAGTAACGATCATAGCCCAGACATTTTTTTCCTATAGCAGAAGAGTTAGTACAGGACCCCATTGCCTCCATGAATTAGTAACGATCATAGCCCTGACATTTTTTTCCTATAGCAGAAGAGTTAGTACAGGACCCCATTGCCTCCATGAATTAGTAACGATCATAGCCCAGACATTTTTTTCCTATAGCAGAAGAGTTAGTACAGGGCCCCATTGCCTCCATGAATTAGTAACGATCATAGCCCAAACATTTTTTCCTATAGCAGAAGCGTTAATACAGGACCCCATCACCTCCATGAATTAGTAATGATCATAGCCCAGACATTTTTTTCCTATAGCAGAAGAGTTAGTACAGGACCCCATTGCCTCCATGAATTAGTAATGATCAATCCCTTCTCGCCCCTTCATCCTCCTCATGTCTTCCTCACACACCATCTCTAGGTCCCAAATACCCCCAGTAAATGGATCAATAGTAACCAGCTCCTCTGTCCTTCAACCTTCTCAAATCTTCCTCTACGGCACCCTAAGCAATCATTCTTTCACCTCTCGTTCCTTTTGTTTATATTGGAGCAGTGTCTAGTGGGCTTTTTTGTTGTTGTTTTTGTTTTGTGTCCTTGAGCTGCCTCCTTTGCTGTGAAAAAAAAAAAAAAAATCAATCAATCAATCCCCCCTCTCCCGTCCCCCGCCAGGAGTGCACCAAGCTGATGGAGGCGGAGATGGAGCACTCCTTCGCCGTGGCTCGCTCCCGGGACAAGGTGTGCGGCATCTGCATGGACACGGTGATGGAGCGGCCCCTCGCCTCGCAGCGCCGGTTCGGGATCCTGCCCAACTGTGCCCACTGCTTCTGCCTCAACTGTATACGCAAGTGGCGCCAGTCCAAGCAGTTTGAGAACAAGATCATCAGGTGCGGAGGGTGGTGCTGCTGTTGTTGTTGTTGGGTTTGGTGTAGATGGTTTTTTGAGTTCGACTTTTTTTTTTTTTTTTTTTTTTTTTTTTTTTTTTTTCCCATTAGTCCAAGCAGTTTGAGAATACGATCATCAGGTGCGGAGGCCGTTGCTATGGTTGTTGTTGGGTTTGGTATTGATGGGTTTTTGAGTTCGACTATTTTTTATTTTTTTTAATTTTATTTTTTATTCCTCTTTTTCCACTAGTCCAAGCAGTTTGAGAATACGATCATCAGGTGCGGAGGATGGTGCTATGGTTGTTGTTGGGTTTGGTACAGATGGGTTTTTGAGTTCGGCTTGTGTTTTTCTCCGATACCCTACGCCCCTGTCCACCCAGCAGTGAATGGGTACCAGGTATTAATCGGGGGTTGTGTCCCGTCTCCTGGGGTCTGTTCCCTTCTCCTATAATTCCTTCCCCCTCCTGTCTCTCTCCGGCATATGACCACAGATGTTGCGCCGACTAAACGAAACTTTCCAACTTTCCAGTTTTTATATTTTTTTTTTATTTATTTATTTTTTTTTTCCAATAGTCTTTGCAGTTTGAGAACAAGATCATCATGTCCAGAGGCTGTTGCTATGGTTGTTGTTGGGTTTGGTGTTGATGGGTTTTTGAGTTCAACTATTTATTTTATTTTATTTATTATTATTATTTTTTTTTATTCCTCTTTTTCCACGAGTCCAAGCAATTTGAGAACAAGATCATCAGTGGGGAGGCCGTTGCTGCTGTTGTTGGGTTTGGTGTTGAAGGGTTTTGTGAGTTGGACTAATGTTGGGTCTTTTTTTTTTCCACTAGTCCAAGCAATTTGAGAACAAGATCATCAGGTGGGGAGGATGTTGCTGAGTTGATGTGTTGATGGATTTGCAAGTTGGGCTATAGTTGGTTCATCTAAGTCTGAGGTGTGCACTATTGAGCACTGGCAACTTGCTGTCCCTCGATGTGTCCGATTTCATGGATAATGTATGATAGCCTATGCTTGGGAAACAGTTCAGAGTCAAGGTTATTAGGTGAGAAACTGTTCCTTTGTTGTCTGGTGGGTTGCATCATCATGGCTGCCTCTAAACACTATATGGGAAGGGAGAAATGTATGATGCACTTCACTCTCCATTATGTCTAGAACTATTCCTTCTTATGAGAATACTAGATATGAGCACTTGCATACGATACTTTGAATGTGCAAAGGATTAGTGGTGGGTGCATGTACTTCAAGGTTTATGGAAGTGGTGAGATATTTATTTAAGGTTACTGCTTCTAAAATTAATCTTCAGACACTTAAGCTTTGGAAAGTACTCAAGGTAAAAACAAAAACACTGAAAACTAACACATCTCTCATTCATATTTCAGGTCCTGTCCCGAGTGCCGGACACAGAGCGACTTTGTGATCCCCTCGCGCTACTGGGTGGACGACAAGGACAAGGAGGAGAAGGACAAGCTACTCCTCAGCTACCAAGAGGCCTTGAGGTGAGGCAAGGGTGGGCAGGGCAGGGGGGGGGAGTGAGGCAGAGGGGGGGGGGGGTAGGACTTGGTGGATAGATGAAACAGAAACAGGCTTGAGGGGAGGGCATTGGTGTGTGGGAGGTGCTGGAGACAGGGAGGCAGCAGAGGGAAAGCCTAATAATATTCCTTTCTTTCTTAACCTGCTACTGAAAGCCTAATAATATTCCGTCCTTCCTTAACCTGCTACTGAAAGCCTAATAATATTCCTTTCTTCCTTAACCTGCTATTGAAAGCCTGATAATATTCCGTCCTTCCTTAACCTGCTATTGAAAGCCTAATAATATTCCTTTCTTCCTTAACCTGCTATTGAAAGCCTAATAATATTCCTTTCTTCCTTAACCTGCTATTGAAAGCCTAATAATATTCCTTTCTTCCTTAACCTGCTATTGAAAGCCTAATAATATTCCTTTCTTCCTTAACCTGCTATTGAAAGCCTAATAATATTCCTTTCTTCCTTAACCTGCTATTGAAAGCCTGATAATATTCCGTCCTTCCTTAACCTGCTATTGAAAGCCTAATAATATTCCTTTCTTCCTTAACCTGCTATTGAAAGCCTAATAATATTCCTTTCTTCCTTAACCTGCTATTGAAAGCCTAATAATATTCCTTTCTTCCTTAACCTGCTATTGAAAGCCTAATAATATTCTGTCCTTCCTTAACCTGCTATTGAAAGCCTAATAATATTCCTTTCTTCCTTAACCTGCTACTGAAAGCCTAATAATATTCTGTCCTTCCTTAACCTGCTACTGAAAGCCTAATAATATTCCTTTCTTCCTTAACCTGCTACTGAAAGCCTAATAATATTCTGTCCTTCCTTAACCTGCTACTGAAAGCCTAATAATATTCCTTTCTTCCTTAACCTGCTACTGAAAGCCTAATAATATTCCTTTCTTCCTTAACCTGCTATTGAAAGCCTAATAATATTCCTTTCTTTCTTAACCTGCTACTGAAAGCCTAATAATATTCCTTTCTTCCTTAACCTGCTATTGAAAGCCTAATAATATTCCTTTCTTCCTTAACCTGCTATTGAAAGCCTAATAATATTCCTTTCTTCCTTAACCTGCTATTGAAAGCCTAATAATATTCCTTTCTTCCTTAACCTGCTATTGAAAGCCTAATAATATTCCTTTCTTCCTCAACCTGCTATTGAAAGCCTAATAATATTCCTTTCTTCCTTAACCTGCTATTGAAAGCCTAATAATATTCCTTTCTTCCTCAACCTGCTATTGAAAGCCTAATAATATTCCTTTCTTCCTTAACCTGCTATTGAAAGCCTAATAATATTCCTTTCTTCCTTAACCTGCTACTGAAAGCCTAATAATATTCCTTTCTTCCTTAACCTGCTATTGAAAGCCTAATAATATTCCTTTCTTCCTTAACCTGCTATTGAAAGCCTAATAATATTCCTTTCTTCCTTAACCTGCTATTCTCTCTTCCCCTAACCTTGTCCTCCATCCCTCTCAAATATCTTTTTACCTTGTCTTCTTTTTCTTCTTCGTTTAGTTTCCTTATTTTACTTTATGGTGTTGGCCGGGCTATGAGTCTCTCCCACTCTTGACAATCGTATACTCTCTCCTCCCTGGTGTTCGTTAACCTCATGTCTTCCTACACACACAGTCTCTAGGTCTTCTCCTTCCTTCTTCCTCCACTTCTGAGTACATGGCCCTCCCTCCTCCTCCTAACATGCCCATATCAGTCCCCCTAACTTGATGGCCTTTACTCCTACCAGCTCTCCTTCTCCTCCTCCTCCTCCTCCAAGCTCTTCACGCTACAAACTAACCTGAGAACAAGAAACAACGGAAAAACAGTTCAAGCAAAGCGATGCAATACCGACATCGACAGGAGTTATTTCTCGAATAGAGTTGTTAGCCACTGGAACAGCCTTCCTGCAGAAGTGGTTAGCGCAGAGACCATCAACTCCTTCAAGAAACGCATTGATCGCCACTTTGCTGCATCAGGAGTGAACTGAACGTTCCCAAGAGTAGATACACAAGTGCTTTAATCCTTCCCTGCAAGCCACTCCTATGGCAAACGGATTGATTAAATCACTGAACGCAGGCAGCCTAGTAATGAGCCAACAGGCTTTCTGCTGCTTGCTAGTCCATGTAGTCCTCCTCTTCTGTATCTCCTAACAGCGCCCTTCCCCTAACCTATTTTCCCCTTGCCCCCCACAGCGACAAGCCGTGTAAGTACTTCAAGCAGGGTGAGGGCCAGTGTCCGTTCGGCAACAAGTGTTTCTACCTTCACGCGCTCCCGGACGGCACCAAGAAGGACGTGGGGCCGCCCAGACGTCGCCGACGCTTCAATGCAGACGGCGAGCTGCAGCTGTACCTCGACGTATGTTACTGGTGTTGTTTGTTTCTTTCTTTCTCTCTTTTTTTTGTGGGTTGTTTGTTTCCTCTTGATGTGTTTCTTTTTTTTCCTACTTGGTTATCTTTTCTTATTATTATCCATTTTATTCTTTTCCTTTTTATTGTTTGTAGTTATTTTGTTGTTATTATTATTGTTATTACTATTATTGTTATTATTATTATTATTATTATTATTATTAGTAGTAGTAGTAGTAGTGGTAGTCTTGTTCTTTTTCTTCATATTATTCTTCATTCAACTTTACTATTTACTGACCCAGCCTCACTTCACCACATCCTACCTTAACCACGTGTCACCTTCAACTGCCTCATTTTTGCCTGACCTCACCTTCCCCTCCCGCAGAACATGGTGCTGTGGGACTTCATTGAGGAGCGAGAGCATCGTCTGGAGCTGCTGCGGGGCTCCATCCAGACCCTGTTGCTGGAGCTGGAGCTTGAGGACCTGGCGGATGAGTTCTACTTCGCCGACGACTCCGTCTCGGAGGCGTCTGACCTGTAGTAGTCCTCTGTCATGCTTCCCTGCCTCACCCTGCCTCACCCTGACCTGACCTTCCTTGCCTTGCCCTGCTCCACCCTCTCAGCCTGCCAGAGAGTGGAGAGATGAGAGTCACAGTGGAGTGGAATAAGTGGACCTTGTGGAGTTGTCATGTTCTTGATCTCCAGCTTATTTTATTATGGGTGAAATGGCCCTGTTTTTATGATTTCCGTTGGTGTGTTGCAGGGCCAGGATGTGGGCGGCAAGGAGGCAGGGAAGGAGCTTAGCGTGGAGGCAGCGGTCGTCCTGATCTCCTATGTTTTTAATAGTCTCCCGTGGAGCTTTAGTTTCATACGTACATTTTCTTCTTCATCCATTCAGCTGACTCTTCATCAAACTTAAAATAACGTAATTGTTTTTTCACACCCAGACTTATTTTCTTTTCCATGGAGCCAGCTACTTACGGTACTTCCTTTCCTCTGTTGTGTGGTATTTATACATCAATTTATTTTTTATTTATTTATTTTTTTGGCCGTTGAAGTCACGGCAACATATGTAGGGTCAAATCCACTCCAGCAGGGAAGAGCAGGAGTAGCAGGAGTATGTGTGTTGTAGGAGCCCCGGGCAGGGTGAGGGAAGCAGGCCCCTCCCCTGACCCATCCACTCCCCGGCCTGCTGCTCCACGCCCCCCTAGACCCCCCGTGTGGGCTGTGTGTGGGGTGATGTAGTCTGCCCCCCACCCCCCCGCCAGCATGCACATAACACTACTTGACAACACCACAACACCTCACAGTACACACCACATGACTTACAAACACTACAACACACCACCACACTACTTACCAACACTATTGCACATCACACTGCAACACAATAAACGTGACTACCACACCATACCACTCCTCTCCACAGCACACCATACGACACCAAAGTCAACCAAACCATACCCAGGAACACACCAAGTTAAACCACACCACATAACACCATATCTTGCCACACCAAATTAAACCACCCTACATGACACCATACCACCATACCACACCTCCAAGTTAGACCACGCCGCACCATCCCACACTTAACTAAACCACACCTCCACATCACACCACACACATACAATATACGACATCACACCAGACCACACCACACAACCACCCAAACCTTATACCAAACTACATGAAACTACACCACATCACACACACACACACACACACACACACACACACACACGACACACTCCTTAAGGAAGCCCCCAAGTAGTGTTGTAGCCGTAGTCATTAATCTTGATGGAAATAAAAAAAAGTACTAGTTGCATCTTCACTGGTTAGGACGTAAGTCTTCTGAAAAGAGAAAACACACAAAAAAAGGCTCTTTCAGATAAGTGTACGCCTATGAAATAAGGTCTTAGTAGGATATTGACACACACACACACACACATGTACACACACACACATACATACACACATCTATATGGTAGCACATTAGTAATACAGGACTGAACGTTGTCTCAGTTGTATACCAAAGCACACTCATCGCCACACTGACACACCGACACACTGCACCGCTTAACACAAACACTAGTGAGTAAGAGTGAGTCAACGCAACAGTGGTAACCAAATCTCATCGTTGCGAGTGACGGTGCGTTCACTCTGCATTCATTCACTCGCTCACCCCGTCCTCGGCCCGTCTAGAGGGTCCGAGGGCTGGTCTTCGTGTATTAGCCCTAAACTTAACATGGAACACTTCACATTATATATTCAGAGGCTGCACAGGTTACCAGAGTCGCCCGTTCTGATGCGTCATTCTCTGTTTCGGCTTGAGGTTATGCCGAGACAAAACGGACTTGGGAAATACGTGTGGCATCATCTTCCTGTCAGTTCCTCTTATTGTGGGATGTGAAAAAGATAATGTGGGGGAGGAAACACACTGATAGGCCTGTCAAAGTGATATTATACGAGCTCATAAATTGTACAAACCATGACTCGGATGTGAAGGGAAGGCTCCTCCTCGTGAGTCTTGGTCTGGTAGTCTGGGCAGCCTCGGTAGATTTGTATTCTGCAGAGTGAGTTGCAAAGCTTGAGAACCAAGGCTTTATTGCGGGTCTCTTATTAACTTTACGGCATTGGGTCTCATAGCAACTTTTGTGATTTTTGGAGTAGTACGAGTATGCCCAAAATTTTGACACAAGTGATTCTGACCGACCACACATTTTTGACACTAGGTCCACACGAGTCTTGGAGTAAATGGACGGTACGAGACATTGATTTCACCCGAGGGGCCGACGTTCCTTCAGGGTGCCAAGAGATCTAACCTTAGTGTAGCTGTCATGATCAAGAGTTTCGTAGACAGGTGTGCTCTCAGCGTATTCACCGCAGCATCTTCACAGCAGGATATGCATTGTCTTGTCCACTAGCAAATATGTAGTGTTGAGGTGTCCCCCCACCAGTCCTCCACTCGCCACCACCACCACCACCACCACCACCACCTCGTTGTCTGAGGAAGGCAGGAAGGAAGGAAGAAGGAAGGAATCAGCCACCAGAGCCTCTTGGTACATGTGGTTAGTTGTGTCTACTATTTATTCTTTGCCGTGACAGAGAATCTTGTGTGCTCAAAAATACAAAGACTTTTTAAAACTTTACAGCTTATCCCATACAAGTTCAAATGTACTTAGTTGTTGCCGATTGTCGTGTCGCCTTAAATTCTCCGAGTGATTCAATTGACAATTTAGATTCCAGCTGTGACAATTTTAATTTTTTATCGATGGAAAGAGTCGTAGGACTGACGCTTATGTAGACTTTGTCTTATGGTATACATTTATAAATATATATAAATATACTATACATTTAGGGAAACTTTTGTGATATTCAGAAATTAACCGCCTTGAAGCAAGCTTTTGTTGTAGTGTTGTATCCTGAATAGGGTGATGCCTGCTCTTGTTTTACTGTGTGGTGGCCTGGTGTCTTTTGTGTGATAAAGACACAAGCGACAGATGGAAATTTACTGTGTTTGTGGCCCTGGGAGGCGGCCGTCTGCCCGGAGCCCGCCGCTGGTTCTCATGACGGGAACACGACGTCATTGGCTGTCTGTCTTGCCTGGATTCATAGGTTCTTTGCCTTCGTGGGTGGGGGGGATTGGGCTTGAATCGTGCGTAGTTTACAAATTGATCCTAAAACTAAATCTCGAGATGAAGCTGAAAATTTTTTGCAGACCGGAGAGCCTCGTAAAGTCAAGGTGTGATGTGAAGTGAGTGCATGACTTCCCTGTAAGCTTGGTCTCGCGTCGCTTGCCTGGTTGTCCCCTGAATCTGTTTGCCTTCAGTTCGCTGCTTGAGGTTGTACTTTGTAGTGTGGAGGAGAGAGGGCAGCTTGAACTGGCAAATGAAAATGTAAAAAAAAAACAAAAAAAAAAGATTAAAAAATGTGTTCACCTCTGAGAAAGTACGCTAGGATTATTATGTACGTGTGTAGATGTTCTTGCTCACCTGCATGAAAATTACGAGTTGAGTTGGGCTTTCTTTGTTACGATAAAAAAAAAATCTAAGTCTTATAAACCATAAATACTCTAGTTTTGTAGAAGGTGACCGAGAAAACACTGTCGTGCTCTAGGCTGCTTGTTTGTGACTGGTGTTCATGGTTCCTCGAGTTAAGGTAATTGACCCACATACTGATTACAAGTGAAGCTAAAATAAAAAAATTCTTCCGAGGCATTTTTTCTCGCGTGTAAGGAGCGTCTTCTTACGTCGCTAGTTTGTAGTCTTATGCTTTACCGTCTGTTCCTCCGTCAGTACAGGATGTCGTTATTCGGATGACTCGCAGTACACAAATATCTTACATTCTAAAGATCCCCAGCCACTGCCATGGAATTTTTTTGTATGTGCATGTGTGTGTGCATGCGCGTGTGAGTGTGTGTGTGTGTGTGTGCTATGGACCTGGATACATGCAAACGTACATTGTTTCCAAGCGTGTTGAGTGTTTTGGTCAGTCTTATGGTTCCTGTCGGTGTTGGCCTCGTGTATTTATTTTTTGTAATCATTCCATATCTAGTTGTTATGTTAGTGCAAGACAAAACAGTTACCCCGGCTGGAGACACTCCCGGCCGCCGCAGTTGTTAGGTCGTCCCAGCAGAAGTGCCCTTGAAAAATTTTTGGTGTGACCGTTCATGTGTTTGTGATGTGTAGAGTACATACAGAGGGAAACTACGTGTTATCCACAGGTGCTGTCAGGACGCCGCGCCCGTCTTCCACTGCTGTAAAACATCTCCACGCATCCAAAAGCCAATCCAGAAAGTGTAAAGAATGCGTGTTATTATTTTCCACTCCATAATTTATTTATTTCTGTATACAGTATGTGATTGTGACAGCAAAGTTCATAACTGACTTTTTTTTCACATCCTCTTCATCCTGCAGTATACTTCTTGCATATTCTCCTTCAGTCTTTGTAATGTACATTGACTTTATTCTGACAACTTACGTCACCATCACAAACCCAGCCTCCCACGAGGAGAGCATCAACAATGCCTTAAATGACATCTTTTTATTTTTGCCTTAGCTATGTGAAAAGAGGAAGCTGTGCCCCCTCAGTTGTTTCTCATGAGATGCCGTGGAACACAAAGGTGCATTCCTCATGTTTATGTCCTTGGGATTCTTGAGTTCCTTCATATACCTTCTGATTTTCATATTTATTAATTATTCACCTAACTGCTTCATTTTCTTCTCACCCAAATTGACCACAAAGTTTTCTGCAGCCACTCAATGACTCTGGGGTCAACAGACACAAATTTTATATATATATTCTTGAAATTAATTATTAAGGGGCTTATTTGCTCTCCCCAAATACCTCATCTCAACTTTCAGTTCTCCCGTGCTGTGCTTCATTCCATACATACGCCCCTGAGGCATTCATTGGGTAAAGGTGGGCCTACTGCATAGCAAATTCTAACAGCACTGAGTCTGATTCTGTGGCCTTTAAGCATTACCCTGAAATGCAGGACAAACTAGGACATGTAGGTCACCAGTATACTTTCCAGGTTACTGTGGGTGTCCAGCCCTAACAAAGATGTGTGGCTGGCTGCTTTGTGTGCTATCTGCTCACCCTGTACTCCTCCTGACCTCTGTAGATTGGTAGTGAGACAACTCAGTAAAGGCGCACACTATGAGGGTAAAGATATTCCCTTCCCCATACTTATTTCACCATTACAATTCTACTTAAGGTTCCTATGGCTTGCCTCCCCTGCAGCAGTGTCCTTTTTGCTATACACTCAGGAAAATGGTTTACAGTATTGGAAGACTGAACAGCATCCTGAACACCTATTTGTATTCTTTTTATAGCATTCGTAGCGTCGGATAATCCACATCAAAAGTCGCAACGGTGTTTCAGCAGAGCGTGTCGAGCCGCCGCGAGCCGCCCCTCATGCCGAGCTCCCAGCGAGGGCACCGTCTGTCTGAACCCCAAATAATGAATGTTAAATCCGTGTATGTAATAGGTTGCAGCTGAACCTTGCAAGACTGTATTCACTCACATGGGACCAACAAACCCGACTGCTAAAACCTTCCCGCGTCGCCGAGTGCAACGCGCCGCCAGCTGCTCTGCCCTCACAATTAGGTGTAACTTCTCAGGTGTCAGCCACACTCGTATTTGTTGTGGAATTTTGAAGTGAAAAAAAATATGGGGTGTAAAAGTGCTTTGAAGGTGTATTTTATTGTAAATGCTTTAGGTCAACACGTACCACAATTTCTAGTGAGCTGATAAGTATGTGCTATTCCATTTGAGCAGTTCTTTATCATTCATTGTATGGTCAGGTAGTGACAAAATTATGTTGTATAAATGTAGCCTGCACGGGGTTGTCGTCGAGGCAGCCGTACACTTAGCTGATACATATGTTTGGCCAATGAAGTACAAGATGTGTTCACCATCATTTGCAGCTTTTATCAAAGGCTGAGAGCATTGAAGTCATATTACATATTGTAACTGAATCATAATCTCATAATTGTCTTTCATGAAAATGTACCACCAGCTTTAATAAATGTTTCGGCCACGTACGGGAGGCTTGAGGTGTGAAGAGGAGTCTTAGGAGGAGGAGGAGGAGGAGGAGGCCTGCTGATGTTGTTGTGAGGACAGTCTGCAGCCTAGTGAGTGACTGAGTGAGTGTGTGTGGGTGAGTGCGTGAGTAAACGAGTGATTGTGTTCCGCCTTCAACAGTGTCCCACCCACACTCCCATTATGGTGTTCCAGTGTTGTGAGGTTCTACTGTGTGTCCAATGTGATAATGCTTACACTTACTACTCCTCTGTGTGCCATGTTACACCAACAGTGATGACACATAACTTAGGTGATTTTTTTTATTTTTATTTAACGTTTGTAAATATGGAAGTGGTGTACAAGAGCTTGAACATTGATTGATATGCAATGATCATTATGTACCGTTCTGTTCTTCATGTAGCACTGATCTGCGTCACTTGCCAAAGTTTATGAGGGAATGAAAGCGTACAAATGAATTATTATTTTTCTCTTATGCCGATCTACTACAGTGTCTTGAGGTGAAGCGAGGGGCCGCGCCATGCCGGAGTCTGTTTAGTTGCATTCTCTCGGAGTCGTGGTCTCGGCTGGTGGTTGATGAGAGGTAATTTTGGACTTGCTTCAGGGAACTTTCTAATATTCTTGTTTAATTACTCTAATCAGTCCCTGTAGTCTCTCAGGAAATTGTTTAGTCTGTCGGATATAATTTGGGTGTTGAGTTAGGGTATCTGGGATCCCTGGCAAGAGAGTGCATAACCGTTCCTCATGGTGAGAAGTATTGCATCCTTCCTTTTCAAATTACAATGCATTTGCACTTCCCTTGCTACGTATTTATATTGTCACTCATTGTCCTGAGATTAGTTGCATTTTAAAGGTTTCAGTAGTGAGAAAACAAAAAGAGAAAATGTTGCCAGCATTTTGTTTAGTTCATGAAAGGCTTTTGTTCTTAGTGACAATTAGTGTGGCTGTATGTGATTTTTTGGCTTTCACCAAGAAGCTAAAATTGTTTGAGAATGTCAAGACTGTAGTCTGGTGAGTTATAAATGTTTTATAATGGCGGGATATTTGCCTGTGTTCGCCCAAACTGAACTAAATTGTGTATATATAAGATGAATCTTAATACTTTATTAGTGTACAGAATTGGAGAATATTCCAAATATAATGATTTTTTTATTTTCCTGTGAGAAGTTTTGTTTGGATCGACATTGTGAGCCTTGCCAGGCCCTGCCACCCCCCCTGCCAGGCCTACCCTATCCTGCCCTGCCCTATCCTCCCCTACTCTACCCTAGCCTGCCCTGCCCTACCCTACCTTACCCTATCCTGCCTTGTCCTGTCCTACTCTACCTTGTCCTAGCCTGCCCTACCTTATCCTCCCTTACATTAGTTTACCCTGCCCTGCCTTGCCTTATCCTGCCATACTCAGCCCTGTCTTGCCTTTTTCTGTCCTACCCTGTCCCTGTCTTAACCTACCCTACCTTAGCCCAGTGTACCCTATGCTACCCTACCCTACCCTTCTTTGCCCTTTCCTAACCTACCCTGCCCTGTAATAACCTACCCTACCCTTTGATCCATTGTATTTCCTTGGCATTCATGTTATCAAGCCTCTCATCTCTAAAATTAATGGATATCTACTTGGCATTCATGTTATCAAGCCTCTCATCTCTAAAATTAATGGATATCTACTTGGCATTCATGTTATTAAGCCTCTCATCTGAAATTAATTGATATCTACTTGGCATTCCTGTTATCAAGCCTCTTGTCAGCTAATAGTGGAATATCTGATCTCAACAACTCGGCGTGAATTGGGCAGTCAAGGCGTGAGGGGACCAATGCCCTCCTTATGTGATTGGACCCTGATTGTGCCTTCAACTGCCTCGGTCCAGCTGATGGTCTTGTGTCCCTCCCCTGCCATGCCTGTGTTTGTGATTCCAGGTTGATAACTGCCCCTTCACTTTGTCTTCTTGTTGCCTTTTACCATACATCCATAATAGCCATGGTGGAGCACTGACATGAAGTACGACAGGGGATGCTTGATGGCTATATTGTGGCTTGAGCAGGTTGAAGGATGATGGGAAGGTGGTCTACTTGGAGACTTGCCTTGAGGGACCTTTGGGTTTGACTTCATAAGGTGGGCGAGGTGAAGCTTCCCTTTCGTATGCCGGTTCATCACAGCGGGTTTGTAAGCTTATAAACCAAATACCAAACCCGTAAACCTCGTAAACCAAATACCAAACCCGTAAGCCTCAAACCAAATACCAAACCCGTAAACCTCAAACCAAATACCAAACCCGTAAACCTCGTAAACCAAATACCAAACCCGTAAACCTCAAACCAAATACCAAATCCGCAAACTTCGCAAACCAATTCTCATATACCCCTATGGATTGATTTAGGCTACTCAAAAAAGTACCTTCTCCTCTTACTGCTTATACATCTAAATCTCAAGCCTTACCCTGATGGCCTTTACAGTTATCTCTCAGACTACCGTATCTTAAGTCCTCCAACCAAAGTCTTTGTACACGATAGGAAGGTGATCTGCATGGATGATGTGGGTGAGCTGATGTTCCCCTTGCCGCCCCCCACCAAAAAGAAAAAAGATGTGAGAAAGGAAAAATATTTAGAAAAGCTACCATCATCACTTTTTTCCATTTTTCTTCCTCTTCATCCCTTCCTCTTATTCTCTCCTCTCTTCCTCTTTCTTCCCTTCCTTCCTCCTCTCCATCCTATATCCTCCTTTTCCTTATTCTTCTCCATCCTGTTTTTGCTTCCTCCCTTCCTCTTCCTTATTCTTTTCAGTTCTCCCTTTTTCCTCATTTCCACTTATGCCGGTTCATCACAGTGGATTTGTAAGCTCGTTAGCCAAATACCAAATCCGTCAACCTTGTAAATCAAATATCGTATACCGCTATTGATTGATTTACCCAAAACAATTAAGTACCTTCAGTTACTACTCCTAGGCATCTATAAGGTTGGTATTATGACACTTTCGTTCCTTACATAAGCTATTTTTAAAGGTCAGAGGGGATCAGTTGGGTTCTAATGAGTTTTTTTAGGTTCAAGGTACAGAAGGTCAAACTACCACCAGGGTCATAAAACTTAATTATGAAAATGCCCCAAACTCCTACGAAAGCATTGTTAAATATGTGTACTTGGGCGACGAAATACTTGAAAATACCCTGATGGCAATTACCCTAATCTCTCAGACTTCTGCATCAGTAAACTTCTAACCCAAGCTCTCGTACAGCCATTGAACTTCAGACCAGTTCCACAGTTCATCACAGCGGGTTTGTAAGCTCGCAAACCAAATACCAAATGCAACAAACATATCTTCCATACGATTTGGTGGTAATACAAGAGCTGAAAAAATTAAGGATGATATTCCAGGATACTATATAGTGTTGGATGCTCAGTAGAAAACTTTAAATTACGGTTAGGATAGGTTAGTTTTGGCGCTCCAGCTGATGACTTGGACAGTGGAAATAATGATGAATAACAGTAGAGAATAAGTAGCGTTTCACGTTAAACAAGGGAATTTAAGTACCCAGCACTTCACATTGAACGAGAATTTTAGTAGAATTTAAAAAAAAAACAAGGAATAATAGTCGCATTTCATGTTGAAGGAGAGAATTTTATTAGCATTTCACGTTAAGCAAGACAAATTATTATTTTGTTGAGGTTCCCTGCCTCCACGCCGTGCCCTATGACCAGCTCCTGCACAATCACAACCTTTAATAATCCAAAAATCTTGCCGTAAAATGTCCTTTAAGTAACAGACGCTTTGAATATGTTTCTGCTGCTTCCCGGAAAAAAAATGAATAAAGAAATGGAGAAGAGAAAAATGTCCAGTCACCAGTGTGCACAGCGATTGTGTGTTGGGTGGTCATGCGGCGCAGCATGGCTTATCTAGCTCCATTTTTCCTGCTGGCACCGTGCTCAGCGTTGCGGGTGTGTGGCGGGTGAGTATTGGTCCGATTGGATGACTGCTGACCCAACGGCATACACTGGAACGGTGGCTGGTGACTTCTACAAACCTTACACTACATGCCTCAAGATCCAAACTGGGGAATGACGCGCGGACCTCCGCTGGTCGTCATTTAATCCAAACAGGGGCAATCCCGTGGTCCCGTGGTAGTCTCTCGGCCTTGCGCTTCGGGGGGTTGCAAGGGCGTGGGTTCGAGACCTATCCCGTGCCATGGGGGTGGCACGGTGGGCTCTTTCCGACACCCTCAGCCCCGTTGTTGGCCTCCTTGAAATAATTGGGGATATCTCTACCAGCCGTCTGGGGGGCTGCGCGGCATGCACCGCCTTCCTTCATTGGGGAATATCCCCAACGAAATACCAAAAAAAAAAAAAAAAAAAAGTATCCAACCAATTCATGATTCGTCCTGTGAAGCTCAATAACTTTTCACAAAAGGGGTGACTGCATGAAAATGCTGGTTACCTCTTGCATAAGGGATTTGTGGGATAGCACAGGGATGACAATGAAAATGGGTTACCTCTTACATAACACAGTGGCCGGCGTACCAAGGGGAGGGAGGGCCATGGCCCCCCCCTTTTGCAAAGAAAAATAATAATGAATAAATAAATGTTACAAGAAAATAATTGGAATATGTATATTAGTATTACGTGTGTGTGGAGTTGAGAGCTCAGTGGCACCGAGTGACCGAGTTATTTCCCCTTTGGTTTTGTTTTGAGTTAATGGTAGGATATAAGGTGTGCTCTGAGTGAAAAAAAAGTAAGATTTTAAATGATGGGTTCATAAAATTGTGTGTGGAGTGCGATCTCAAGCTGTCAACTGAAAGCGGTGGAGGGGTGTTTGTAGCGGGAGCGGGGAGACAGGAAGAAGAGGAATACGAGATGGGGATGGCTCTGGCAGAGAGAGAGAGAGAGAGAGAGAGAGCACGAAAGTCGTAAGTGTGCCTTCTCTCCTTCTTGCCTCTCATATTTACTTGATTTTAGATGTAAGGTGCAGTCAAAGTAATTGGAGGACTATATAATTATACTGCAGAGGCACCAAGTGAACTTGTCTGGTGACAGTGGTGAGTAAGTAATATGATTCTGTATTATGGCGGGCAGAGTTGCAGGCGACGCGTATGGGACCTGTAAGGTTGACCTTTGCCGCTATATTACCACCTTTAATGACCGTTTTGTGCTTGACAGTGGACAGTGTAGAGTGGGTGAGTAACTATTGTATGTTCAGCACTTGAACAATGGAGCTGCTGAGTTCAATAAGAGCAGGTGATCTATTTTGAGAAACATTCATTGACGACGTAGGCTCACGTGGCCGTAGCCTATTCATGTTATTCGTATAATATTTTATGACCACAAATTCCAAATTTCTGAAAATTATGATTGATAGACTTCATTTTCTGTTTATGTATAGTACTTTTTTTTTCTATAGCGTGTGTCATTTCTTGAATTCACGCAGGCTTGGGATTTGTGCCTTTCCATTCTTTACATATTTCCTCCTTGGTCACAAAACGCCAGAAAACGTTTCACGTACGTACTCTGTGGTGTAAGAAAGTCACCACTGACTCGGCTGATGCCCCGGATAATTCAGTTAATCAGGTAGGTAAATAATGAAATAATGATTAAGAATAATTACTGCAAAACACGTTAGGTGAAGAATCAGCAGCCAAGCCTAATCTAAAGCAATAAGTGACCCAGGTTTTCTCATGAGTTTGGAAGTGCTCACCTCAGTTCTAAGTGTCACTAAACCCTTGCCAGAAAAGCTGCAGGGGTCACAACAAGAACTGATGGGTGCTCTTGGAAGTGTAGCTACACAGAGCTGCATAGATGCATTTCAGTCCTATCGTGATGGAAATAAGTTCAACCAACTTTTTGCCCAAGCTGAGGAAAGGTACGGAGATATCATCCAGAAGCCTTGAACAATCAGTGGTCATCAGAAACATAATTAAGGCTAACCCTCAATCAGGAACTCCATAGGAGTACTATCAAAGAGCTATTTTTCTCCAATTTTCGGACACTGCTATAGCACAACTCAAGGAAACGTTTGCATCTAAACACATTAGGAGTTTTTTGTTGGGAAATCTTGTTCCCTCTCTTTCAGTTGATACTGATTTTAGTGAACTGAAGGAGGCAGTTGAATTTTATGGAAAATTTCTTGATGGAGATGCAGATCTCGTTGAAGATGAATATCTACGGGGACAGAGTTATTGGAAGCGTCGTGAATCTCATGAGAGGTCAAAGCAAGTTGTTGAGACATTGGCATGTGCCAAAAAATTGGGCACATATCCAAAATTTTCCACCTTATTGCAATTTTTTCAACCGTACCTGTTAGCACTTCCACCAATGAGCGATCCTTTTGTGCCCTTAAATTGCTTAAAACATAGCTACCTTAGGAACGCAATGAGTGAAAGCCGTTTAAATGGACTGACCTAACTTTGTCTATTGTGACACAAATCTTGATCATGAAGTCCTTGATGAATTTGCACGTAAGAACAGACGCATAAATTTGAGGTAAACCAGTTTCGATGTATTGTTGTTAACAGTAACTGATCTAATTCATCTAGTTAATTTTAATTTTATATTCATAAAATACCTGATCCAGTTTCCATATATCTTGTAAAAATATGTATTGCATCAGCAGCCTGTATAAACGAAGATTATACATGTTATATGAATATAACATTTTTTTCCCTTGCCAGTATATCACTTTTTTATCAGAACATGTAGTTCTTAAGTAAGTAGTGTTGTTTCAAGGGTAAATTTTTGCAGTCCAAATTACAGAAATGAACAAGATTTTAAAAGTAATGTTCGCTCAAGTAACATATAAAATTAGTACTTTTAAGATTAATATTTAAATCTCCCAGATTTATGTTGTACTTATATGCTACCAACAAACTTCTAAAATGTACAATGTATGTATATGTATGTATCAATTAATGCATGTATGTATAAAATATTATAAATTTACCCTAGCGATCTAACCCGAATCCTCAAGCTCTATGGGATCCCTGCACTTGCAGTAATACTGGACGCAGAAAGAGTATATATATATATATATATATATATATATATATATATATATATATATATATATATATATATATATATATATATATATATATATATATATATATATATATATATATATATATATATATATATATATATATATATATATATATATATATATATATATATATATATATTGGCCCCCCCTTTTCAATTTTCTGGGTACGCCACTGTGCATAAGGGATTTGTGGGATAGCACGTAGGGATAAGCAAGAGTAGAAAAGTCGAGGGCGGGAGGTAATGGCCGGAGTTCATGATGAAATTAATACATAAACGAATTACGCTGTACAATCTACTTGGAACTTGGAACAGATTAAATCGGTTGCCAAATGTAATCCTGTAAACTTCTCACTCAGCCCACGCTCTTGTTCAGATAGTAACAAATACTCCAACGACAGAAATTCCGACTTTTCCTCCTGGGTTCGCCCCCCCCCCACCCTCACCTGGGAATTACTAATGCCCCCGGTCTAAGAGCGACTGCATGGTCTCGGTGAAGGCTTTGTCTGGGTCCACTGGAAGCGCCGTGACCGTGGTGAGAGTCGGTCTGGAAGTAGGAGTGACTTGGTGACTCAGCTTTTCTCTACCCTGTGTGTTTTTCTTTACAGCAAGGAGGCAGCCGAGGGTAGGAATAACGAAACGGACAAGAGAGCCGGCAAACCACCGATCCCATCAACCTGTTACTGAAGTTGTTGTTGTTCAAAGATTGCTCCCACGACCCACGTCTGTCGACGAGGACTGTCGTACGTGTCTCTGGTTAGTGAAGTGGCGATCGACGCACTACAGTGCAAAAAAATCTGTTGTCAGAGAGTGAATGGTTTTCTGCGATGCACAAACAGGAGGGAAAGTTGAGGCGAAGGAAAACATTCATAGTCACATATGTATATATATATATATATATATATATATATATATATATATATATATATATATATATATATATATATATTCTGAATGAGAGAGAGAGAGAGAGAGAGAGAGAGAGAGAGAGAGAGAGAGAGAGAGAGAGAGAGAGAGAGAGAGAGAGAGAGAGAGAGTTGTAGTGGTAACTATCATAATAAAAAAATAATAATTAATGACAGTAGTAATAACAAAAGCAGTAACACTAACAACACAGTAAATGCCATGACTTTAATCCACCTTCAGAGTTGCTGTCAGGAAGAAAAAAAGAAAAAGAAAAGAAAAGAAGAAAAGTTGCTTCCTGGAGACCATTGCCTTTAATCTTCGTCTTCCTCGGACTCTTCCTCCTCCGAGCTTGATGGCTCCTCGCCTAGCGCCCTGCAAGACACACCAGACCCAGGTTAGTGTGTGTGTGTGTGTGTGTGTGTGTGTGTGTGTAGCGGGGGAGGGGGGGGGAGCTAGGTGTGTAAAGATCCCTTTGTGTGTGTGTGTGTGTGTGTGTGTGTGTGTGTGTGATGATTGATGATTGACTGATTGATAGTTTATTATTGCAAGTAAATAACAAAGGAGAAGGGAGGAGCATGCCATCCCAACCCCCAGGCAGTACAGAGTGTGATTATACAACTAGTGTATAACTCACCACATACTTTGATTTAACTCTAGAATGTTTCGTGGGTCATATATAAATAAACAAGAAAATCTAAATAGGCTACTGTTAGACCACTACCCTCGCTTGAAACACAAAAACAGTCCCTCCATCAAGTTTGTACCCCTCATGTGGTGATGTCAGGTGCGCGTTTTAAGGTAAATTTCCTCCTGTGCCAAGAAATATGTAGATTGATGGGATTTTAATGGTAAGCTATGACATTCCTTAATTTCGGGAGGTTATCAGCGGCTCCTTTAATTGCCAAGCCAGGGAGGTGCGAAGAGAGTATAATGAGGAAACTTCGATAGTCGAGTTAGTGAAAAAACTACACGTACCTCAGCTTGGGCAAGTCCCACACCATGAGGGTCGTGTCGGTGCTGCCCGTGTACAGCCTCGATCCGCAGATGGCCATGCACGTGACGGCGATGCGATGCCCGCTGAACACCGCCACCAAGCTCTGCGTCGCGGGGTCCAGGGCGCGGGCCATGTTATCCCCGCTGGCCACGAACACTGAAGGAAGGACGGAAGGATTGACGAAAGGTACGCGTGTGCCCGGAAAACATCAAGTGGAGGCGAATTCAAGTGGAACAAAACGAAGATCCACAGTTCAGAAGCGGACATTTGATTTTTGAGTTGCTGCTAACTGTGCTAAGTGACAGGGAGTAAGAGAGAGCTTGGAGCACGGCCGATCTTAACATAACATAATTCAAGGGGAACCTAACGAAGGAGATCAACACATCAGAAGCGGACACTTTATATTTGAGTTGCTACTAAGTGCTTGGGTGTAAGGGAGAGCTTGCAACACCGCCGACCATAACAACAGCAGAGGAACCACTTATGCATTCCATTGTGCAGTTTGATGGCGTTGTGGTGTTAAGGTTTAGAAGCGGACATTTAATTTTTGAGTTGTTAAATAAAGAGTAAGGGAGAGCTTGCAACACCGCCGACCATAACAACAGCAGAGGAACCACTTATGCATTCCATTGTGCAGCTTGATGGCGTTGTGGTGTTAAGGTTTAGAAGCGGACATTTAATTTTTGAGTTGTTAAATAAAGAGTAAGGGGGAGCTTGCAACACCGCCGACCACAACAACAGTAGGGGAACCTCTTCTTACGCATTCCATTGTGGAGCTTGATAGAGTTGATGGTGTTGGTGGCGGGCCTGAAGGAGGTGAGGGAGTCCTGGTTCATCACCTTGTTTCTTGCCCCGCCCTTGAGGTAGTCCCGCCGCGTGAGGTCCCAGGCCCTGACAAACCCGCCGCCGTCACCGCTGTACAGGAGCTGGCTGAGGGGCAGGAGGCATGTGATGTGGTGTTTGTGGCCCTCGAACAGCTGTGGACGAGGGAAGGAAGGACAAGGATGAAGGAGGAAGGGAGGGAGGAGAAGTCAGACGGAGAGATGAGGGACTGATGATGAAGGGAGAGTTGGAGGAAGAAGAAAACCTAGAAGAAGAAGAAGGAGGAGAATACCTGAGGACGCGAGAACGAAACGAGTGAAGGAGGAAGGGAGGGAGGAGAAGTCAGACGGAGAGATGAGGGACTGATGATGAAGGGAGAGTTGGAGGAAGAAGAAAACCTAGAAGAAGAAGAAGAGGAAGGAGAATACCTGAGGACGAGGGAAGGAAACGAGTGAAGGAGGAAGGGAGGGAGAGAGTGAGGAAGAAGAAAACAGAAGTAGAAGAAGAAAAAGACGTCTAAAAAGAAAGTGGAGAAGAAAATAACATAAATCGAAGCAGAAAATTATATCAAGAAAAAAATCGAAGAAGAAATAAATAAAAAAATAATACGGATAAAAAAATGATAATAAAAAGAAAGTCTAAGCAGAAAATAAATAACTGAGAAAATAGATAGACAAATAGAAAGATAGATGAACTACAAGAAAGCCCCCCTTAAGGAAAAATTATATCAAGAAAAAATCGAAGAAGAAATAGGTAAAAAAAAAAAATAATACGGATAAAAAAATAACAATAAAAAGAAAGTCTAAGCAGAAAATAAACAACTAAGAAAATAGATAGACAAATAGAAAGATAGATGAACTACAAGAAAGCCCCCCTTAAGGAAAAAAACGCCCCATCCCACATGAGCGCCGCGCCGTTGGTCTTACCCTGTAGTTGATGCCCTTGTCGATGTCCCACGTTCGGATGGTCTTGTCGGCGCTGCCCGTGTACAGTAGCCGCGCCCCGGGGTCCGTCACCATGCTCACCACGCACCCAGTATGCCCTACGAACTCCTGGGGAAAGGGGGAGAGGAGTCTTAAGCCCTTATTTTTAAACGTTTCTGTTCCTCTGTTTACCTAATTGAAAAGTCCTCTCGTAGAAGTTGCAGGGACAAACACTTCGAGTCACAGCAAGAACTAGCGTGCTGACTAAAGCGAGGATGGCAGTAGGTTCCATCTTAATTAAACGTCTCGGGTTCCCACTGCGACTATTTCCCAAGGCCACAGAGAAGTTAGGTCGTTTTTCCCGTTCCTGGTGAAGAAGTGTAAAACTTTCACTGGGATCACAAAACAGTCCATGCATGAAAATCCCAGCAACTTGTACGAGACGCTTTTCAAATGGACGAAATGACGACCCGAGACTTTATAAATACGTGTTTTAGGTGAGGTTCGGTTGGTTTGAGTTTGTTTGTCTGTATTTGTTGGTTGGCGAGTTAGCTAAGTTGTTTGTTTGTTAAGACCCAGCACACATCACCCACACGAGGCACCAGAGGAGGGAACAGTCCAGCACAGCAAGTTCGTAAGCTCCCAAACTAAATGCAAAATACTATCGAAATTTCTCGTTAGTGGCTGATGTTTCTGAAGAAGATGAGAAATTTAAGAAAACCACACAGAAAATCTCTTTAGCAGCGGGTGTTGAGCTGAAAAGACGGATCATTAAGGAGGATAGAGTTTGGCTTGAACGCTGACGATGACTGTGTTGCAAGGATCTCTCCCATTCCAGAGGGGGCAATGGGCGTTACCTTGAGGAACGTCCCGGAGATGAAGTCGTAGGAACGGGCCGTGCAGTCGAGGCTCCCCGTGATGACCAGGTCCCCGTAGCCCATCTCCTTCTCCCGTTCCTCCCCGGGGTCAACCACCAGGGAGTACACGCCGGCCGTATGACCCTGGGAGAGACATACACACATATACATACAGACCTACATCGTCATACATACATATACATACATACGTACTTGGTGTGTGTGTGTGTGTGTGTGTGTGTGTGTGTGTGTGTGTGTGTGTGTGTGTGTGTGTGTGTACTCGCCTCGAAGGTCCGTATTAACGCCTTCTCATCGCTGAGGCCCTCCAGGTCCTCGTCCTTCACGCGCCAGGCCTTCGCGGTGTGGTCGTGGGAGGCGCTGAGCACGTACTCGCCGGTGCACAGGAGGCGGGAGATGCGGGACTCATGGCCTGGGGGTGGGGGGAGGGAGACGCATTTTGTAGGGCTTTCAACTTTTTACAATACCAATGCTGTTTATGAAGATGTAGAGCGTAGGGAACAGGTGTGTGTGTGTGTGTGTGTGTGTGTGTGTGTGTGTGTGTGTGTGTGTGTGTGTGTGTGTGTAGGGGCAGGGGGGAGGGGAAGTTGCATGAGTGTAAGGGTCGTATTTAAAACATTGTCCCCCAAAACAAACATACACATTTGACAAGGGTTTCGTAGGAGTTGTGAGCATTGCCAGGGGTGGTTTTATGACCCTGGTGGTAGTGTGACCCTCCTCCTCTACCATGAACCTAAAATTTCACTCGTGGGAACTTGACCAATCTCCTTCTTGACCTTTGGAAATAGTTGATTCGAGGGGCGGAAGCGTTTAACAATATCACCCTAAGTACCTCGGTAGGTGAAGAGGCAGTCACACGAGATGGTGTCCCACTTCCTGAGGGTGGAGTCCGCGGAGCCCGTCAGGATGAAGGTGTCCATGACGGTGACGCACGAGATGTAGTTCGAGTGGCCGCTGAGAGAGAAAACAAAACAAAACAGTATTGTCATAGCCGCGTCCGCTGCGTGTCCGTATGTGAAATGTATCGAGGTGGGTTCGTCCGTAGAGTAAATGAGTACAGCAGTGTATATTAATATGGACAAGTCTCTGTGTTGTGTATTGCGTGAGTATGCTTAGAAGAACGTCTTTGTTTAGGACTGAAATAGCAAACGAAAGAAATGCTGACTGACTTCTCGTTTACCATAACTACGTACAAACATATACAACTCACCGTCCACTCTCCTCATACCGATTACCAGCTGAGGAAAGAGTCCATACCGGGTCACAAGGCAGAGTAGTTTGATCGATATTTCTGTCCGCAACTGAACGTCCCCCTCTACCACTCCCCCTCCCCCCTATTAGCAGCAGACAGGGCTTACCGGGTCACAAGAGCATTATAGATTGATCGATTTTTGTCCGATACTGTATACGTCCCCCTCAACCCCTCCCCCTCCCCCCTATTAGCAGCAGACAGGGCTTACCGGGCTACAAGAGCACAGTACTAGGTTGATCGATATTTCTGTCCTCAACTGTACGTCCCCTTCTACCCCCCCTCCCCCCAATTAGCTGCAGACAGGGCTTACCGGGCCACAAGAGCACAGTACTATTTATTTTTTATAGGTTGATCGATTTTTGTCTGCAACTGTACGCTCCCCTCTACCTCTCCCCCTGCCTTCCAACCTGCCTAAACCTTCGACGTAATCCTGCATGCTTTCTTACACCAAGGAGACTGGCTGCTCATTGGACAACGCGGACGCAAAATGAAATGGTTGATACTTTAGACCAGGTAACATATTCTGGACACTTCCCACAAACTGTACACAACCCTTTCTCTTTCACACTCACACAAACACAGACAAATTATGGAAATCCTACAACCAGGTGAAATACTATATACAGTCACCATATAATATACACAAGGGTTTAGTCTTTCAAACGTAGGGGAAAGTGGACAAATTATGGAGAGAGAGAGAGAGAGAGAGAGAGAGAGAGAGAGAGAGAGAGAGAGAGAGAGAGAGAGAGAGAGAGAGAGAGAGAGAGAGAGAGAGAGAGAGAGAGAGAGAGAGAGAGAGAGAGAAGACAAGACAAGACAAGACAAGACAAGACAGGACAGGACAGGACAGGACAGGACAGGACAGGACAGGACAAGACAAAACAGAAGACAAATAGGATAGGAAGTTACCCCCATCCCCATCCTTCCTCCCATTTTCTCTCTCCTACCGCATGATCCCCAAGCAGCTCGTCTCTTGGCCTCCCAGTTCCCAGAGCCTTGCCGTCTTGTCCTCTGAGCCGGTGACCAAGAGGGACCCATCCTCAGAGGCAGCCATACAGTTGATGCCCCCGTCATGGTCACAAAGCGTCTCCCTCGGCCACTTCCTCACGTTCTTGCTGGTTGTCCCGCCCATCGCGACCAGAGCTTGTGGTGGTCCTGTTGCGAGAGGGTTGTGGGGTTCCGTTAGAGGGCTATAGGGTGTGGGGTTTTGAGGGTTCTAAACACGAGATGAATTGTCAGGGAAGCCGCACTAGGGTCGTAGGGGAATGCAAGGGGTTAGATTGGGTCACGGGGCGGGTTTGAAAGGTCAGGGGGTTTTGAGTGACTGTCCCCTGGGGTTTTGGGGTTGGTATGTATGCTGCCTGACTATCCTTTCTGGGGTTCCGAGTTTTTTTTAGAGAACTTGGTAAGACTTGATTTGTGGGCTTCGAAATCTAGTTGCTGTGATTGAGTGAGTCTCTCTGGGGTTGGATCGACTGTCTCTGGGGTTTTATGTATGGTCTGAGTGTACTAACTGGGGTTTTGAATGGGGTTGTCAGAGCACTGGGGTAAGACTGATGATTTCTGGGGTTCGAAGTAACGTGCCTGTGAGATGATGTGCCTGTGATATGACATGCCTGTGATATAATGTGCCTGTGATAATTGACTTCTCTTTCGGCCACTCCTCTCCAATCTTTTTAGGGGCAGTAAGTAGCGGGCTTTTTTTTTCATTATTGTTTTTCTTTTTAAGCCCTGGATCTGTCTCCTTTGCTGTAAAAAGATAATGATGAGCCTTTCTGGGGTCGTGAAGGTCTAGGATCTAACTGACTGTCCCTGGGGTTCTGGGGTTGATATGTAGGGTCTGAGTCTGGGGTTCCGGGGGCCTCAGACTATTGGGGTAAGATCTCTGGGTTTCGAAGTATGGTGCATGTGATTTAGTGGGGCTTTCTGGGGTTGGATTGACTGTCTCTGGGGTTCTGGGGTTGATACGTAGGGTCTGAGTCTGGGGTTCCGGGGGCCACAGACAATTGGGGTAAGATTTCTGGGTTTCGAAGTATGGTGCATGTGATTTAGTGGGTCTTTCTGGGGTTGGATTGACTGGGGTTCTAGATTTGGTTACTACGGTCTGAGAATCCTTACTGGGGTTCCGAGGGGGGGTTTCATAGCACTGGGGTAAGACATGATGAGTTCTGGGGTTCGATGTCTGGTTACCGTGAAATGATGAGCCTTTCTGGGGTTATGAATGGGGTTCTGAGGTGTAGGTTTGTTCCTCTGGTGGGGTTAAGGGATGAATGATATTGGTATTGGGATATCTGCGGGGAAGATGGAGGTTCGGGACTGTACGTGGAGGGTAGGCGGTTAAGACACACTCACGGTTAGGCGCAAGGACAAACTGATGGTACTGGAGGTGGACTGGTGGTGGAGGGACGGGAGGTGACGTGGAGGAGTGGAGTTTGGGGTAGCAGTGGGGAGGAAGAGAAATGTGGAGGAGGGGAATGGGGGAGGGAGGAGGAGAAAGCAGTGGAGGTGTGTGATGTGGGTTGAGATGTGGCTATAGGGTGCAAAGAGGTGATGGAGGGAAGGGTGTGAGGGGGTGAGGGAATCTGTGGGGGGTTGGAGGAGATGGTGGGGGGGAGGGATGTATCGGTAGGGGTAATGAGGGGGGGCCTTCGTGTGTTTGTCGAGGTTTCCGTGGCATCGGCGGCTGTGTTCGTTTCCATAGAGTTTGTGTGTGTGTGTGTGTGTGTGTGTGTGTGTGTGTGTGTGTGTGTGTGTGTGTGTGTGTGTGTGTGTGTGTGTGTGTGTGTGTGTGTGTGTGTGTGTGTGATGAAACACCACTACTTTCGTCATCCGTGACCTGATGTGTGTCTGTGTGTGTGTGTGTGTGTGTGTGAGAGAGAGAGAGAGAGAGAGAGAGAGAGAGAGAGAGAGAGAGAGAGAGAGAGAGAGAGAGAGAGAGAGAGAGAGAGAGAGAGAGAGAGAGAGAGAGAGAGAGAGAGAGAGAGAGAGAGAGAGAGAGAGAGAGAGAAACCTTCCACAAAGAATAATTAAGTCACGTCCGCGAGAAAGTGACGAAAAGGAAGCAGATGATGAGCGAGTGAGTGGTGAAGTTCATGATGGCTAAATGAAAGAACGACACTGCCGCATCTACTTACAGTTTATCAGTCTTATCCCGGAAATTAATTTCATTTTCTTGCTTGCGTTTAATAATTCAATGAATCAATATGTGCATACACAGAGGGGCGCGTCGCCTTACCCACCCTACGACGGTAAACCCGTGGGTTACTCCGGGCTAGTCTCCATGCAGGCCCCCTTCACATCCCAAGTACTTTATGACAGGATCTGCTGACTAGCTCACTCCACGAACTCTCTGGGCGTCCCCTCGACCTCCTCCACTCGGGATTGTCTCTTACAGAAACAACCTGGTGAGCAGAGTCGGCTCCTGGGCAGCGTGCCACGTGCCCGTATAGCCGGAGTTGGCGTTGGCGGACTATGCAGGCAATAGGCTCAGAATCAGTCTCACGGAGTAATTACTAGTTTGACACAAAGTCATTCCAGCGATACTCCATGATTCTGCGTTGGCATCAATCCACCTCTCGAATGTCCGTCTCACAGGCGCAGAGGAAGATTACCAACTTGAAGGTCCAGATCTTTGTCCTTCTACACAGATATCGACAACGCCATATACTCGTGATGAGCAAGTCTGTAGGCCGAGCCAGTCAGCCGTAAGACTTCCAAGCGAGACTCACCATTGTTCTTCACTGCCAATGTATCTGAAATTTCCAAGATCTCAGTGTACTTGTCACACGCATGAACAGACTGTACGGTTTAATCCAGCAAGCCTCCAAACACCTGTACCTTGGTCTTGGCAAGGAGACCTGGAGTCCCAAGGGCTTTTCCTCCTGGCAAAAATAAGGTTATTGACCCTGGTATTGCCAACAAATGCTCTCTGCAACTCTGCCTAGTTCCCGGTTCATGCAAGTGTTGAGCAGCGATGGGACAAGGACACAGACCTGCCTCACTCACGTGTTCACGGGAAAGAAATCGGACCCTTCCCCCCTCACACACACATACACACTCACATCACTCTCAGTCCCAGAGTGCAGACCAGTCAGCAAACAACGGTCCTTACTGGAATTCCGCGGAGTCGCAAAAGACCCAAGAGTGCCTCGAGATCCATTGAATTAAACTCCTTCTTGGTGATGTAGGAATTATATAATATATTATCTCATGTTTTGACCTAGGCTTCAGTGTCATGGACATAATAAGCTCAGTAGGCACATTTAAATTTTTTTTTTTTTAGTGGTTGCACCATACTACCGCGTAAATACACTAATAGTTAGCGCTAACAACTACTAAAGGATTATATTTAAACAAAGATACAGTAGTTACGACTTTTTATTTATTCAAACATCAGCACGTTACGGATCATCGCTGTTGCGCTTACGGGAAAGGGTGTCAGCACGAGAGCAAATGATGCCGTTGTGTGGATCGATGCAGCATCCAGCTTGGGAGTGAAATTTAGGACAGAGATAGTAAGAGTGAACATAATAGAAATTACTGTCAGCAACCTCATTTCTGGTCCCCTCTCCAGACGGGGGAACTCCGAGGCGGGTTTTATAATCAGTTGCTATGAAATGTTCGTAAAATTATAGGAAAATTGTGTGTGTGTGGCGTGTATGTAGTGTGGTGTGGAAAGTAAGAGAATTTGTCTTTAGAGAGCATGCTGAACTACTCTCTGGTGTTAATGAGACAAAAGGGAAACGGGAAGTGAGGACACAGGAGGGTGTTTTGATAGACTTGTGGCACTCCTCGCCTCCCGTATACATACTTCACCGGGACGGGCTTGCGTCTGCTTCCTATAACTGTAAATTAATCGTAATCTCTCTAGACTCCCACTTTCAATGCACACATCTTGATGCCTCCATGCTAACACAAAGTATATTTATCACAGTGTTTCTAGACTAACACACATTGTAGTTATTTGGCGGCCTCCATTTCTAGCACTTATCATACGCACATACATCAGGAGAGCTCCCCACTGCTTGATCATTATCGATACACATCATGAATATATTTGCTGGGTACATCGCTTAACACCTACAACACTGACACTGCCACACCAACGGCCGCGCTCCAAGACAACGGCTGGCGGACAGGGATTAGCAAGGGACAGGGATAAAATAACATAAACATGACATCGATAGGGGATAAAGGGGGATTGATAAATGAGGAAAAAACGACGGGTATTACAATTGGGATCATAATAAGAGAATAAGGAAAAGGCAGGAATAAGAGGGAGTGGGAGGGAGAGGGGAGGTTGGGGAGAAGGGGCTTAGAGGGAATGGGGAGAGAGAGAGAGAGAGAGAGAGAGAGAGAGAGAGAGAGAGAGAGAGAGAGAGAGAGAGGGAGAGGGTGAAAGGTAGAGGGGGTGAGAAGGAAGAAAGGGCAAGGAAAAGGAGGCTTGGGGAGAGGGGAGGAGAGGGAAGGAGAAGAGGGTGAGAGAGAAAGGGGGTTGGTAGAGGAGCACAGGGGTGTGGGTGGTGGTGGGAGAGAGAAAGAGAAAGAGGGGGTGGGGAGAAGGATGGGAGAGAGGGGGGTAAGGGGTAGGGGAGAGGGATAAGGGGGGTTGGAGGAAGGGAGAAGAAGGTGCCAGGGAAAGGGGAGACTGGGGAGAAGGAATAGGGGGTAGGGAGAGGGGGGGGATAGGGAAAGAGGGGGTTAAAGGGGTAGGGAGAGGGTATGAAACGGAGAGGGAGATGAGGGGTTGGGGGCTAAGGGAGAAGGTGCCAGGGAAAAGGGGAGACTGGGAAGAAGGAATAGGGGGTAGGGAGAGAAGGGGGTTAAAGGGGTTAGGGGAGAGGGGTATGAAACGGAGAGGGAGATGAGGGGGAGAAGAAGATGCCAGGGAAAGGGGAGACTGGGGAGAAGGAATAGGGGGTAAGGAGAAGGAGGGGGTAGGGGAGAGGGGTGGGGGGTGGGGGGGGCTCGCAGATCACTGGGTGCTGCTGCTGTTGTCCGCCTCGTCCTCGTCAATCCGGAGGTAATCGTCGAGATCGAGGTCAAGGTCAGGGTGTTGAGCGTCACTTGTGTGTTCGGGGGTGTTGGGCGCCTCGTCTCTGTTCATGGGGGAGGAAGGGGAGACGGGTTAGTGGTGGTGATGGGTGGTGGTGATGGTGATGGGTGGTGGTGGTGGTGGTGGTGATGGGTAGTGTTGGTATGGGTGGTAGGAATGGTGGTGATGGGTGAGGTGATGTTGGTGAAGGGATGTGGTGATGGTGATGAGTGGTGTTGGTGTGGGTGGTGGTAATGGTGATGAGTGGTAATGGTGGTGGTGGTGATGGGTGGTGAGGAAGGCAGTGGTGAAGAGGAGAGTGTAGTGGTGGCGATGGTGATGGGTGGTCAAGGAGGCGGTGGTGGAGTGGAGAGTGGAGTGGTGGCGATGGTGATGGATGGTCAAGGAGGCGGTGGTGGAGTGGTGCGGGGATTGGTGGCGCTGGTGATGGGTGGTCAAGGAGGCGGTGGTGGAGTGGAGAGTGGAGTGGTGGCGATGGTGATGGATGGTCAAGGAGGCGGTGGTGGAGTGGAGAGTGGAGTGGTGGCGATGGTGATGGGTGGTCAAGGAGGCGGTGGTGGAGTGGAGAGTGTAGTGGTGGCGATGGTGATGGATGGTCAAGGTGGCGGTGGTGGAGTGGAGAGTGGAGTGGTGGCGATGGTGATGGATGGTCAAGGAGGCGGTGGTGGAGTGGAGAGTGTAGTGGTGGCGATGGTGATGGATGGTCAAGGTGGCGGTGGAGGAGTGGAGAGTGTGGTGGTGGCGATGGTGATGGATGGTCAAGGAGGCGGTGGTGGAGTGGAGTGTAGTGGTGGCGATGGTGATGGGTGGTCAAGGAGGCGGTGGTGGAGTGGAGAGTGTAGTGGTGGCGATGGTGATGGATGGTCAATGTGGCGGTGGTGGAGTGGAGAGTGGAGTGGTGGCGATGGTGATGGATGGTCAAGGAGGCGGTGGTGGAGTGGAGAGTGTAGTGGTGGCGATGGTGATGGATGGTCAAGGTGGCGGTGGTGGAGTGGAGAGTGTAGTGGTGGCGATGGTGATGGATGGTCAAGGAGGCGGTGGTGGAGTGGAGAGTGTAGTGGTGGTAGTGGTGGTGGTGGTGGTGGTGATGCAGTTAATCATAGCGTCCTCACTCACCATACTCACCCATTCCTCAGGGCCTCTCTTACTCACATCACCCTTACACATTCACACCCTTCAAGCACACCATCCCTTCCTCCACATCTTCCCATTCTCCACATCATACCCTTCACAAGCCAAGCGAGATGGCACCACTATAAACACTTGTCTGCGCCATAACGGACACCAAGAAACTGTACCGGCGCCATACGTGAAGCGTAGAAAAAAAAGTCCCCCATCCACTACTCCAGAAGGTTATCCCATTCACACTCATCCACAAATCCACTTATCCACTCTATACCGTATCCTTTCATATCCACACACCCTGGTCACCCTTCCCGGCCTCCTTCCTCCTCACCCTATTCCCGAGGCGTCCCACACTTTGAGCGCCCCGTCAGAGCTTGTCGTGTAGAGTCGCCCGCCGTTCAGGACCATGTGATTGACGGCTTCAGTGTGGCCTCGAAACTCCCTCCGCAATGTGCTGCTCTTGGCGTCGAAGGCCCTAACGAGGCAGTCTGTGTAGCCCACGAACACTGGAAAGGCGGTGGTGTTTAAGGGGGTCATTTTATGAGACATTTCGCCGCCCAAGAACACATATTTGACAAGGCTTTCGTAGGAGTTGTGGGCATTTCCAGGGGTAGTTTTATGACCCTGGTGGTAGTCTGACCCTTCTTCTGTACCATGAACCTAAAGAAACACTCATTAGAACCCGATTGATCCCCTCTTTGACCTTTAGAGAGAGCTGATGTGATATGGCCGTGTCTTGTAATACCAGCCTTTGTTAGTGTTGGTGGTGGACGTAGAAAAAGAAGGAAAAGAGGAAGATGTGGTTATGTGGTGGTGGTGTTAGTAGTGGAAGTTCGGGGTTTTAAGTAATGATGGTAGTAGTGTTAGTAGTGGAAGTTCGGGGTTTTAAGTAATGATGGTAGTAGTGTTAGTAGTGGAAGTTCGGGGTTTTAAGTAATGATGGTAGTAGTGTTAGTAGTGGAAGTTCGGGGTTTTAAGTAATGATGGTAGCAGTGTTAGTAGTGGAAGTTCGGGGTTTTAAGTAATGATGGTAGTAGTGTTAGTAGTGGAAGTTCGGGGTTTTAAGTAATGATGGTAGTAGTGTTAGTAGTGGAAGTTTGGGGTTTTAAGTAATGATGGTAGTAGTGTTAGTAGTGGAAGTTTGGGGTTTTAAGTAATGATGGTAGCAGTGTTAGTAGTGGAAGTTCGGGGTTTTAAGTAATGATGGTAGTAATGTTAGTAGTGGAAGTTCGGGGTTTTAAGTAATGATAGTAGTAGTGTTAGTATTGGAAGTTCGGGGTTTTAAGTAATGATGGTAGTAGTGTTAGTAGTGGAAGTTCATGGTTTTAAGTAATGATAGTAGTAGTGTTAGTAGTGGAAGTTCGGGGTTTTAAGTAATGATGGTAGTAATGTTAGTAGTGGAAGTTCGGGGTTTTAAGTAATGATAGTAGTAGTGTTAGTAGTGGAAGTTCGGGGTTTTAAGTAATGATGGTAGTAGTGTTAGTAGTGGAAGTTCGGGGTTTTAAATAATGATTGTTGTAGTGTTAGTAGTATTAGTAGTGTTGGTTGTTGTCGTAATTGTAGTAGAAAGAAATAGAGAAAGGGAAATGGAGTTACAGTAATGGTGGTGTTGGTGGAAGTCCAGGAATATATATAATGATAGTAGAAGTGTTAATGGTAGTAGTCACCATATATATTATAGTTATTATACTTACCAGAGTGAGAACGCTTCAGTCAACTCTCCTTATGTACTTACTTAACCTACTTACTTAACCTCCAAATTTCGTACCGGTTTTTATTTTTCAGCGTCACAACCACAACCACAACCACCACCATCACCACCACCACCACCACTTCTCACATTACTCTCCTTACACTCTCCGTACACTACTCTCCTTACTGCCTCTTATCCCTGACATGACCACTAACTGAACCACTAACTTATGTACTATTACCTTGTTTTCAGTTCCACCACCACCAGCACCACCACCCACTACTCGCATTACTCTCCTTACACTCTCCGTACACTACTCTCCTTACTGCCTCTTATCCCTGACATGACCACTAACTGAACCACTAACTTACGTTCTATTATCTTTTTTTCAGTTCCACCACCACCGCCACCCACTACTCACATTACTCTCCTTACACTCTCCTTACACTACTCTCCTTACTGCCTCTTATCCCTGAAATGACCACTTACTGAACCACTAACCTGCGTACTATTTTTTTTTTTTTTTAGTTCCACCACCACTATCGCCACCCACTACTCACATTACTCTCCTTACACTACTCTCCTTACACCACTCTCCTTACTTAACCACTGACTTATACATACTGGTTTTATATTTCAGTGTCCCCACCACCACCTGCAGTACTCACACGCGCCGCTCTCAAAGCCCAGGCACACCACGCTGGCCTCCCCGTTGCTCTGCTTGTAGGTCCGCGTACAGTCGCCAAACTCTCGCACCCAACACCGAACCGTCGAGTCCGCGCTGCCCGTGTACATGAGGCGGTTGACCACTTTCACGCAGGTTATGCCGTCCTTGTGCCCCTCCAGAACCTGATGGCGCGGTGTGGATGGAGGAAGATTGCGGTGAGTAGATTGTGGAACTTGTCTTATGGGTGATTTATATTGTGAGGTGATTTTTAGCGTGTTTTAGTCGGGGGTTTAAAGTCGGTATTTTCAGACCCTACCGACTCTCACATCAGTTATTTTTAAAGGCCAAAAAAAGCGAGGATGGTGGTGAGTAGATTAAGGAACTTGTCTTATGGGTGATTTATGTTGTGAGGCGATTTTTAACTTGTTTTAGTCGGGGGTTTAAAAGTCGGTATTCTCAGACGCTACCGACTCTCACATCAGTTATTTCTAGAGGCCAAAAAAAGCGAGGATGGTGGTGAGTAGATTATGGAACTTGTCTTATGGGTGATTTATGTTGTGAGGTGATTTTTAACGTGTTTTAGTCGGGGGTTTAAAAGTCGGTATTCTCATTAGCTACCGACTCCCACATCAGTTATTTCTAAAGGTCAAGAAAGCGAGGATGGTGGTGAGTAGATTATGGAACTTGTCGTATAGGTGATTTATGTTGTGAGGTGATTTTTAACGTGTTTTAGTCGGGGGTTTAAAGTCGGTATACTTAGACGCCACCAACCTTCACATGAGTTATTTCTTAGGCGGAAGACAACTAATAAATGTAAGATTAGATCATGATAATGATGATGATGATGATGATGATGATGAGGAGGAGGAGGAGGAGGAGGATAATGAGTCTTAATAGCATAGACGAACATGTTAGGCGTTCAATCACAGAGAGACTTCCTTGCGTCATACTGCAATGGTATGTAAGCCCCTAGGTGTCACTATACTCGTCTCATATGACTAAGAGTATACTAGACTAGAGTATAAATTATTGGCGCTACGGACCCGCAGACACTTGGCGCTGAGGATGTTCCAGACGATGACAGTACAATCGTGGCTGCCGGTGTAGAGGAAGCGGCCAGTGGGGTCTCTGTCCATGCAGGTGATGGCCCCGCGGTGATGCTTGTACACCTGGCGGGGCGGACAGGTGCGTTAGGTCTCAGGAACAACTTGTAGGAGGGTGAGGAAGGTCAGGAACAGGTCATGTACAGGTTATAAGAAGGTAATGGAGAGTCTTGGTCCAGGGTAGATCAGGAACAGGTTTTGCACAGGATATGGACATGTTGTGGAGAGCTCATGGTTGAAACAGTTCATGGTCAGCTTTGGAACATGGTTTGGATATGTTGTGGAGAGGTCCAAGTCAAGAACAGGTTATGGGCAAGTTCTGGACAGGTTCAGAACACTTCATAGCAGGGGAAGGAATAGAGGAAGAGTTAGCGGGTCTGAAAATATAGGAGCAAGGAACAGGTGACGGGACGCGTGATATAAGAACAGATGAAGAATGACATGTATAGTATGCACCGTTGCCAGATTATCGTACTCAGAGCACAGTATTTACCGGTTTCTGACGCCTAACTATTGTCAAGAAACATCAGGATCTAACTCTTTTAACGATAACTATAAATGAGTTTCGTTATTGGAGCCCAGAAGACAGTTTTGGGGTAGGAAGTCGGGAAATATAACCGGCTGAGTACGACAATCTGGCAACGTTGGTAGTATGAGAAGGGATAACAGATGACATGTATAAGATAGGAAGGTCAAATAAAAGGAAGATCATAAGGAGACACACGAGCACAGCGGACGAACTATCTCCTTCACCTTGAGGCAGATGTCCATGTCGAGTGACCAGGATCGGGCCGTGGTGTCGGTGCTGCCCGTGATAAGCGTGTCCCCGGGGTTGATGTGGAGACCATCCTCGTCGGTTATCCCTGTGTCATGGCCCGGGATGAACAGCATAGGGTACACGGCTCGTTGGTGACCCTGGGGAAAGGGACATATAATTTGCAAAAAGATAAATATCGGTCTTGAGTTGGAGATATCATGTGCAGAGAGGGAGATATCGGTCCAGGATGGGGGATATCATTGGCAGGGAGGGAGATATCGGTACTAGGGTGGGGAATATCATTGGCAGGGGGGGGAATGTCTGTCCTGGGGTGGGGGATCTCATTGGCAGGGAGGGAGATACGGGCCCAGGGTGGGGGATATCATTGGCAGGGAGGGAGATATCGGTCCAGGGTGGAGGATCTCATTGGCAGGGAGGGAGATGTCGGTACTGGGGTGGGGGATATCATTGGCAGGGAGGGAGATATTGGTCTTGGCGTGGGGAATATCATTGGCAGGGGGTAGATATCGGTCCTGGGCTGGGGGATATCATTGGCAGGGAGGGAGATATCGGTCCAGGGTGGGGGATATCATTGGCAGGGAGGGAGATATCGGTCCAGGGTGGGGGATATCATTGGCAAGGAGGAAGATATCGATCCTGGGCTGGGGGATATCATTGGCAGGGAGGGAGATATCGGTCCAGGGTGGGGGTATCATTGGCAGGGAGGGAAGGGGACGAACACGATGGAGTACCAGAATGAAGTATATGTTAGCATGTTTGGCGCTGATTTCCCCCTCACATCAACACCACCACCATCACCATACCCCAGACTACCCCTTGCACTACCGCCCCCACCGTAGTTATCACCACTACGACGACCAGTCCCTCCACAACCACTACCACCACAAGAAACACCAACCCTATATCAGCACCACCACAATCACCATCACCACCATGCACAAAACTACCCCTTGTACCAACACCCTTACCATTGTTACCACCATCACGACGACCAGACCCTTGACCACCACTAACAAGGGACACCAAGCCGATATCACCACCACCACCACCACCACCACCACGCACCTCAAACACTCTGATGCATATCTCGTCGGGCGTCATCAGCTCGTCGGCATCGATCATCCACACCCTCGCCGTCTTGTCGTAGGACGTGGAAAAGAGGAGTTCGTTGTGGGTCAGGAGGTGGTGGATCTGCTGGACGTGGCCTGGGGGGGGGTGGGGGGGGTGACAGGTGGACGAGGTTAATTAAGGAAAGATAGAGACGGAGAAAGCAGGTGGAAGTAAAAAAAGGTGAATTAACTAACAAGAGGAGGAGAAGGAGGAAGCAGGTGTATGAGGTTAAGAAAAAGTTGAATTATTAAAGAGAGGTGGAAGAGGAGAAATCAATCAATCTATGGGGCATACGACGGGGTCATGTCGCCTCGCCCACCCTATAACGCCAGACCCTGGGATTCCTTCGGGTAGGTCTCCATGCAGGCCCCTTCCCATCCCAAGTACCTCACGGCAGGATCCTTCGACCTGCAAGAGTCACGTACTCTGAGGGCGTCCTCGTACCAGGCGTGAACACAGACCGTTCAGGTCTCTGCAGCGTCAGCAGCTAGCTACGGACCAGCATGAGCAATAGATGTGCAAGCACCTTGCCTGTCACACTGAGCAGTGTAATACCACGGTAGTTGTTTCAGTCCTGTCGGTCCCATTTCCCTTCCCAGATAGTGACGACCAGCCCCCTCTTCCAGTCAGGAGGAATGGTACCAGATTGCCATACGGCAGTAAAGAACCCATATAACCCGCTGGTCATGCTCTCTCTCTCTCTCTCTCTCTCTCTCTCTCTCTCTCTCTCTCTCTCTCTCTCTCTCTCTCTCTCTCTCTCTCTCTCTCTCTCTCGTGCTCACCTGTGTAGACAAACAAGCACTCCCCCATCACCATGTCCCACTTCCGGATGGTCGTGTCCACGCCGCCCGTGAAGACCAAGCCCTGACTTATCGCCACGCAGGTCACGCGCCCGTCGTGGCCACTGGGGAGAGAGAGAGAGAGAGAGAGAGAGAGAGAGAGAGAGAGAGAGAGAGAGAGAGAGAGAGAGAGAGAGAGAGAGAGAGACGTATATACATAATACCACTTATCTTCCACCTCCTCACAACACACACACACACACACACACACACACACACACACACACACACACACACACACACACACACACATTCCCTTCTTCCACCTTCGTTCCTTCCTTCCCTCCTTTTGTTCCTTCCTTCCTTCCTTCCTTCCTTTCTTTATTTCCTTCTTCCTTCCTTCCTACCTATCTTCCTTCCTTCCTTCTTTCCCTCCTTCCTTCCTTCCTTCCCTCTTTCCCTCCTTCCTTTCTTCCCTCCTTCCTTCCTTCCTTTCTTCCTTCCTTCCTTTCTTCCTTCCTTCCTTCCTTCCTTCCTTCCTTCCTTCCTTCCTTCCTTCCTTCCTTCCTTCCTTCCTTCCTTCCTTCCTTCCTTCCTTCCTTCCTTCCTTCCCCACTGCAAAACAAAACAAATAAAAAAACGATCAGTTGAACCTCATTTTGCCAAGCTGTTAAATCTGGACTGAACCAACAGGAACACACACACACACACACACACACACACACACACACACACACACACACACACATATTCCCTTCCTCAACCTTCCTTCCTTCCTTTCTTCCTCACACACAAAAACAACAGAAATCATAAGGAAACCACCAGCAAGATACACACACACACACACACACACACACACTGGCACTCGCAACGCACCTCAACACACCGAGGCACTCCGTAGGGTCGGTCAGGGCACTCCAGAGTCTCGCAGTGCCGTCGTCTGAGCCGGTGACCAGGAGCGAGTTGTCATCGGAGAGCACGGCACAGTTGATGCTTCCCTTGTGCTCCTTCAGGGTCTCCAGCAGATGGCCTTCCTTACCCTTGCGGCGGCGTTTGCACAGTCCGTTTCCTCCTTTACTGATGCCTGATCCCATGGTGGTGTGTGGCGGGGGAGGGGAGGTTGTGTGGGTGTGTGGGATGGGGAGGTTGTGTGCGTGTGTGGGGGGGTGGTGGGGGGTGGGGGGGTTGTGTGTGTGTGTGTGTGTGTGTGTGTGTGTGTGTTTTGAGAGTAGTGTTTGTTTTGAGGTGTGTTATATGTTGTTGTTTTTTTGCTTGTTTGTGTTTATTTGTTTGTTTGTTTGTGTGTTTTGAGAGTAATGTTTGTTTTGAAGTGTGTTATGTTTTTTTTTTGCTGGTTTCCGCTTGTTTGTTTGTTTGTTTGTGTGTGATTTTAGTGCTTGATGTTTTCTATGTATGTTTTTTCTTGTTGCTTTTTTTGTGTTTGTGTTCTCTTTGTGTTTGGTTTTAGGGCTGTCTGATTTTTGTTTTGTTTTGTTTGTTTACCTGTTCCTCTGTTTGTTTGTTTGTTTGTGTTTGTGTGTGTGTGGTTTGTTTTAGTGGTGTTTGTTTCGAGGTGCGTTTAATGTTGTTTCCTGGTTCACGAGTTTGGTTCTAGTGGTTCTTGATGTGTGTCATGGTGGTGGTTGTGGTAGTGATGGTGATGAAGGTCGACAAAATATTAATGATGTTGATAGACGTCTCCTCCCCCTTCTCCTCTTCCTTTCCCAGTAACGTCGATCACTCTAAAATTATTACAAACCAACACAAGAACCAGAAATAACGGTCTACCAATTCAAGTGAGGCGATGAAGTACAGACGCTGGCAGGAGTTTCTTATCATACCGAGTCATCCGCCATTGGAAAAATCGTCCCTTAGAAGTAGTAAATGCGAAAACCAACTTATTTTAAACCGAATCGACCTTTACTTCGTTGCGTCAGGAGGGAACTGATTACGAAGTGCTTTCATCTGCTCTGTGGGGACGAAGTGGCTACCGAGCAGTTTAATACACAACAGCGGGCAACCTCGTGATAAGTACATAGACTTTCTGTTGCCTGAATTTCCATGTTTCCACGTTTCCTCATCCTCTTTTATTTTCGTTTTCACCTAATTTCCTTTTTCCTTTCTTTTCGCCTCCTTTGTCTTGTATACGTTTTCTTTCTCTTTCACTTTTATCTATGTTCTTGTCATGCTCTCTTTTTCTCTTCGTTTCTCTTATTCTTCTTCCTTCTCTTGGTCTTTCTTTCTTATTTGGTGTCTGTTTATCTCTGTTTTCTTTCTCTTCTCCTTCTCCTTTGGTTTCTTCGTTTCTCTTTTCCCTTTCCACTAACTTTTCTTACCTTCTCTCTAGTCACTGCTTTCTCTTCTCTCTTCCCTTTCTTTTTTTTCCCCTTTTTTGCTTCGTTTTATTTCTCACACTATTTTTTATATCTTCTTCTCTCCCTTTCCTTCTCCTCTACTTTCTCTTCTTACTTCTCCTTCTCGACATTCAACGCTGCTTGTTTCTCTTCTTTGTTATATTTTCTCCCTTTTCCTCTCTTCTCTTTTATCTCTTATTCTCCTTTTCATTCAACATCTAATTCCTTCTTTTCTCTTTTCTCTCTTTTATTTCCTTTTCTCTCATCTCTTACTCCTCTTTATCACCTCTAGTTTCTCCTTCTTTTCTCTTCCTCTTCCTCCTCTTTTCTCTGTTCTAGTTCCTCTTTTCTTATCTTCTTATTCTCCTCTTTATTCAACACCACTAGTTCCTTCTTTTCTCTCTCCTCTTTTCTGTTTCCTTCTCCTCTTTTTTCCTCTTCTCCTCCTCCTCTTCCCCACCTCGCCCAACACACGACTGTCTCCTCGCTGAACGATTGCTTCCATCACAGCTGTTTTGTGTTTCTCTGATCTCCAGGATACCATATTGATGCGAGGAGGCGTGAGCGAGGTGCTAGATGGGGGGAGAGGAGGAAGAGTAGGGGGAAGTGAGTGGGAAGGTGACTAAGGAGGTTGGTAAAAGGTACGGGTGGGGGGGTTGGGGTTGAGGGAGTCAGTTGTGTTGTGGGTTGTTTATTGAGAGAAGGACATAAGGGGTAGAGGATGGGGGGAGGTGGTTATGTGGGGAGGATAGAGAGGGGTTGGTGAACGGCGTGAGGGGACGGAGTTTCAACGAGGGAAGGAGGGAGAGAGGGAGAGAGATAAGAACAATTAATGCGAATTCAAAGGAGCTTATCGTTTCCTCACAAACTACTACTTATGCACGAAGGTTGTTCCAATATCGGATGGCTCGGCTCCAGAATAAAGTATCGTTTGAATCACTAGACAATTGTTTCTACTTATCGGGTTATTTAAAGAGCTCTGACTTAGGTTGTCGGGTCCTGTTGACATAATATTCGTGTCCAGTTTATGCAGATGCTCGGTTAAGTCTTCTTCTCATACTGTGCTTATTTCTAGGGATGTAATCAATCTCCACTCGGAAAGGGGAGGAAGGGGGAGGAGATTTGAGATAGTTGTGGAGTTGGGGGGAAGGGAGGTAATGACGTCATGTGTGTGTGTGTGTGTGTGTGTGTGTGTGTGTAATTTTTCTTCCCTCGACATAGATAATCAGATCAATATTGTCGTGAAGGCGGCGCTCGGGTCGTCACAACACACACGACCCCGACGAGTTGCGTGTGTGTGTGTGTGTGTGTGTGTGTGTTGCGTCACCCGCGTGTGTGTGTGTGTGTGTGTAAGCCGAGAATGTTGAGAATGCTGCCATAGTCTTTTGAAATGGAACACACACACACACACACACACACACACATACATCATTAATTCCCATCCCACACAGCCGTCCAGCCATCCAATCACACACACACACACACACACACCTTCGCCTGGAGACCAACGCTAATATATCTTCCTGACGTCAACCACTCCCTGCTGTTGGGTTGAGGGTCCAGGCACTTAGTCACCCTTGTATAGATAGACATTATACATGGACTATGAGTATACTGTTTAATGGCTATACTCCGTTCACGTTAGTTAGGCAAATAAGACCCGCCCTCTTCAGCCTTTCTGCCACTAGTAAGATTTGTCCATATGCTAAATCTTATTATAAGGGGAAGGGGAAAGGCGGCTTGGTGTTGGGAGCTCTTCCTCTCCTCCTCTCTTTTCTTCTCCTTATTCCTGTTTCTTCTTTTCTTCCCTGCATTTCTTTCGTCTTTTGTTTCTTGTATTTGTTTGCGATAAAAGGAGACGGTCGTGGTGTTGGTGTCTATTCCTGTCTTCTCTCCTTCTTCAGACCCTTGTAATTCTGTCTTCTTCGTCTCTGTCTCGCATTTCCTTTGGGTAGGGGAAGGTGCTTTCTGTGTGGGTGTCTTCCTGTCTTCTCTCCTTCTTCAGACCCTTGTAATTCTGTCTTCTTTTCTTCGTCTCTGCCTCGTATTTCCCCCCGCTCTCTTCAGCCTATCTGCCACTATATTGAAACCAAATTGTCGAGTCCGTTGTGGTATTGGTTTCCGCGGGTCCTTTCCTATCCTCGCTCTGCCAAACAGTCCCAGCACGTATTTTTTTCCCTCTCATATGTTACCTATAGCTGACATATGAGAGGAAGAAATAGATGTTGGGGCTGTGTGGCAGAGCGAGGAGAGGAAAGGACCCGCGGGAGCCAATGCCACAACGGACTCATCAATTTGGTTTCATAATAGTAAGATTTAGGTCCATATTAAACGTATCGGTCTCCCAGTGCGACTCTTTCCCGAGGCCACAGAGAAGATTAACCGGGTTTTCATTGGTGATTTTCCCGTTCCTGGAGCAGAATCGTGTAATAGTATATCACTGGAATCGCAAAAGAGTCCATGAACATCCCTGCAACTCCTACGAGAGGCTTTTCAATCATGCGAACTGAGGCGTTTAAAAATACAGTCCGTAACCCTTCCCAGCATCCACCAATCACATGCAGCCTGAGATAGAGAAGGGGCGTGGCTTGCTTGTGTTTGTAGTTTATTTAAAAGGAACACATAGACAAATCAGAAAAGGACACAATGAGTTATGAGCGCCAACGTTACTTCTTACCCCAAAAATGTTATACGATTAAAATGGAAAGAAAATAAGACAGGAAAAGATATCAACACAGGCAGCACCGTCCCCTACCCAAAGGAAATGCTAGGCAGAGAAGAAGAAGACAGAATTACAAGGGTCTGAAGAAGGAGAGAAGACAGGAGAAGACACCAACACTGTAAGCACCTTCCCCTACCCAAAGGAAACACGAGGAAGAGAAGAAGAAAAGAAGACAGAATTACAAGGGTCTGAAGAAGGAGAGAAGACAGGAGAAGACACCAACACTGTAAGTACTTTCCCCTACCCAAAGGCAACACGAGGAAGAGAAGAAGAAAAGAAGACAGAATTACAAGGGTCTGAAGAAGGAGAGAAGACAGGAGAAGACACCAACACTGTAAGCATCTTCCCCTACCCAAAGGAAACACGAGGAAGAGAAGAAGAAAAGAAGACAGAATTACAAGGGTCTGAAGAAGGAGAGAAGACAGGAAGACACCAACACCACGACCGTCTCCTTTTGTCGCAAACAAATACAAGAAACAAAAGAAGAAAGAAATGCAGGGAAGAAAAGAAGAAACAGAAATACGGAGAAGGAAAGAGAGGAGGAGAGGAAGAGCTCCCAACACCAAGTCGTCTTTCATCTTTCTACTAAAAAAAGCAAACACTTGATAACAAAGGAACAACGCAACCACCTCCTCAACGTGAAAGGGGACGCGGGAGTCAGCCAGCACCAAAACTACTTCTTACCTAAAATGAACATTCTCCGACCAAAAAGTTAAGGAAAAACGCAACCATCTCCTCAACCTGCTCAACCAGGAAAGGGGACAAGATGAGTTAGCAAGTACCAAAGTTACTTCTTCCCCCCAAATAAAACATTATCCAGCTAGAAAATAAATGAAACACTTCCTCAACCTGTTCACGACGTGCACGACGTCATCCTCCTTACGCCACGTGTCCTTAGTAAGTTAGTGGCGATAACAAGTTATGTAGCCCGCCATCCCCGCCCTTATGGCTCTCTGTGAAGGCCGTGGGACTGGCAGGGCGGCGGCGGGGCTCGGCGTTGGCTGGCCGGCGAGTAGTTGAGATGCCCGCTCCTGGAGTAGTGGAGATAGCGTCGAGTCTGGAGCTGGCGGGCGGTGCGGGAGGCTGGAGTAATAAAGGGCGGTGCGGGAGGCTGGAGTTGGCGGGTGTGCCCCCAGGGGGTGCCCCTGACACCCCTCATTCTCTCGCTGACATGCATACAGTCAACACCGTCTCGCTCACCGTGCGCGTCCGCGTGCACGTCCCTGGGGGCTGCAAGCGTCCAGATCGCGTCCGAGTCATCGTGAAGGAGCGCGGCGCGCTCTTCTTCGCCTACAAGCGCAAGCTGATGTCCATCCCCCTGGAGGAGGGCGGCTGGAATCTGAGGGAGGAGGAGGAGGGGGAGGAGGTGTGGTACAACGAGGCGGCCGCGGCCGCGTCCCTCAAGCTGGGGAAGTTGATGCGGAAGGCCGAGGACCAGCGGCTCGCCCTGCAGCTGTGCTGCCTGCGCGGCCGCGCCGTGCAGCACAAGGCGCTGGGTGGCCTGGCGCGGCTCCTGCGGCAGGCGCGTGACAACGAGCTGCTCCTCGCCCTGCACTACCCCGGCTGTGCCCGCCGCGAGCACCCGTTGTTCCCGGCGGTGCCCGGGGGAAGCCTGGCGCGGCCGGCAGCGGAACAAGGGGCCGGCGTGGCCAGCCTGCCTGCAGAGCCTGGCCCGCTGCTGCTGCCCGACGCCGCCGCCGCCGTCCAGGAGGGGGTGCAGCCCAGCCCTGCGAGTGTTGCGCCCCGTGCCAGGGAGCCGCCGCCGCCCCGCCCCGTCCGCTTCCCCGACTCTGGGTCTGTCTTCGCCGAGCTGCTGCGGGAACATGACCTCCGGAAGGAGGCTGCGGCCAAGAGGGCGGCAGAGGAGAGGGAGGCGGTGCGGGCGCCGGCCGGCAGCTGTTCGGCGGACTCACCGAGGCCGACGACAAGGAAAGGAAAGGAAAAGACCAGGAAAAGTAGCCACGCTGGGGAAAGCAAAGCCGGAAAAACAAGAACAGTAAGGAAAGGAAGAGAACAACACAAACAGGACAGCAAAGACCGGCGCCTGGAGCGGCTCCTGCAGCTGGCGCACGCCGAGGAGCGGGACAACACCGTCCACCGACCCGGCTGTCCCCACCAAGTGGCCCCGACCCGCCCCGTCCGCTTCCCCGACTCGGGCTCCGTCTTCGCCGAGCTGCTGCGAGACTTTGAGCTCCGGGCCGCCCAGGAGGAGGCGGCGGCCAGGAGGGCGGCAGAGGGGAGGGAGGCGGCCAAGAGGGCGGCAGAGGAGCGGGCGGCGGACACGTCTGCTCTCAGGCGGGGGCTGCAGCACGTGCCGACGGCGGCAGCAGCCCTGCTGTGGGTCGTCGCGGTGACTGTCGTGCGGGCGCTGCTGCCCACGCCGGCGGCGGTGCTCCTGGTGGGGTTCTGCGTCTGGCTGGCCATGGGGATGCCTGCCCTTTGGCCCGACGTCCCCCGGGGCCCTGAGTGGGCGGCCCCGGACCCGCGACACTTCATCCCGCTGCCGCCCGCCCCGAGGCCGACGGCGAGGAGAAGAAGGGAAAACACCCGGGGAGCTAGATACGCCTGCGGCAGCAAGGCCCGAAGAATGAGAACAAGAAGGAAGACAACTGGAAAACACGCAAGGAACAGGAAAGGCCGGGAAAGTAACGCCAGAGAGAGGAATAAGGGAGGAAAAACACGGAACAAAGCTGAGGAAGGCAAGTTCGGCTGAACAGTAAAGCGAGACAAAGGTTGGAACAGGTCACCGTGAGGCGCGGCTCAGGCCGGGGCCGCGCCGGGACTCCCCTGGCTGACGGGTGGGCCGCCCGCCTCGGGGCTCGGGTTCGATTCCTGGGCCGAGTGTTCGGAAAAAGATTTGGTCTTCCGAACAGATTAATTCATGTTGTTCTTCGAGAAGTGGACTCCCCCCCCCCACTCCCCAGCCCCCGACGACAGGAGGAAGGACAGAAAAGACGCGCGAAACAACAAAATCAAGAACTAAAGCAAGAAAAAAAGTTAAACACGAGGAAAAAAAAAGGAAAACTGACCCAACACGAGCACAGGAAGAAGATGCGACGACAAGGAAGAAGACAGCCAAGAAGCCTCACGAGGAACAGTGTCGCGGAGAGTGTGAGGACCAGCGTGTGGAAGTTACCAGCCGGGCAGGACACGCTGCAGTGTTTGTGTTTATAGAAGGGTGAAGGGCTTTAATAAGGGTGTGTTAGCAGTGTTGAGAGAGCCGGGCAGGACACGCTGCAGTGTTTGTGTTTATAGAAGGATGAAGGGCTTTAATAAGGGTGGTGTTTAATAAGGTTTTGGTGGCAAGAGAACCGGTAGGACATGTCGCAATGGGTTTTTGTTTATAAATGGATGAAGGGTTTTAATAAGAGGAATGCTAATCAGTTTTTGGTAGTAAGAGGGCCGGATAGGATGGGTTTACGTTTATAAATGGATGAAAGGGTTTATAAGGGTGATGTTAATAAGGTTCTGGGGGCAAGAGAGCCGGGCAGGACACGCAGCAAAGGGCTTAAGTTGACAGGAGTTGTCTTGCACAACCCCACCGGCCTCTTGCAGACTCCTTATGTTCTTCTTATAATCTTAAAAAGCTCATTCTCTTACTTTAAATTGATGTTGGTAAATAGATATAACTGTAAGAACATGTGTCCTATTGATGTCTTGTTGCCCAGCAGCTTTGGTCTTTGTTTAGCCATGCAGGCAACATGCTTTAAGGCTGCGTGTACACCAAGCGAGTCGCGTCGAGTCGAGTCACGTCAAGTCATTTGAGTCGATTCATATTGACGCAGCTCCGTTTACACCGACTGCGTCAACCTGAGTCAAGTCAGTACTCACTGACACATTTGATTTCATGGAGAATGGATGCATGTTTTCGTTTTTTTTTATATTAATTTATCTTATTTATTTTGTTTTCCATTGGTCTTTTACTCTCTTTTTCTTTTATTTTCTATTGGCGTTTTTTAAATCCTTTTCTTTTTCTTTTCTTTTTAGTTCTTTTCTTAATTTTTATTTTTATTTTTTTATCATACTTAAGTTGATGTTCGTGTGTCTGGGTGAACCGCTTTCCTTCCAGAAGGGATCAGCGAGTTATGATTTACTTCATGTTTTTGGTGACGGGTATAATTTCTTGGCGTATGCTTGATTATGACTGAACGTAACGGATGCTATATGAATGGTGTACATTGTTATTTACAATAATCGAAAATATACATATTAAGTATATGAATATACCCACTCCCCCTTGTCCCTTGTCCTACGAACATAGCTTTGTGATAGGCCCCAATCTTAACACTGTGTGCATTGTATGTACATATGCATGAATGGTTGAGTGAATGGTGTGCATGCTTCAGGATGATACGGAAAACTGAAAACTTCTTTTCATAAAGCAGCGATGACATCACGATCCCGGTGGTTAGGGTCACCGGAATCATA